>NW_023270320.1:5704655-6075109 GCF_011800145.1 Mirounga leonina
AAATAAATAAATAAATAAATAAATAAATAAATAAATAAATAAATAAATAAATAAATAAATAAATAAATAAAATCTTTAAAACTCCAAATGTATATTGTACTTCACCTTATAGATTGGTAAATGTTAACCGTCTATGAAAAGCACAGCAAAAACAGTGTTAACCAGAAAAGATATGGTGTCTTCCCATTCATTGAAGTTTCAGTATTTAGAGCTTCAGAATTCCGACTACGAGCCAAATTTACTTAATTGCAAAAAAAAAAAAAGAGATACAAAAAAATGTAATTAGTTTCCTGAAGGTCAGCAGTCCTACATGGAAATCTTCCATCATCACCTCTGAGCAACTCTCAAGGCAACCTTTAATAAAAACCCTCATTCTCCATCATACTTCACGGCTAATAAAGAAAATAAGAGCCAGGCAAACAATAATTTAATGCAAAAGCCAAAATAAACGAAGCTGTTTCCAGAAAGAAGCTATAGAGTGTTAGCAATTTGTTTCCACTACGTTTGGGCATCTCCAGGATAAAAACCTTACATATTCAAGGAAGTTTCACAATTCAAAAGCAATCTCACATAAACGATTTAATTCTTACCATAATCCCGTGATTTAAACAGAGCAGGGATTATTTTTACGGATTTACGGTATTACGAACCCTGTAAAAATGCAGATTAAAAGACCGTTTGGCTATAGAAACATAGCACTTCGCTTCCAAAAATAAGTACTCTTTTCTGTAACAACAAAATGGCCCAAGACAAATGAGCAACCCCCCTTTATTCCATCACTAAATTTAGTTCGGTGGACATACTAGAGACTCCGCTATTAAAATGAACGTCAAAATTTCAAATTATGATAACCTGGAGCAAAAGTTCCATCTCCCGGTCTCTTTCCAAGTGACATTAACTCCACAAGCAAAACCAAGCTCCATTTCTCAAAGCAGTTTAAACAAGAACACACCCTCGGCGCCCACTCAGACTCCAAGGCTTTCAGCCGACTCCCTGAGGTCTGAGTCGGTCCCAGAGAAGTCCCAAGAGAGTCTGGAGAACCCAGTTTTGGGCGAGATGGGGGTGGGGCGCACTGCAAAAGGCTCTGCCAAGCCGGAGACGGAGTCAAAGGGACCGGGCAGGAGGACACTGCCAAGAAGGGCTTGGGGCGCCAGACCCCGAGCCTCGGGTCCGAGCACTCTCCACACACAGCTGGAGCGGCTCCACCTCCCGACCCCAGTCCGGTCCCCAGCCAGGCCCCTCCGCTCCCAGGCACTAGAGGGTAACTCGAAGCGTCCCAGCCCTAGGAAACAGAAATCTCAGAGGTCCCTGGGGGGCGAACACCCACCTGGCCGAGCCCCACCGAGAACTGGGCCCACCAAGCCAAACAACAGCAGCCACTGGAGCCGGAGGACCCCAAAGGGCGAGGCCGCGCCCGATCCCATCGCGGCAGATCCCGCAGGTTCCACTCAACACTCGGTCGCCTCCGCCTCCGCCTGCTCCATCATTTCCCAGCCCTGCCGGGGCCCCAGAGCTGGCCGGGATGCGCGCGCCCGAGACGAACACGCGCTCGGCACTGACGCAACTCGGCTCCTGTCCGAGCTCGCTCCCGACATCGCACTCCCTACGCTGACGTAGAGAAAAATCCAGTCGCCGGCGGGAGAAGGGGATTTCTGTCCCGGCCGCTAAAACCCTCACTAGCCTGCCCCGCCCCTTCACACTCGCTGCCCCGCCCGCTGCCAGTCACGTCCCGCCCTCTCTGCTCCCAGGCCCGCCTACTTTGGGCGTAGAAGGACCTGATTGGAGGAAACACTAGGAGTAAAAGGAGGTGGAGCGCGAGACCCAGAAGTAGAATTAAGGAGCAGAAATGAAGGGCAGCCCCGCCCCCTGCGCAGCCTTTTCTGATTGGCTTGCGGGCGTTAGGCGGAGCGTCGAGCTGCGCGCCCATTGGCTGCTTGGTGGCGAGGAGTGAGGCTCGGCGGAGAGGCCTGACCAGGCAGGGCTTGCTTGGGTTGGATGTGCCGGCCCGGCTTTGTGGTTGAGGTTGGGTCTCAGCCACTGGGCCCGGGAAGATGGTGCTAGGTGGTTGCCCGGTGAGTTACCTACTTCTGTGCGGCCAGGCGGCTTTGCTGCTGGGGAATCTACTTCTGCTGCACTGTGTCTCTCGGAGCCATTCGCACAACGCTACCGCCGAACCCGAGCTCACATCCGCTGGCGCCGCCCACCCAGAGGGCTCCGCCGGCGCTCCGAGCTGGGAATATGGCGACCCCCACTCTCCAGTCATCCTTTGCTCTTACCTGTAAGCTATCCAGTCGTCGAGGCGGAGTTGGAGATGGGGCCAGGGATATATGGGTGTTGGGATGGGGGGAAGGGAGGCTGCTTTTTTTTTTTCAGACCCTCTCCACCTGAGGACCTGATAGTCAACACGCGGGAGGTAAATTTCATGACAGGTTTCTCACTCCTCTCACCCATGCAGGGGAAAACCTTGTGTGTCGGTGGTAGATCCTTTGGGAGCCCAAAAGAGGCGAACTAGGGCGGAGTGACATCATACAGTCTCCGGAAGAAGGGTACGAGGTTGTGCCTTCTCTATCGTGCTTCCTTTAACGAAGGAGAATCCATCGTAGGTGCTAGTTATGAGGCACAAATAGAGTAAACTACTTGTTCTTGCCTACAAGGCACTTTCTTTTAAAAAGCAGTATCCTAACCCTTGCAGAACCAACGGTTCTGCATTTTTAACATCTCTTTTTAGTCAATAAGAAAAGGCGTTTGGGAAATGCAAAGAGAACTGGGAATCCTTTAGCTTCAATTTTGCTCCCATAGCCTTGTGGCTCTTTGCCTAGGAAAGGGAGAAAGCCATGGGAGAAGTAGAATCCATGTAGAAATAGAACCAGAAGCACTCCCCTTCCCAATAAAAGGATCATTTGGATGGCTATTTGACCCGCTGTTCTTCAGTCTAACTGATAGCATCTCTTGCCTTGGGGATCAGTCAGAATTAAACCCTAAGAAACTTGAAGAAATCTCTTGCCTGTTTTTATAATATACACGTAAACAGCCATTTGCAAAAACTATATGAGAATGATGGTCATGATCTTACTGGTGATTTACAGACCTGATGAATTTATAGAATGTGACGACCCAGTGGATCATGTTGGAAATGCAACTGCATCCCAGGAACTCGGTTATGGTTGTCTCAAGGTGGGTTTTTATTTTGTTTTATAAGCAAACTCTTCCATAGAGAAATAGTACTGACTAAATGCTGTTACAAAAAAAGTATAAGGGGTATGAAGTTACCTATTTGTAGACTTCATTAGAATGACTTACTGGAAATTTCCAGCATGGCCAGCATCAGTGACTGAACAAGACATTTCGTTTCCTTAGGAAGAAGCAATGTCTGTCCCAAACTACCCAGGTGCACAGGCCAACCTGTCTTTGGTTCTTTGGGCTGAGATTGACTGATTTAAAGCTATTATGTCACCTCCTCATTATTCTCAAGTGTGCACTTTCCTAAAAGAATAAAAGGAAGGCTTATGCACTTTCTAAAACCACTATTGGATTGAGCTGTATCTTTGTTACACATGCATCTGGGACAAAGCTCCTTTTGCCAATGATCTTTCTTTTCACAAGGCAAGCAGTTTCCACCATGTCCTTAGGAAATAGATGAGGTCTATCAGTATCTGCCTTTGTAGGAGGTTATAGTATTCAAGGAGAAGCCTTTGGTAACAATGGCCTCTTGGAATGGAAAAAAACCATTCAGTTCCATAATAACATGCTAGTTAGTCTTCCCAAAACCAGTGAAGTTCATGTACCTCCTCCTCATTCTGCATAATGCAATTCAAGATTCAATCAGGTGTAAGAGAGTTATGGGAAAACATGGTTTGTACTAAATCAGAGACAGAGGAATAAACCTGAAAGTAGTAAGACCAAAAAGGCAACTCTTACTGCAGTCATGTGTAAAGAAATATTTTCGGGGCGCCTGGGTGGCTCAGTCATTAAGCGTCTGCCTTCAGCTTAGGTCATGATCCCAGGGTCCTGGGATCAAGCCCCGCGTCAGGCTCCCTGCTCGGCGGGAAACCTGCTTCTCCCTCTCCCCCTCCCCCTGCTTGTGTTCCCTCTCTCGCTGTGTCTCTCTCTGTCAAATAAATAAAATCTTTATTAAAAAAAAAAGGAATATTTTCAATAATGAGATTTTGTTCTGTTGATAATTACCAAAGAAGCTTTTGAAGGTTTGAGTTAGCGTTGTATAGAGATCACTTACTTTTGCCCATTTTATTTTTTTTTAAAGATTTATTTATTCATTTGAGAGATAGAGAGAGCAAGGGGGTGAGGGGGGCAGAGGGAGAGAATTTCAAGCAAACTCCCTGCTGAGCGTGGAGCATGGATGCAGGGCTTGATCCCATGACCCCAAGACCATGACCTGAGCCGAAATCAAGAGACAGATGCTCAACCAAATGAGCCACCCAGGTGCCCCTACTTTTGCCCATTATAATTAAAAACTGAGTTGATCCTGTCAGGCCACTCAAACTGCCACTTTCCCCAGAAGTCCTAGACGACCCATACTCAGACACCTGAATCCCAGGGGAGGTATGATTTCCAACTCCCTTTCCTTTGAGGAATGCACCAATGAAAATAATAGTGAAGTACTTAATCAGGTGCCAGTGGAGAATGTACAGTTGTGCTTTCTCTGCTAGAATTCAGTTACATAAATGGTAAGAAGTCCTGTTCTCAAATTTTTTTTTTAATATTTTATTTATTTATTTGACAGAGAAAGACACAGAGAGAGAGGGAACGCAAGCAGGGGGAGTAGGAGAGGGAGAAGCAGGCTTCCCGCCGAGCAGGGAGCCCGATGCGGGGCTCGATCCCAGGACCCTGGGATCAGGGCCTGAGCCGAAGGCAGACACTTAACGACTGAGCCACCCAGGCGCCCGTTCTGAAATTTTTTGCTGAAATTTAAACTTATACAGGAATGTACTATAGCTATATGATAATCACACATTCACAAACTAAGAAAAGTTCTGAGTCAGATGATATTCTGAGGTCTTTTCCTAATTATATTCATTTGTATTATATATAAAACAGCCCTCTAATACACATTCACGTTTTAAATACCCATTCCCAAATGCTCAATAATGTGCTCTTTCCTGTAAACATAGGATAATTAAAACATTGTGTCCATCTATTCTAAGTGGCATTTAATGAAACTGATTATAAATTTTTTCACTATATTAAAGAAGCTAGTCACAAAGAAGAAGAAAAAGTTTATTTAAAACAACATACAATTAGGGTGGAACAATTTAAAATCACTTGAATCACTGAATTCCTTGCTCTTGAACACAGCTTTACCCCAACTTTGTTAGTATAATTATTGTCCTGAGTCACCTCTTATTAATGAATATAAAGATCTATTTTGTGTAACTTGCTTTGGTGAGTTTGGGTTGTTTTGTTTTGGTTGTTACACCACAGTTTGGTGGGCAGGCCTACAGTGACGTGGAACACACTTCTGTCCAGTGCCGGGCCCTCGATGGCATTGAGTGTGCCAGTCCTAGGACCTTCCTACGGGAGAATAAACCTTGCATAAAGTAAGTGTTACTTTGACTGGGGTAGTTGGTACTTGGATAGAGGTAGAGCTATTTTCCTTGTCATCTCGTGATGTGACTTTTTCTTTTATCTTAAGTGTTAAAGGGGCAACATGATTACTATTGTGCATAATCCCTGGACAGGGGCGATGTGGTTATAAACAGAAAGGACACTGGACTTAAGATCCTAGAGGCCATTAGTTCTAAATGTCTCTTTCATCAACTAGCTAAGTGCCTGTGGAAGCCCAGAGACTCTGTCCCTCACCTACAAAATAAAGGAGTTGGACCAGTTGATCTAGCTCCAAAATTCCTAGGATAGACCTAAATCCTGTAAAAATAGCCTTAGTATTTGGGGAATAAAGGTTTTAGTTTATTTTTTTTTAAGATTTTATTTATTTATTTGTCAGAGAGAGAGAGAGAGAGCACAAGCAGGGGGAGCAGCTGAAGAGGGAGAAGCAGGCTTCCCACTGAGCAGGGAGCCCGATGCAGGACTCGATCCCAGGACCCTGGGATCAAGACCTGAGCGGAAGGCAGACACTTAACCGACTGACCCACGCAGGCGTCCCAGAGGAATAAAGGTTCTGTTATGAAAAGTGTGGCGCTCTCTCCTGGAAAATAAGTTTATCTTAAAGAATTAGGGTCATTTCTGTAAATTTTGCGGGAAGGCACAGAATGTATTTATATCAGTTGCTAATGGAGAGTCTGTGGTGTTTAGTGACGGTATTGGGGCAGGTGCAATGGAGTGTTAATCGCAGTATGTAAGACCTAAGTCCTTATTGAAGAAACCTCATTTTTAGTTGCCACAAAACAACAGAAGGGTATATGGAGATCGGTGTTCATCTGAGGAAAGATGACGACATTTCCTTAGAGAACTGCATTCAGAAGTGCGGCCTCAGGAAAGGAGTCTGAGTCGGAGAGGGATGTGGGCCCAGACCCTACTCCTCCCAGGATGCCTACAGAGCATATGTGCTTGATTATTTCTTGTCCAATCCAACTCAGTATTTGTTCCTTTCTTTATGTCCTAGGTAGTACTCTTTTGAGAGCCCAGGCCAACTCGAGATTTTCTTTTTGGGGAGGATAAGAGGCCACAGAAGGACTACCGCACCATCTTTTCACTTATGTTAAATTCATTAGTCACTAAGTGTTTTAATTTTCATGGGGTAAACATCTTCCTTTTCATTCCTTCTGTCTAGATACACGGGACACTACTTCATAACCACTTTGCTCTATTCCTTCTTCCTGGGATGTTTCGGAGTGGACCGTTTCTGTCTGGGACACACTGGCACAGCAGTAGGAAAGCTGTTGACACTTGGAGGACTTGGGATTTGGTGGTTTGTTGACCTTATTTTGCTTATTACTGGAGGGCTGATGCCAAGTGATGGCAGCAATTGGTGCACTGTTTACTAAAAAGAGCTGTTGTCATGGCCCAGAGAGGCATGTCTTCCTACAGGCTCAAAACTCTTCCTTGATAGCAGACCTGATTATTACTTTCCCTCCCTGGAGGGAATCGGTTTGGTTAGGAAGGTTTCTTTGGACTCTGGGTTTTCAACCCAAATTTTACCTTGCAGACTAGAAATGACAAGCAAACAGTGTTTGGGAATCAAGTGTGTACCTTTCCTCCATACAAAATATAAAGGCTAGTGACTAATAAGTTGCAGAGGGGTTTCCATGCTGTATTTCTGTACATTGCTGTATCTTCAATACTTTGGAGCAAGTGGACCCAACAAGATGAGCAAAGTGAATATTTTTAGCCTTGTGCCTTTTGTGACCCTGAATCTTCATGCAGAGGAGATCTGAAGCTAAACCAATGAAAATCTTCAGCAGAAGTAAAATGGCCATGGATTTTAATACACACTGAAATTCTAACTTTCTGAATTTAAATTGTGGAATAAATTTTGCCAACCTGGAATGCTGTTTGGTATTTTCAATAAGTAGAGTGAGACTCAAAATTCTGTATGTTTTGCTAAAAGCTAGGCATTTGAAATGAACCACTCTACTAATAAACCCTATTGTTACGTCATTATTATGCTCCAGAGGCAGTATATGCAGTACAATAATTTCTTCATTTCAATTATATTTTGAAAGCCCAACAATAATCAGGTCTGTCTGGGTTAAGCTATCCTCTTGGCTATCCTATCTAAAAATTAATTATTTACGAGTTCAGAGAGCCTATGTTGTAGGGCTGGTAAAAAAGATCTCCTACAACTAACTATAAAACTATTCACAATTATGTTAGGTAAGTTGTAAAGCCTCGTACCTTTGGGGGGAAAAAAAAAGCAAAATAGATTCTTACTTAAAGGACAGAATTACTGAGTATTGGGTGGAGTCAGGATGTGATTTATGGGGGCAAAAAGAACACATTCGTTCAAAATAAACATGGTACCAGAAGCTCTCGCTGTGGACTACCAGAGTCCATTGTCGGGAAAAAGAGACAGCCAAGCTTTTGCATTCCCAAATCACTGGGAATAAAAGGAAATGTTCTGAATTATAAGTTCGGAGAAACTAGTTCCCATCCTTTGCAATTTAAGTTGAAAAGAACTTTTAAATATGAAGTAAAAGGAGGACTTTTCAGACAAGTCGAACTAAGAGCCCGATATTTGGGATAAATCCTAGAAACAATCAAGGAAGAACTACTCAAATGTTACTCTCCTAATAGTTGACTTAAAGAACCAAGAATCACAGTTAAATTGATACTGGATATGCTCTATCATTATGAAGCCTCTTTTCTAAAAGTTTCAGCTTTATTATCCCTGATTATTACAATTACTGTTCTTATATTATTAAATGGTGAATGTGTAAAAATTAAAACAAATTATTCTGTCTTGAAAATTCTGTACCACATTGAACTTAACCTTGTTTGTAACAGTAATAATTGGTAGATTCTTATTCATAATGTCTGTACTATAAGTATATAGTATTTTTTAAATTGTTGGAGGTCGTAAAGAAACCGGACCCCCTCCCCAGGAAAAAATGCACATAAACAAAATTTTGCATAGAATTTAAGGAGATGCCATATTTAAAAAAAAAAAAAAATCCTAACTTGTAAGAAAAATCTGGAAAACAAATTAAAATCTTAGCGAAGAAAATAAGATACTACTCTAAGCCACAAATCCTGCCTCATCTTAATACTTGTCAAAAAAAATCTCCTCAGGATATTCACAAACCCCATCAAAAGCTATTTTCTTTAAAAACACCAACACTTTGGCAGCTTTCAGACTCAAATCACTAATGTTGCCAGGAGGACGAGCGTGGGTAAGAAGGTCAAAGTCTATAAGTTATTGAAGGATCTGTCCTATAAAAGAAAGCTTCTCCCAGTCAGAAAGCTTTTGGAGACCACTGCCAGGGTGATCATGAGAATCTAGTATTTCTCTGTGACAATCTGCAGTTGTCAGTTTGAATTTGACTTACAAACCGTGCTCATCCTCCATATCTACAAACCCTGGCCAAATGTGGTACAGCCTCAAAAACTGATTGAGAAAGGCAGTGTTATGAAAAATTGGATTTCCTTTGCACTTTGGATTCAGGTTGTTTCTTCATATTTGGTAGGTTTATTCGTGTGTGTGTCTGTGTGTGTGTGTGTGTATACACACGTTTATGTTACATCCAGTTTGTGGCTATAGAGAACTTTTAAAATCCACAAGTGTCCTTCTGTCAAGGTTAAATTAGAAACTGTGCTTGTTTTTCAGTTGTTTCCTGTGTTGAAATAAAATGCTATCAGCTTCCCAGACTTCCTGGCACCATGTCCTTCACTTGCTTTAGTAAGGCTTCTTAGCAATAGTAGAGTACCCCAATCTAAGTGTGTGTGTGTGTGTATCTGTTTTAAAGCATTCATTTTTCTTAGGAAAGAGACCCTAAAATTTGCTAACTTTGGCACATCTTCAGTACAAACCAGGTAATATAGCTTTGGTTTTGTTAGATGATTTCTCTTTAAAGCTGGATACTTAATTATTTCAGATGTGACTGTCAGGATCAAAGTCTGACTTCCTCGACGAACCATGATGGAAAGGGAATCATTGTCCTTAACAGCTTCAATAACATCGGTTGTGGTGGTAACAGGTTGCCCATTTATGCTGACAATTACATCGTGGTCTCTCAACCCAGAGCTGGGAGAGGGGGGAAAAAGGGACCATGGAACTATAAGTTTTACTTGTCCCCATTTAAAATTTAATGTCGGTCTTTTATGGCGCTATTTTGCTGTCATTTTTTTAAAGATTTTATTTATTTATTTATTTGAGAGAGAGAGAGAGCACAAGCAGGGGAGGGACAAAGGGAGAAGCAGACCCCCCACACTGAGCAGGGAGCCCGACATGGGACTCGATCCCAGGACCCAGGGATCATGACCTGAGCCAAAGGCAGACGCTTAACCAACTGAGCCACCCAGGAGCCCCTATTTTGCTGTCAATCAACATACAAACCAGGAAACCAGAAATAGCATCAATCCTTTCAGGTATGCGGGGTCTTATAAGATATGCCGGGAAATCACCTGGGGACAACAATCCTATTTACCTTTATAAAATCAGTCTTCTAACAGAATCATATAAAAAGTTTACTCCTCTCATATATTGGATTTGGTTTGGAATAGGCAATTTAGCTTTGGGTTGTTATCAATCTCTGACTTCTGTAAACCTCAAGCACATTCCTGGTCTTACCAGCAAAGATAAAGAAGAACACAAGCAATATATTTTTTCCCCATACAGTTGTACTCTGATCAGTTTGGTTTTGACAGCCCACTTACTTGCCCCATCTCCACCCACAGCCTGATAGCCCTACTTCCAGTAAGTCAAAAACCAGTCACGCTTTCAAGTCTAAATATTTAAGGCTCTGGTTCTAGGCTCCTTTTCCCCAAAGTTGTGATTATATTCTGTCTCCAATATATTTGCTTCACATAGAATATATATTCTAGAAACAAAAAACACCTCCAAATATGAAACACTCCAATAAATATATAGCCATGCTGATGACTTCTCTTAAAGTCAATAATGGGCTGGAAGAGGGACATCAAAATTAAATGACTCCAGGAGACACCATTGTAAAGAAATGGGAAGCCAAAGGAAGGATGCAAGAGGATTACCAAGATATGTGGAATTAATTTTTTTAAAAAATAGAAATTTAAAGCAAGAGGATGTGAAGAGAAGTTTGAGGGCAAAGCTAAAAGCATGGAACACCTTTAGAACAAGGACATCTCAGGAGGATGACTGGGACTGTGCACAAAGAAGAAACTTAATCCATTGTAGTTCTGTGAGTAGAAGAAGAGAAAGAAACCTGCCAGTTATTACTGAATGTAAACTATGCACCAAAATGAGGGAGTGAGGCTCAGCTAGGATAAATAACCTATCCCATGTCCCACAGCTTGGAAGGGACTAAAGTAGGATTTGATTCTGGGTCTTTCAATCGTGAAAACCCATCTTCCTGCTACTCACTCTGCCTCTTAGAAACGAGAGCAGCTACAAAACAGGATAATCCACGAACTAAGCCAGATTCCACATCCCTGCATTCTACTTAAATGTACCTCTCAAGTTAATTACCTCTCTGTACCACAGCTGCTGTTTCTGTAAAATAATGCCTGTATCATAAGACTTTGGGGGCTCAAAAACGTATGTAAAATACTTAAAGTGATGCCGGACATACAGTAAGTGATTAATAAGTGCCAGCGGTTATTACTGTAATTATTATTATTATTAGATTTAAGTGTATAAAGCCAGAAATAATAGATTTCTGGTTTATCAGTGACTTCAGGCAAGCAGTAGTCCCACACTTTAATGTTCATCCAAATCACCAGGAGGTCTTGTTTAAAATGCAGATCCTGATTCAGTGGTGGGGCCTGTCATTCTGCATTTTTTTCTTTTTTTTTTTTTTTTTTAAGATTTATTTATTTGAGAGAGAGCATGCGAGTTGGGGGAGGGGCTGAGGGAGAGAGAGAAAGAAGCAGACTCCGCACTGAGCGCGTACCCCGACTCAGGGCTGGATCTTACAACCCTGAGACCATGACCTGAGCCTAAATCAAGAGTCCGAGGCTCAACCAACTGAACCTCCCAAGCGCCCTTCATTCTGCATTTCTAAAAAAGCCCCAGGTGATGCCAGTGCTGCTGGTCTACAGGCCATATTTTGAGTAGCAAGGACTAGGAGAACTGAAAGAAATAGCTTTGGCCTTGAACCAAAAGATAAAAATAAAGAGGTGGGGGGAGGACAGGAAGCGAGAAAGTCTAGAAAAGCCTGTGACAAGCCAAATTTAGTAACATGAGACCTAACATTTAGCCATTAACAGTTAGTACCTCATGGTTTCTTCCCCCTACTAAAAGAGTTGCCATAATATAAAAAGATAATTGAGCTTTGAGAAACAAAAGTAGTGAGAGAGGTATACTGAAGAAGTATAAGAGAGGGACCCACCACCTCTTCCCTCAGTAGTTAGTATAAATGTTTAAAAACAAGAGTAAAATCAGCCGGAGCACTTCTTTGATGAGCTGTTCTAGCATTTGCTTTATTAACATTCACTCATTCAGTGCTGGCCTCTGGTATGATCTTCCAGAGTTCAAAGAAAAAAGTGTCCTAAAGTACCTAAAATATGTTCTTAAACTTTTAGCCCTCTGAATTCTTCCTATTCTTAATAACTAAGGTATCGAAAGTACATTCGGGAATTCCTAGCAAAATTAATTTAAACTTATGCTATTAACTCATCATGAATTCTTGAGCTACAAAAAAACCATTCCCTTCCCAAAATAGTCCTTCCAACACAAGCACACAAGTCCAAATCAGCACTGTCCAATAGAAATGTAAGGCAGGCCACATACATAATTTTAAATTTCCTGTAGCCACATTTTTAAAAACTTTATTAATTTTTAGAAATCTTTTTAAAAATAGATGAAGCTCATTTTAATAATATACCTATTTAAGTCAGTATGTGTATTATCATTTTAATATGTAATTTTTAAAATTTTATTAATGGGTATTTTAGACTGTTTCATATAAGTCTTTGAAATCCACTAGAAACAACCCACACCTATTGTGCTACTATACAACATCTTACACAATGCAGTGATTAAAGTTAAAGGCCGTCCTTCCAAAACAAAGGGTATGTTTCATGGAAAAATCTTTTATATTGAGTGCCTCTGTTTTTTTGTTGTTTTTTTTTTTTACTTAAATAAACTCAAATTAAATAAGATTCTGTTCCTCAGTCACACCAGCCACATCTCTGTGTTCAACAGCCATGCGTGGGTAGGGCCACCGTACTAAACGGTGCACATCTCGATCCGACACACATTTACCATGGCATGCTAGCTGGGCCAAGGCCTGAACTCTTACCTTTCAGCAGCTGTTCCTTGAATCACCTCATACACAAAGACCCCAGAACTCACATCAGGGAAATCTGGATCTTGCCTTTTCATCTCTTGAAGAAGGCTAAGACAAGTGAGAAGAGTTTTCCCAGAAGGTTAAGAAACAATGAATTCATCACCTGAGCCCTGGTCAAAGCCTCCAAGTCAACAGGTACTCTTATGTGTTCTACTCAAGGCTCCGGGGGGCCAGTGAAGATTCCAGCAAGCCAGTCACAGTTATTCTTCCCTGGGGGGGGGGGGGGGGGGGCTTTTTTCCCCAAAGCCCCCAACCACTGGACATATAAGGTCTATGTAGCCACAATGAAAGAAGCTACTAAAACGTACCGCAAATATTGGTGCAGGCAGAGACAGATACCTACCCTGTGAGAGTGGGGCCCTACACTCAACAAGAGTAGCCAGCTGTAGTCCACATGCTTTAGATTCCCTGTTAAGACCGTCCAGCTATGCCTTTTGCTTCTGAAAAACAACACAGACATACTGAAACCCATGCTTACTTCATAGAGGCAGCATTCGCAGACCGAGATACTTCTGTGAAAGAGCCTTTCCTGGAAAGGAAAGTTATAGGGTGTTACTAACAACAAAACTTCTTTCCTTTGGCAGAGCTTCTAAACAGCAAGTCATGGAACATCCTTACTATTATTATAACTGCCCTTTCAGGCTGTCAGCCTGAAAATGTGCTTCAGAGAACCTTTTGTCACTAGCATGGACACTCCTCCCATCCACCTCCCATCTCCAGCCCACGGGTTTCCTTTCTGCCATAACATGTACTTCTGGGTACAACACAACTAGGCTTTGTGCCTAGTTCCCCCATATTGCCACCCAAACCACCATGATAAGAGCTGGGTACCAGTGACAGTATTCTACAGAATCCTAAGGGCGGTCTCCAGAACAGATGGAGGGCTCCTGAAAAACACAAGAAGGGAAGAAAAAGTCCTAACTCCCCTTACCTTTCAACTGGCGCTCATGGAATTCTGCCAAGAACTGTTGAATTCGATCTGAGGGAATTGCGAAGGAGATTCCCGCGGTCACCTTCAATGTATTTATGCCAATCACGTCACCATCCTGGCAAGGGAGGAGACATCATTCAGTCACCAAGTCATGCAAACTGACCAGTGCAAAACCAGTGCCAGCAGAGGAGGAAATGAAGCTAGTCACTGGGGTCAGAACACAGAGGGGCTAGAGGAAAGGGAACTTCCACAGGGAGCAGTGGACATTGCCTTATAGGACACACAGTGTGGGAGGTAAGCCGGGCGGCGGGGGCGGGGGGGACCCTACCCATGTGCAGATCCCTGCTGAGGACAATTTTTTTTAATCTTGAGTTTATTTTGTCCTTCATCAAATGATTTTAAAAGTGAACCACAGTTTGTATTTTGACACAGGTTAAGAGGACAATGAGTACTTGCCTTTTCTTCTCAAATGAAACTAAAAATAAACATGGAAAAGGCAAAAAGCTGTTGGATTTTCAGCAACACTTTAATGAAACTCTTCAGAATTAGCTAATTAACCTCAGAGAACAAAGCTCTACAAAGCCAAAGCTATGAAGTGGGAAACACTTTCCTCTTCATGCACTTCATCACCCCTCAGCCTCTGTTGGGTAATGGGAAGGGTAAAAAAGAGACTTCTGATCATATTAAATTACATATCATAACTCAGTAGGTCTGGAGTGTGGCCTGACAATGTGCACGTCACCCCTGCTCTAGTAAACTCACTGTCTTTTTTTTTTTTTAAGATTTTATTTGAGAGAGAGTGAGAGCTAGAGAGAGAGAGAGCATGAGCACATACACGGAGAGGGAGAAGCAGACTCCCCATCGAGCAGGGAGCCCGACTCCGGGTTCAATCCCAGGACCCTGGGATCATGACCTGAGCTGAAGGCAGATGCTTAACCGACTGAGCCACTCAGGCGCCCCTAGTAAACTCATTGTCTACTAGAGAAAGGCACAAGAAAATTACATAAGTAACATTACTATGAGTAAAAGAGTGCTCAGTAATTTCACATACCGTTAGCTCATCCTCCAAAAAGCAAGTGTAATGTGTAAAGAACCAAAAACAGTCAGCTCAAAGGGACTCAGCATGATCACAGACTGTGTGTCAAACAGCACTGCACTTTCTTATGTTTTCACAGGTATTTGAGCAACTAGAAACTCGCATTTCCACTAGAGACGCTGAATAACATCTAAGACTTAAATACATGATAGAGTAATGGATTCTCACTGTGGCTTTTCTCTATCAGGACTAAAAACCCGAACAGACACGTCATGTAGTTAGCATTTTGGGATGAGGGACAGTTCTTCACATGCAGCAGCAGGCGGTCTTTAAGGATAGACATTACATAGCACAGTGGTCAGCTGACATATATTTTAGTTTAGTGCCCTGGGCTTTTGTTAACTACACAATGAAAACAGAAAGCATGGTGAAGAGATGTCAGTAAGTGGAAGTAAACCCTGGCACCCTTAGCTGAATGAGCTCACATGCCATCTGATAAATGATGATAAATCCAGCACAGATCTTAAATCTTTGCTAACCATTTACTTAAGATGCAATAATAGAAAAGCATCCTACCAGGCGCCTGGGTGGCTCAGTTGGTTAAGCGACTGCCTTCGGCTCAAGTCATGATCCTGGAGTCCCGGGATCGAGTCCCGCATCGGGCTCCCTGCTCGGCAGGGAGTCTGCTTCTCCCTCTGACCCTCCTCCCTCTCATGCGCTCTGTCTCTCATTCTCTCTCTCTCGCAAATAAATAAAATCTTTTAAAAAAAAAATTTTTTTTAATAAAATTAAATTAAATTAAAAAAAAGAAAAGCATCCTACCACAAATCTCTACACAATTGTGACATCCTACTCTGCACCATCATTCTTGGAAAGTTGGGACAAGACATGAAACAGCAAGGCAAGTGGCCATTTACCAAGTTCACCAGAGGGCCCCCAGAGTTACCGTGCTGAAGACAGAATTTGAAAAAGTCGTCAGTGCTTTTCTCCTTGTCATTTATACGTAGTTCCTAAAGAGGTTTACCGAAAGCAGCCTGCTCTGGTGAGCACGGCAAAGCCGTGCCCCTGTCATCACCAACACTGAAGTCAGTGCAGGTAAAAGACAAGAGCCAAAGGACCACTGCCTTCTACAGCAGGGGTGACCTCTATGAACGACCCAAAGAGACTGCCCAATGTCACAGATGCCGACGATCACATCAAACAGGCTGAACAACATGGCATTCCATCCCTCCAGTGAGGGTCTAACTGAACTCTGGACAGCCCCAACAGGCCAAAAGGAAGAGTACCTTCTGACATGTTCTTCTCACTGTCCTGCCAGTACCTTATGGGCTGAGGAGAGCCCTCCCAAGTGACTTACATTAATTATGGCATCTGTCTGGATACAGTCCATGTCTGAATTCTTCAGCCCCAGCTCTCTGCCCCCTCGCTGTGTAGTGCTGACAATCCCTGCGGTTGCTGTGTTCTGCAGAGAAAACGGGTTGCCCAAGGCCACCATGAACTCTCCAGCCCGCAGGTCAGAGGACCTTCCCAGCAGCAATACAGGAAGGTCAGTCTGCACACAGCCAGGAGGGATAGGAAGGACAGAGAGGTGAAGAAGAAATCAAGAATAGAATCAACCAGTATTTGTGTACAACACACATATGGCCTGGTCTCTATCATTTGGGCACTTAAAATCCAAGAACCCCCCCCACCCACTCATATAGGTTCTACAAGTGCCTGATGTTTCTTCCTCAAATTCCAGGAACCACCAACCTCTCACCTGGTAAGATGATCAGGATTATCTCTAAAACCTAAAATTACTGCTTTGTAGAAATTACTGTAACTAAATGACCAGTGAAGTCGCTGATGAACATACACTGACATTAGCAACTTACTTAGCACTATACCAGCTCAAAATTTTATTTTTTTAAGACTTTTTATTTATTTACTTGAGAGAGTGAGAGAGAGCAAGCAAGTACAAAGGGGGTAGGGGCAAAGAGAAGCAGACTCCCCACTGAGCAGGGAGCCCAACCCTGAGATCCTGACCTGAGCCAAAGGCAGACGCCTAAAGACTGAGCCACCCGGGCACACCCCAGCTCAAAGTTTTATAGTCAGAATTAAACCACAAACAGAAAGGACAGTGCCCAGAACAGTGCTTCTCAAATTTTAATGTGCACACAAATCACCTAGGGATCTTATTAAAATGCAGATTCTGACTCAGACGTGGGTGGGATCTGAGATCCTGCATTTTTAAAAAAATTCTTTCTCAGAAATAAGTCAAACAGAGAAAGACATGTATCATATGATCTCACTGATATGAGGAATTCTTAATTGCAGGAAACAAACTGAGGGTTGCTGGAGTGGGGGGTGGGGTGGGAGGAATGGGGTGACTGGGTGATAGACACTGGGGGGGGGATGTGCTTTGGTAAGCGCTGTGAATTGTGCAAGACTGTTGAATCTCAGATCTGTACCTCTGAAACAAATAATGCAATATATGTTAAGAAAAAAAAAAGAAGAAGAAGAAGGTAGCGGGAGGGGAAGAATGAAGTGGGGGAAATCGGAGGGGTAGACGAACCATGAGAGACGATGGACTCTGAAAAACAAACAGGGTTCTAGAGGGGAGGGGGGTGGGAGGATGGGTTAGCCTGGTGGTGGGTATTGAGGAGGGCACATTCTGCATGGAGCACTGGGTGTTATGCACAAACAATGAATCATGGAACACTTCATCTAAAACTAATGATGTAATGTATGGGGATTAACATAAGAATAAAAAAAATAATAAAAAAAATTCTTTCTCAGATAATGTCAATGCTGCTGATGTGCAGACTAGACTTTGTGTAGCAAGGACCTCAGAGTATTCCCAGGCAGCTCTGAATCCACTGCAATCATTCCTAGTATTCTAAGGCAAGCAGAGAAGTAAGTTTCCCAGAAGCAGCATCTGTTGAAGAAGGAGGCTAGACAGTTAATAGAAATTGTTAGGGATATACAGATGGGCATAGATGAAAATAAAAGAGTGAAAAACAGAAAAAAAGGAAACTAGAGAAAACCATATACCAGGTAGAAAAGATGTGGAACAAGAATGGGGTGAAGAGGAAAATATCAGCAAATTGATGGAAATCCCCAGATGTACAGACTGATTTGGCCCTTGCATACTCACATTTGGCTCGATCTTAATCAGTGCAAGATCCAATTTATGGTCAATGTCCTTGACAGTGGCTTCATACTGGACGCCACTCTGGAGCTCCACCTGGATCCACTGCTGGTTGGTGAGGACTTTGGCATTGGTAACAATGAGCCCATCCTCAGACACTATGAACCCAGAGCCACTGGATGCAGGAATATCCTTGTTGCTAAGAGGTGACCTGTCCCAGCAAGACAACAGCATAAGCAGAGGGCAGGAAAACCAGGGTATCCATCACAGTCTGCGGACATGGAACCTCTAATTTATCAAACATACCTCCACCACAGTTTTCTCAGACATCTTACTATCCCCTGTCTGTGTTTTCATTCTCTCAATGTGTAACTGGACTCTGAATGTTCAGCACCCTGGCCATCTCTTAGGAACACGACTGAGAGCTGATCCCAACTCTCCTTTTCCAGGGACGACCCCCTCCCCTCCTTCTTCAGAGCTGGTCAGAGCAGCAACTCTCTGCTTCAGTCCTACTACTAGTCCTACTACTGCGCGCACCTAGTCCTACTACTAGTCCTAGTACTCACCTAGCCCTACTACTGCGCGCAAACGTGGACCTAGTGCCACATTCTTGAGGACCCAGGAGGGAGGGAGTCAAAGAAGTCTGGTTCCAGCTTAGGTTCCACTACTAACTGGCATTGTGACATTGGATTTCCTTCCAGGCAAACGAGGGGCCTGAGCAAGATCACCAACAGGATGCCTTCTAGCTCTTACATCTGACCTTCCATTTTGTCCGTGGGAGATGAGGGAGAGAGAAACCCCAGACCCCGAAGTGCAGAGGAGTAGCCCAAATTTGGAAGCCACAATCCCTACGCTTCCGCTCTTTGGCTAAACCAACCCCGAACAGATTATTCAACCTGTTTGAGCTGCGACTTCCTCACAGCGGGTTTTCCGGCTAAGCCTAAGCGATGCCTGGAAAGCCGTAGCGCGGGGGCCCGGAGCCGGCAGGCGCTCAGAAACAGTCCCGCGGGGTAGCTGGCGGCCTCCTCCTGCCTCCTTTACCTGCGGAACAGCTGCAAGTGAACCACAGATGGCGCTACCTTCTCCACCACCTCCGCGATGAAGTTGTACTCGCTCCGGAGCCGGCCTACACTTCTGGGCCCTGTGAAGAAATGCACCACTCTTGGGGGCGGTGGGCGCCCCGCTGCTTGGCCGGATCGGGTGTCACATCCCAAATCTCCCGGGCTCTCTCCTCCTCTCTCCTTTCCCGCCCCTTCCTCTCTTCGGTCTCCCCTCTGTATTCACTGCCACCCCGCAAGGATACGCCTTGAGGGAACCAGACCTGTCATCCCGGGTGGGGAAAAAAAGAGAGAGAGAGAAGAAAAAGGGAAGACGGCATTCAACAGGCCCGGGGAGGCAAGTGGGGAGAAACCACATGGGAACTGGTAAGGAGACACCTAAGAAGGAAAAAAAACTGGAACAAGGAGTTGAATCCGGAGGCAAAGGCGGGAAGAGCCCGCGGCGCACCGCGCGACACGGGCGCGCCGCTTGGGGACGTTGCGAGCCACCCGAGCGCGCGGGCCCAGCGCTCACCCCCACCCGCGCAGCCGCCCTTCAGCACCGGCACGGCCGGGAGCGCGCCTCGGAGGCGCGCGGCGCGGTTGTCGGCGCGCAGCGCGCACAGGCTGGGATGGGTGCGCCCGTCGCTGCCGCACACCGCCGCCCCCGCCGCCGGCAGCCGCACGTGCCGACCCAGGCGCCGCCGAGGCGCGGGGCGCTGAGCCGCGCGCGGCACTGCAGCCCCGGGGCGCCCAGCCGCAGGCCTCGCCCTCGGCCGCCGCGGCAGCAGCGGCAGCGATCGCGCACCGCGTCGACCCCGCCGAGCAGGTGGGCAGCGGGGGGCAGCGCGTGGGCTCACAAGCCGCGGGAGGGCGGCAAGGTCCTGGACCTCCTAGCCTGACTCTGAGCACAGGCGGCGGGAGCAGCAGCCACAGCAGGAGGAGCTGTCCCAGCAGAGCTGGCCGCTGCAGAGGTCTAGTCATCCTGCCCTCTTCCTTCTTCACGCTCCGGTTTACTTTGGACCGGCAACTGCTCTAAAATGAGCAACACTTCTTCCCGGCTAGGGTGCCGCCTCCCTCAACCCCCGGGCTTTAAGGGGCAGAGCCTGACAGACCTCTACACACACACACACACACACACACGCACACGCACGGCAGAGCCTGGCGGACCTCTACACACACATACACACACACACACGCATCCCCCATCACCCGTTCCGGTCCCCGTCCCCGTCCCAGGGCCAGGGCCAGCCCCATGCAACCAAGAGAGGTCCCCAGCCCTGCCCTGTGCAGGGCCCTACCTCGGGAAGGCCAGAAAACCAATAATGGGGCAAACTGACGAGAGATCACCCACCCACGGGCAGAAGGTCAGCATTAGGAAAACACACACCATATTTCAGTATTTCACATGGTTTTATTACAAAACAAGCAACAAAACAGGTTTAGAAAATTATTTTTTTGCTACATACCAATTAGGAGATCACATAAAATGAGAAGCGTAACAGTTTCCATGCACTCAGCTCAGTGCTTACAGTGAGTGCATTTCACAGCTGAAACCTACTGGTTCAAAACACAAAATCATGCCACACTTCAGTAAGCAGTGGGGGGAGAGGTCAAACAGTCTATTTTTGCTAACATTAGCTTTATTCAAATTCTACTTAGCATGAGTGACTGTAACTGACTGCTGCAGGCAATAACAGAAAAAAAGGAGTAAGAAAAGAAAAGTGATGTTGGTAGAAAAGATTTACTAAACTATCCATTTTTGACATGTTCAAAGTTTATAAACAAAGCTCACTTGGGAAACTCAATTTCCAAAATGCTGTTACTGGTCAACAGTGAAAACAAACATCAAATCCCACTGCTCAACTACTGAATCTATTTAGGTCCTTTAAGCCCATACGAGAGCATAGTTATATTCAGCAAGGAAAAAAAACCTTTTGCTTCCAGTGAACTACAAAGCTGGGCCTTACCTCTGCTCTTTCTCATGAGTGAGCTCAGCATTCTACTCAGAAATAAACGTATAACTTTCAATATTTTGACCTGAGTCTACTCTACACCTTAGTAGATTTAGGATGTCTCACAGGATGCAAAAAGTCAATGTTTACCAGCCACCAACTGACCTTGAGTAAGCAAATCCTTAAGCTCTCAAGAATAGTGGATGGTAAATAGTTCAATTATAGGGAAGACCACCCGTAATACTGTTACACAAACTGGATCAAGATCACTTCAATAGGCTTAGGAAAACAGCACAACTCAAGAAGGTTTTTATTCCACAAAGAAAATGCAGTATCTTTTTTGGTTCCTTTCTTTAAACTCCGATTTATTCCAGAGTCTATGCATTTAACTACTAACCTATACTGCATCCCTGCCCTATTTTTTCCATCTGGTTCCATAGACATTTAAAGCCAAATGCTTTGACTATATATGCACTATCTTTGGCTCACATGTGTAGTGACATTAAAAAGTTTTGATGTGAAATTGGCCAGAAGGTAAGAAATATGGACACAAAAGGAATTCTGAAATAAGGTTTGGGAATGAGAATGCTTACAGACCTCACTGAAGATAATTCTATTTATCTGGTGCTGGAACTACATTAACAATGTTCTCACTTGGTATTCCCAAGTATCTGCCAACTAAAGTCCTTGTTTTCCTTCTATCATAATATAATCTAGATTTATAAGTATGTTTAATTTAACACATTCTTAAAATAGACCCTACTGAAATAAGAAACATATCAGCTTACTATAATGGCCAATTAATTCAACAGTAGTATTGTAGCAGAGTTTATTTAACAAAAGAGACATGGGTACATTTTCACAGCTTAAACACCAAAAGATGACAGCTTTCATGAGTTAGGGAATGTTTAAAGGGATCTCAAAATTTCCTAACTTATTTTTGTGAGTGCAAATATCACTTATTGTGTATTTTCTTTGACCTAGCCAAAGAATTTTCTTGAGGAAAATATGAAGATGAAATCAGAGACAAGGAGCTTTAAGAATCTGAAATGACTACTTATCAGGCTACTTGAAACTGTAACCTCGGTCACTCATAAATAACTAACTCCCAAACCACAGATTTCTGAGGACAACCGTCTACAAGAGTCTGCAAAAAAGAGGAGAGAGAGAGAGAGAGAAATCCAGTACTAGATGTCTTTTTTCTACCAGGACCACTAGGCCAAACAATTTAAGTGAAGAATAGCTCCAATGCAGTGCGGTCAAGAAAAGTTCTCAACATGACATAGACTTCAAGGGAGTTACACTGCTTGGAAGGAACACAGATTTCCATCAAGCCCCTAAGAATTTCTGATGACATGTTTTTGCCTCTGTATTAGATCTGGACATAAGGAAGGGGAAGGGATTGACTTAGGTAAAAATGCATCTCTCGGTATCTTCCTCTAGTGATTGATTTCTAATTTAAAGGTAATTAGCTGAGCTAGCTGATAAAAGGCATAGACAGAAATGAGTTTTTCTCTCTCTTTAGGGCACCCTGATAAGTTAGCAGTTCACCACATAAGTTGGACAAATTCTCCCAGGGACACTGGAAATAGTATCTTCTTGTCAAATGAAAGAAGGCACACCTAAAAATCTGGATGGGAAATGCAATCTATGCTCTTCTACCTGGGAAATCTCTAGTCAGCAATGCAGTGCCTCTAAATCAATGTTACTTTGCATAGTTTCTATTTTATTAAAAATATAAATACCTCTCAAGATTATCCTTGTATCTCTTCACTATTAAGTACATGGAACCTTATCTGGTCACAAGGTTTGATCATGCAAGGACAAAAGGCTTCATTCAAAGGGCAACATAGAAAGAAAGCAAATCTGCCAGGCAATATAATATACAGCACTTAAAATTAGACTAATATCAGCCCACTAAAAAGCTATGAAGTAAGGATTCAAGAAATCTGTCTGTTCTAAAACAGACCTTTTCTTCTGTCTGGAAAACATGGATCAGAAAAGTCTATCTGGATGAAGTTTATCTGGATGTCCGTCTTTTCCCAGCACCTGCTCTAAAGCAATTCTAACACCCTAAAATAGAGATCTGATCTCTCAGGCAAGGGAACTATCCCACACTTATCAACCCTCCGAACTTCCAAATGATGCCATAGCAATTGAAATGTCTGTTCTAGTCTCAACAGTCGTAACTTTCACACTGATAAACCCATCCCCAGGGCCTGACACAGAAACTGGGTGGGCATGTCTATCACTCACATGGACATTATTTGGGGTCATAGACAAGAACAGAATAATTCCCAAAACTGGCTGATACACTGAGACTGAATCTTACCCCATACCTTACACGAGATTCCCTATTTCTTCCCCTACAGAAGTCCCCTGAGAGGATCTACCCTCATAGACATTCTGAGAGCTACCTGCCAGCCCCCAGATTTTAACACCTCCCCTCAAAATGTATCCCAGGCAAGCCAGCTGGGTTAGTTACGACCTTCCTACTTCACAGTCAGACCTCAGCCAATAAATACAAATTAGATAAACCAGATGACTGGCCCAAGATTCTGTGCCTGGCCTGGAAAGTAAAGGAAGAAACTACAACTAGGACAAGGAAACAAAACTTGGTTAGGGATGAAATTGCACTCCCAACCTTCTCTCACCAGGAAGACCTTAGAACAGTCAAAGTAGAGGCAACCTGTTCTCCACTGAGCGTGCCTACAGGTCCAACCTAGTGATTTTCCAAGTTAAATATACTGTATTGATATTTAAAAAAAAAAAAAAAAAACAGGCCAGCTGGATGGGCCCCTCCCACATAGCATCCACAGGACTATGAGTGCCAAAGGGTCTCTGACTGTCCTCCAAAATGTAGGGAAACTGAGTCATGGCCTCCTTTTCTTGAGTCCTCCCCCCTCCCAGGGCACTGTGCCCTATCACACATCAGAAGTCCGTATGCTCTCATCATCAAGGCTGAACAGAAATGGTTTCTCCTTGGGGTGCTGGGGCTCCGACCTGTGCCTTATCCGGGAGCTGGGCAACACCCCAGAAGTACTGCTCTCCCCAAGCCGGGACATGAACAAAGAGTCCCCAGGAGTCTCTTCAGCTGGAAGCAGCTTGTCCCTGGCCTGTGGGACGGGGGTCCAGGGTTGCCAGGAGGAAGCCACAGAGGGGGCTTTGCAGAGAGCTCTTTTCTCTTCCATAGGTGGCCGCCCCCTACACAGGACAGAGTTGGGCCCCCCTGAGAGGCCGGAGCTTCCAGAGCGAGTCAAAGAGATGGATCTAGAAAAGGACATATCCTACAAAAATAAAAGGGAAGACAAAAAACAAAGGAAAATAAGGCTTTCCTGACAATGTTTATCCCAAAGCCCTAGGAAGAACACCCACCCATGATAACCCCCTCATAGGTCCAGAGGCACTTGTCTACAGAAATCAAGTCTGACCAACAGAATTCACTCTAGATGTGTCAAGGTCGGCCGACACAGGGAGACGTGTAGAACACATCGCAAGCTCTGTCTCTTTACCCAACCCTATACCTCACCTCTTTCCAACAACCAAAAAAAAAAAACAAAAAATAAAATTTTGTACCTAAACCAGCAGAAAGAGGAAACAAACAAGACAGCCTGAGGCTTCGGCTGCTTCCAGGGACAGAGCGCTTGGTTGCATCACCAAATAAAACCTGCCCACTCAGGGCGCCTGGGTGGCTCAGTCGTTAAGCGTCTGCCTTCAGCTCAGGTCATGATCCTGGGATCGAGTCCCACATCGGGCTCCCTGCTCGGCAGGAAGCCTGCTTCTCCCTCTCCCACTCCCCCTGCTTGTGTTCCTGCTCTCGCTCTCTCTCTCTCTCTGTCAAATAAATAAAATCTTAAAAAAAAAAAAAAAAAAAAAAAAAACCTGCCCACTCAGAGAGAATTCATCTCTAAGTTGACAGTGACCATGTACCAGAAAGGAAGTGACTTACTCTGGGGTGGCACTTGAGGGCCTGGACAGCTGCCCCGATCTCCTTAATCCAGCTGTGCATATCTTCTGGACTGTCCGCCTGCAAAACAGCCTTAGCACTTAGGGAGAAATGTTTGGCATTATGATTTCAGCTCACAAGTCTGTGGTTCAATTCTAAGTTTATAAAATCACACCATTAGAGCTGGAAGGAGCCCAGAGATCATGTCGTCCAGTGGCTCTCAGACTTTTGAGGACATTTGTTTCCTGCAAACTCATATTTGACACCCCATAAATAAAACAGCTCCAAGTGGGGCAGAGGCCATTCCTGCTGAAGCCCCTCACCCTCTCTGGAACACAACTGGCCTTTACAGAAAAGGAAAATGTTGAGCCAAAGCTCAACATTTATGGTTGGTCTAGATTCCAGTTCTCCTGACTCCCAATGCAAGCATCTTTCTACCACAGCTATCCAAACAGAATAATCCCTTTTTCAACTCCAGTCCCACTAAAGCCAAATCCTCCAAGATACATATTATCTCCAGGAACAAGGCTTCCCTCAGAGAACAAGCGACCTGGGTCTGTCCGGACTCCATCCAGGCCTGGAGAGTTGGTAGACTCAGAGCAACAAGCTTACCATCGTGTAGGACACTGCTGAGCCATTAAAAAGCATATCCCCCAGAAATACCTACCAACCCCAGAAGGGGGCAGCAGCGGCTCTATGAAGAAAGGAAAATCAAATGGCCAAGCGGCTGCAGGTGGAGCCCTCAGAATTCTCAGCGCCTTCCAGCTTTATAGGAGTTGCATTCAAGTGAACCTTGCAAATGTTTGCTGCGGCCCTCCTCGGTCTTACACGTGGCATCAGATGCCAGGCACAGAGATGAGACGAAGACCAAATCCCTGACCTCCAGAAATTTCCATTTGTTAATCTCTCTCTGCTCCCTGTGCCTTCCCCTAACAGCCCTACCCAAAATCACAAGTGTGTACCTTTTCCTAAGCAAGGTATATGTAAATGCCGCATTCCAGCCTGCAAAATTCTCCACATAGGCCCCTCACTTTCCCCATCCCCCCGATGATTCTTTCATGTTGCACTGTATCAGAATAAAACATGACTAGTTTTTTTTAAATCCTCAAACTGGTGCTCCTACCCCTTTCTGTCATCCCAAACAAACCCTCATGAGTTAGGTGTGTGCAGAAGACACTTAGAAAAGAAATGGTTTCAGGGGCGCCTGGGTGGCTCAGTTGGTTAGGTGTCTGCCTTCTGCTCAGGTCATGATCTCAGGGTCCTGGGATCAAGCCCCGTGTAGGGCTCCCAGCTCAGCGAGGAGTCTGCTTGTCCCTCTGCCTCTGCACCCCCCCCCCCACTCCTGCTCCCTCTCATGCTCTCTCTCCCAAATAAATAAATGGAATCTTTAAAAAAAAAAAAAAAAAGAAAAGAAATAGTTTCACATCCTGGCACACTGGGTTAAGCGGGTATAGCAACAAGGTGAACACCTCTCTCACATGCTAAAGCTGCAAATTCCTTGTATTCTCTCTCCCCTGGGCTTTTCCCAGTTGTGTGACAACCTGGTGGTTGGTTTTCCAAGAAAAAGATAAATCCATCCCTAGTCCAAGAAGATAAACAGGATAAGCTGTCCAAGATTCTTCCAGAAGTTATTTTACTAATCTCAGGGCTAGCCTGTTCCACAAGTAGAGCCACTGGGAAAATGCAATGAACTCATTTAGGTAAAGCACTTTGAACAGAAAGTATTAGTTATTGTTGTTACTATTATTACACGAGGGACACAAATGAAGCCTTAAATTCCAACACTATGTATATAACACATATATGTTAATTGGCCTCTCCCTGAGACTTTTTTTCTGCTTCCTCATACTCAAACTGCAGATAATTCCCTAAGGATCAAATTGTCCAGATCAAATAAGATAACCTATTTGGCTTCTTTGAATTGAATGAGATGGAGGTAATTAAATTGTCCACTAGTAGAAAAGCATTTCTCAGAGATTTTCTTTCTAGGGAGACAGAGGATTTGGTAGGGAGAAATGTCAGAGGATTGGGAGACATGGAGACAGGAGCTGAGGGAGAGACAAATGTTTCCCACATCATGCAGGAGGTCCAGGATTTTCATGAAACAGACTGCACAATCCACATGACGACAGTTTCCAGGGCTATTAAGCTACTTGTACCCCCTCCACCACCCAAGCACAACATAGCACCCCCCACGTCAAATGTCCCACAAGCCACAGGCCACCTGACTGTCCTTTGAGACCCCACCAATGCCCTCATATGTCTGTCCAGGAACCCACCACCCCACGAGCCTAGCGGTCTTCACCCCAGTCTCCATCTAGCAAGGAGCCACTGAGGAAGAGAAAACAAGGCACCACCTGACTTAACATCTGGGGAGCCAGACACAAGAATCAAAATCCTCTAAAACACATTTAAATTGTTTCCAATTCCTCTCTCATATAAGTAACGCTGCTATTCACACCTTTGTGCACAAAGGTTTTTTTCATTCTTATGATTCTTCAGCTCCTGGGAAAATTACTAAAGAATATGCATTCTTTTAAGGCTCTTGTTACATCTGGCCAGAGAGATTTCTGGCCAAAAAGATAGATTTCACTTGCCACCAATATATTATTTTTTTATGTGCACCCTTGCTAGAATTAAGTATTACAATTTTTAAAGTCTTTGCGAACATGATGGGCAAAATAATTAAATCTCTATCTTAAAACATTTAGTAATTGGGGCGCCTGGGTGGCTCAAATGGTTAAGCATCTGCCTTCGGCTCAGGTCATTATCCTGTGGTCCTTGTATCGAGCCCCACATCAGAATCCCTGCTCTGCAGGAAGGCCGCTTCTCCCTTTCCTGCTCTCCCTGCTTGTGTTGTCTCTCTGGCTGTCTCTCTCTCTCTGTCAAATAAATAAAATCTTTAAAAAAAAAAATTAGTAATTAATAAAGATGGAAACTGTTTGCTAATTATGTTTTTTCCCCAATTCTCTAATCCTGCTTAAGGACATTTTCTGTCAGATAACCTATAGAGTTAATCCAGCCAGGAGGATAGTAATAAACATTAGTAAGCATTATTTTAATGTTTAACAAATGTTATTTTAAATATTATTCAGGGGGTGCCTGGGTGGCTTAGTCAGTTAAGCATCTGACTCTTGATCTCAGCTCAGGTCTCAATCTCACGGTTTTGAGTTCAAGCCCTGCGTTGGGCTCCACACTGGGCATGGAGCCTACTTAAAAAATAATATAAAATAAAATAAATTAAAATATTATTTAAAAAGAAAAGCAAATATTGTGATAAGAATGAGAAAAAAGAGACTATCACTTTATTGAGATCACAACTGTAATCTCTATTAGTAGTTTTAGAACTTGGATTCACTGGCAACAAAAATTCAGTGAAACCTTAAAAACTGTATGCAAACATATGGCGTATGTGTATGTCTATCTTTAATGGAAAGCCTGTGCTTAGCTTTCATCAAAAACCCAAAAACATCTTAAAACACCATCACAAAGGTGAACCAGAAGTAAAAAACAGAGCTGAAGTCCACGCACCCCATGATGAATTATGAAAAGTCTAAAAGATGCTTAAAACTCAGTAGAACAAAAGGGGAATTGCCACGCTCCTTCATCTCTTCCTGGCGTGCTTAAGTGTGTGCATTTGTTTCTGGCACTTGGTTAGAAAGGAAAAGTAGGGTTTCTGTCCTTGAGAACAGTTTTTGAGGTGAGAGGAACAAAGGATATTAAAAGGAACCACGGCAGCCTGAGGTTTATCGTAGTCCAATGAGCTTTTTTACTGAGCACCTACAATAAACCCAGTACCATAACAAATGCAACAGTTTGAAGCAATGAATTCCAGAGGTCATCAGTAACAAGCCTCCAGTACCTTCCGGGGTGGCTTCTGCTGCAGCTGTCCAACATTTGTAGGATGCTCCTTCTGCATTCTATTCCCCACCTCTGCGCTGCCCCCCTTCCTAAAAGCTAATAATCCCTGCCCTCTTCCCAGGACCCAATCCCGTTTTTAGACACAGCCCGGCCACATCCAACTGTCTAGGCTGTACACTACATAGTTCTAAGTGATGTCATTCACCCTATAGTCTAAATTAAAACAGTAAGTATCCAAAGAGTTCTAGCCCGGCACTCTGCAATCCACATGGGAGCCCTCTTATTACTATTCTTATCCTGACACGGACCCCTAGTTCTGGCAACTGGGCGTATGCCAAGTTACCCAAACCAGCCTGCACTACATTTCTCATCTAGAATAACTAAATCCTCCAACATAATACCCCTGACCTTCTATGACTGGGAAATAGAGAAATGGTGAACCCTGCATGCCTTGTATTCCAAGGACTGAAATCTCATCTTGAACCCTTGCCCAGAACTGAGAACCGTCTACAGGCTGATCAGTTTGCTAACTCGCCAAGCTTAGATACCTGATTACTGCCAGATCCTGGATCTTGGTCACCACGATCCACCTGCCATGACAGCCAGTGCCCCCAAGCTGGTCTCTCCTGGTCATCTATGGCCACACCCTCTACATCTTGGGCTCTGCACCAAGCTGCTTTTATTTTTTTTATATATTCTTTTCAATTTAAATGCAATTAATAACATATGATGTATTATTGGTTTCTGAGGTAGAGGTCAGTGACTCATCAGTCTTATATAACACCCAGTGCTCATTCCATCACGTGCCCTCCTTAATGTCCAGCACCCAGGTACCCCACCCTCCCTCCCCTCCAGCACCCCTCAGTCCGTTTCCTATGATTAAGAGTCTCTTACGGTTTGTCTCCCTGATTTTGTACCAAGCTGCTTTTAAACAACACAAGTGAATAGGTCCTGATCTAGCACCCGATTAGGTGCCTTCCTAATCAGTTCCACAATTCAGGTTTATGACCTCGAACAAATAATTTACCTTCAGACACTCCGTTTCCTTATCTGTAAAATGGAGATGTCCTCAAGAGATTGCTGAGAAGTTAAGTGATATGCTGCCTGTAAACTCCTTAGCACCGTGCCTCTCACAACTGAGTGTCCAACAAACGGTAGCATCCCAGGGTTCAAATTATACGGAAGCGTGACATAGAAGGCATGTGTGACAGAAGGTAAATGACCAACACCTCAGCAGTTGGAAGCCAGCGCCATGTTGTTGCCCAAGCCTCCGTGCCCTGTCCAAGGAGCCTGTTTGCTCTGCCTCCAGCTGCCCGGCTCTCTGGGCTAGCTTCCCTGGGTACCGAGCATACGCGGTTCTTTCAGGCAGATTTACTGAACATACACTAGGAAGCAGGTCAGAATACCACTGAGGCATGGTGGCAAAAGTTGCTGGCACCACACTGTAGGAGGAGTCATTCTATGCTTTTACCTTCTGCATGAGACACAATTTTTCCTTGGAACAAATGACTGACAAACTATCTGTCAAACTTACTCAGACTTAGGCATATGGTGGACTCTTTCTCAAAAATGAATGAAAGGAGTCCATTTAGTCAAGCAAAATCATGAAAGTATTTTTTTGCCGATGATGAATTTTGAGCTTGCAAACAAAATTAGAATTCCAAAAAGTGGTATCCTCCTCCATAAGCTTGACAGCTTTCTGTACTTAACGACTTTGTTGATGAGGATCCTTGCGATGATATTAACAAAGGTGATTTTTTGATATTATATAATAAAATGTGTCAACATTTGGAAGGTCTGCATACCTCAGTCAGACCACTATTTTCCTAATGACCAGTGCACACAGTTACAAAATCATGCACTGGTAAAAAGGATCCATTCAAAGTGCAAAACTGACCAGTAGATTTTCGTGTAAGACTGAAAGTTTATGGATATTGATATTGGCTTCCAAATAGCACACTGCACCTAAACATTAAGAAAATATCACTTGTCAAGTTTTGATATCGAATCAGAGAAAAATATCCACAATTATCTGAAAAAGCTATTAAAATATTCCTTTTTTCCAAATACATATCTGTGAGAGGCCAGATTTTCTTCATATCCTTCAACCAAAACAACATATGGCCACAGATAGAATGCAGGAGCAGATAGAGAATCCTGCTGTCCTCTAGTAAGCCAGCCATTAAAGAGATTTGCAGAAATGTAAAAAACAATGCTACTCTTGTTGCTTTTTTTGTTTTAGAAATATACCTGTTTTTCATAAAATATTACTTGTGTCAACATAAATGAGTTTTTAGTTGCTATCTGACAATAAATTAATATGTATTCTTAAGGATTTTTACTCCATATTCTTCTCAATCTTCTGTTCTCTTTGAGTTAGGTGCTATTAACAGACTTGTCCATTCGCTCATTTGTTTATTTCAGGGTGATGCTAGTGTTCTGTTATCCCAGAAATGTGGGAGCAGAAGTCAAAGGAGGGCAGAAGTGATGAGAAGCTTCTGGTAAGTGTGCACACGCTTTGTTCAAAAGTGTTTTGAACATTGTTTTTGTTGGAGTTCTTGTTTCCCAAATCACTCTCTCTCGTCCAAAGCTCTTTCCCAGCATAATCTTTCACTTGACAAATACTTATTTCATACCACCCATGTGTCAGGCACTGTCTCTCTGAGGACCTTCATAACATGTCAACTCAAATGTCCCACAGACACTGTCAACTCAGAACCCCCAACACGAAGGCTGCCTTTCCGCTCACCAGTCCCTCCTCCCGTGCTCCGGTCTGAGTGACGGCTGCCATCAGGCACCCTGAGGCCCAGGCCAAACACCCAGCAGTGTCCTCACCTCCCCCGTCTCCCCTCACCCCACATCCAACCCACAACCAAGTCCCAGAAAATACTCTTCAGTAGCTTTTAAATTGTCCACTTCTCTCCATCCTTCCTGGTTCAAGCTTCCTTCATCCCTGACCCGAATTACGACGACAGCCCCCAAACTGCTCTCCCTGCCTCCTGTCTTACCCTCCCTCATCTGTGTCTGTACTTCACTGGGCCTGGAAACTCACAGCCAGCACACCAGTAACGGGGTCAGGTTGAGGGATATCACCTCCACTTTACAGATGACGAAAACAAGGCTTGAAAGTTAGAGCATTTACCCAGGTGGTATTTTTAGAAGGCAGACCTGATTGGGCCACTCCCCTGGCTCCACCTCAAGGGGCCCGAACCTTCAGGATAAAGTACAAGCTCTTTGACAAGGGCTATAAGGCATGCGCCCTCTGTATGGGGGCCCCAGTCTTGCATGTGCTCTGTGCTCCTTTTATCTCCAGGCTTGTTCACACATGCTGTTCCCTCTGCCTGGGCCACTCTTCCCCCAATGGACTCGGTTTAGATGTGCCTTCCTTCAGGAAACCTCCCCTGACTCCCTGAGACAGGAGAAGGTGCCCTTTTTATGGGTTCCCATGACAACCACCACTCACTGTAATGATAGCACTAAGCACACTGGTTTTCTCGGTTTTTGCTTTTTTTTTTATTCATTCCCTCAGCCCCTTCAGTGAGGTTGTTCCATACTCATAATGCATTTAGGTCTTTTGTCATCATCTGCATGCCGTGCTCGAATCACCTGACCTCCTAAGTGATTTTTTTTTTAATTCACATATATTAAAGTTTTCTACTCTTTACTTTACCTTGTGCTATAAAGTTCTATTTCATGCATCTGCCATTAAAGTGTCATATAGTTTCACTGCCCTAAACCCCCCTGCAGCGTTCATCTACCCAATACTCCCTTCCCCCACCCCATCACACTGTTGCAATTGCCTGTTTACTTGACAACATCTCTCTCCCTCTGGTTCAGTATCTCTTCTGTTTAACAGTGTCCCCAGTATGAGGCAAAATGCCTGGCATTCTAAGGATACCCTGCATATGCCTGCTAAATGCAAGGACTGGAAATTGTTTTGAACCTACAGCTTAAACTTTGTCCTCAAATGACAATGGAACCAGCTCTAACAACCCCAGCAATGCTAGCCACAGCTCCCTTATCTCTCTCTTCCCCAGTGACACATGCTTGGGTCAATGAGCAGAGCCCAGGGATAGTTAAAGCTGCCAGCATGTCTGCTCGGCTGGGGGGCGGGGGGGCAGGAGGACCAGCTCGGAGGGGTCAGGATTATGGAGCTGCTGCCCAAGAAATGGGGTGGGGGGGCCCTGTGGAAGGGATGGTACTTAGTGGGGACTGACACCTGGAACAAAGAAAGGGCACTGGGAACCCTGCTGCCCAAGAAATGGGGTGGGGGGGGCCCTGTGGAAGGGATGGTACTTAGTGGGGATTGACACCTGGAACAAAGAAAGGGCACTGGGAACCCTGAAAAGCCTCGGCTGGGGAGCCCCACATCTAAACCAACGCACTGCATGGCAGCCCGTATGCCGGAAATGAGGCATTATCATGATGCTGTGTGGATCGAGGCATGTTCCGTGGATTGCCAGGCCGGCTCGGGTACGGACTTGGCACTGAGAGTTTAGGCCCTGCTTGGGGATCTGCTTTTCTAGCTCCTATGATTTGAGGAAGAGCTGGGAGAGCTCCAAAGCTGTGGGTGAAGGGAGAAGCTTCAGAGAGCTGAACTGTCAGAGCCCAAACAATGACTTTCTCTGTGCAGCTGGGCTTTGCACCTGGTGCCGGCACAGGGCCCTCTGGGCTTTTGTCCTTCCGCACACAGAGATGTCCACACAGGCGGGGCTTATAAATACCCTCCAAAGGAGAAGTGAAACCCCTGGCTAGTTCTCCTTTTCTCTGCTTAGCTGGCGCCCACCAGCTGAAACAGCTAGTACAAACTCGCATTCCCCAGTTCAGAGGCTCAACCTGCTCTCACTATTTCATGGTTGGGAAGCTTCTGGCAAACATCCTGTTGAGAATAAAATGGGACTCAGACTGACAATCGGGGGCTAAATTTACCACCTAGAAACTTTTAAACAAAATAAAAGAGAAAGCAGAGGAAAGGGCGAGACCTTTTAGCACACCCCTCACAGAGACAGAACACCAGAGTCTTCTCAGAGTGAGCTTTTTACCTGTATGTAGAAGGTCCTGGAGCTTGTTATGATTTCAAACAGGTTGTCCCTCATTAAGAGATCACTAGACAAAGAGAAAGAAAGTTACCAGGCATGCCCGCGTGCACATTGAGGACCTGATTCATCCTGTCAAGGCTCCAGAGTTTTGGGGGCTCCCAGGTCATTCCTCCTCCAGTCTCTGCCTCAAAAAACATGAGGGGGTCTCCTCTAGCTTCACTTCCTACAGGCTCCCAGGAGGTTTCGCCATGCCCATGGAAACCCCACACATACACCCCACCGCCAGTTGTAACAAGATAAAGTTCCTTTCCCTCTAAAACCTCCTGCCTAATACCCACCACATCCCGTAACACCTACAGTTGTGGGGGGAGGGGTATTTTTTATTATTTTCTAAAGATTTATGTATTTATTTGAGAGAGAGAGGGGGCACAGGGGAGGAGCAAAGAGAGAGGGAAGGGAGAGAATCTCAGGTAGACTGCCCGCCGAGCTCGGAGCCCGACTCAGGGCTCCATGTGGGGCTCCAGACAGGGCTTGATCTCACAACCCTGAGATCATGACCCCAGCCAAAACCAAGACTCAGACACCTAACCAACTAAGCCACCAGGCGTCCCTGTGGGTTTTTTTTTAGTGGCTAAGATGTATGGTTCTTTGTGCAAAGCACTGCTTTAAGTGGTTTTTTTTCAGGGTCAAGCAGATGAACATTTTATTGGTTTTATAAATATGTAAATATAACTAATCAATTATTTATTTTCTATATTTATTACTATGAAGATATTATTTATATATAAATATACAGAGAGAGATTTGACATGTAACATTTTGTTAGTTTCAGGTATGCAACACAATGATCCAACATTTGTATAGATTGTGAACTGATCACAAGAGGTCTAGCTGACATCCATCACCACACATAGCTACAAGTTCTTTTTTTCTTGTGATGAGAACTTTTAAGGTCTACTCTCTCAGCAACTTTCAAATGTACAATACAGCATTATTAATTATAGTTACCATACTGTACATTACATCCCTAGGACCTATCTATTTTATAATGGAAGTTTGTACCTTTTGACCCCCCCTTCACCCATTTTGCCCACCCCCCCCACTCCCGGCAACTACCAATCTGTTCTTTTTTTTTTTTTTTAAAGATTTTATTTATTTATTTGAGAGAGAGAGAGAATGAGAGACAGAGAGCATGAGAAGGAGGAGGGTCAGAGGGAGAAGCAGACTCCCTGCCAAGCAGGGAGCCCGATGCGGGACTCGATCCCGGGACTCCAGGATCATGACCTGAGCCGAAGGCAGTCGCTTAACCAACTGAGCCACCCAGGCGCCCCCCACCGATCTCTTCTTTGAGTGCTTTTGTGGGTGTTGTCTCATCCAATCTTTACAACAATCCAATAAAGAACTTAGGATTTTCCCTACCTTGCGGATGAGGAAACCCAGGCTCAGAGAGGTTATGTGACTTGGCGCCAAAGTTAGTAAACAGCAGAGCAAGGATTTGAACCCAGGTCTGACTCCAGAGTCTATGCTTTTAATTACTCCACTACCGCTTACCTCTCCTAAGGGAACCAACTCTCATTTCCAAAACCTTCCTCCCCACAAGCAGCCACCTTATCAGCTTCATTAAATTCCCGCTCTGTGGGGTGCTGGGTGGCTCAGTCGGTGAAGCATCTGACTTCGGTTCAGGTCATGATCCTGGGATCTTGGGATCGAGCCCCGTGTTGGGGTCCCCACTCACTGGGGAGTCTGCTTATCCCTCTTCCTCTGCCACCCCCCCCCCCCCCCGACTCACACACGCGATCGCGCTCGCTCTCTCCCTCAAATAAATAAAATCTTTAAAAAAAAAAAAAAAAGAAAGAAATTCCCCCTGTGTATCACCCTGTCCTGGGCAGAGACAGGAAGCTAATGAGAAGTGGAAGGAGAGATCAGACTACCTTAAGATGCTTCAAACTGGGTGTGAGTTTGGAGAAGAATCCTGACTTCTGCAAGGAAGAAGGTGAGAAGTAGCTGGTGCTCAGTGACAAACCTCAAATCAGCCTAAATTATTTACAGTGTTAAGTGCCTGCTGTGTGTATCCTGGTGCTGTGGGCAATACATAAGGAGGGCAAGGTCTAACTCCTTCCCAATAAAAGAACCAAAAAAAGCAAAACTATACAATTAGATGTCAGACTGTGTGTTGTACGCCAAGAGTGAGAATAATTCCAAAAAAGGACTGATCACAGGCAGAGTTGGCTTCGGGAATGAAGACTTGGAAGGACGTGGCAGGCACTGGGCCCTGGGTGACATGGGCACTGGGCAGAGGAGGAACGTGAGACTAAAGACCCACGTGGGAAGGGACAGCAAGACGGGGGTCAGAAGGACCTGGGGTCAAATCCCGACTCCACTTAGAGAAAAGGTATTTTAGGAATATTTTAAAATCTTTGTGAGCCTTTGTACCCCAGCTGTAAAGTGGAGATGAGAAGACCTCCCTTATCAGGCTGGCCAGCCCAAAGATCAGGGTATAAAGTGTCTAAGGCATCCGCTACAATGTACGGCGTATAGCGGTCACTTGAAGTACATTTCACTGACCGTCATTACTGTCTGAGTGGAGATGGCTCTTCTTTCTGGCTAAAATGTGTTAGCTTCTTCAATTACTCACACACATACAGCACACTCGTGTCATCAACTACCGAGGAGGTGAACGCAAAGCAGGGAGGAAATCCCCGCCCTTATCACATCTACTTCCCAGGCTACGGGTCGCCTTTCAATTCGGTTCAGTTCAATTTGATTGAACTCAATTTAACAAATGTTTGAGGACTACACAGATGCCCTAAAGCTTCCTGACTGGGTCTGGGGAGGCCGCACATTCTCAGAGGCCTGGAGCCTGCAGAGCCTTGCAGACTTCCTTCCCTGATGATCTTCAGTTCCCTTAATTCCTTCACTAAGAATTCAGTCTAGGGGCACCTGGGTGGCTCAGTTGGTTAAGCAACTGCCTTCGGCTCAGGTCATGATCCTGGAGTCCCGGGATCGAGTCCCGCATCGGGTTCCCTGCTCAGCGAGGAGCCTGCTTCTCCCTCTGACCCTCCCCCCTCTCATGTTCTCTCTATCTCATTCTCTCTCTCAAATAAATAAATAAAATCTTTAAAAAAAAAAGAATTCAGTCTGGCTCTGGCAGCGAGGGACTCCGGCCAAGGGCGGAGCACTCTTGGGACTGAACGTCGTCTGGGCTCGCTAAGCTGCCCACCATGCCCAGATAGCCATACAGCTACCTGCCCGCATGGGCCCTCTGGAGTCAGGGGAGGCAGGAACCGTCTCTGAGGATGAGCCATGTCCAATCTCTCCTCTGCCCACCATCAATGTCTGGACCACACTTCTGAACTTCCCTCTATGGCCACTTGCACAGATGACAAATTGCCACCGGGAACTTCCCTAATCTCTACTCTGCAACTGTCATTTTCAAGAGTCAATACAGCCCCAGTTCAGTCCCTGCTCCCTTGGGTCATGTGGCATTTGTCGGCATGCGAGACTGTCCCATGCCTCCACGTGAGAACAGTCTACCTGTTGCTAATTGCCTCCCTGATGATGCTGGCTTGACTTCACACCATCCGTGGGATAGAAAGACACAGTCTCTAAAGACGGCAGATTGGGACGCCTGGGTGGCTCAGACAGTTAAGCGTCTGCCTTCAGCTCAGGTCATGATCCCAGGGTCCTGGGATCAAGTCCCACATCGGGCTCCCTGCTCGGTGGGGAGCCTGCTTCTTCTCCCTCTGCCTGCCGCTCCCCCTGCTTGTGCGCTCTCTCTCTGATAAATAAATAAAATCTTAAAAAAAAAAAAAAGCCTGCAGATTAAGGGGCAAAAGGAGGACTTCTAGATGCCCAGATACCCTTGGGTTTCTGAAGTTTAGTTCTAAGGGCATCTGTATTTGTACTGGACATGGGAAGGCCCTTGCCTCAGGGCCCCAGATCCCAAACTCATCCCACGCACTATGGCACACGGAAGGTAAATCATTTCCTAATGGGAAGCAGAAATGTCCAAAGGGAGTCACACACACAGAGTTGCTGTGAATCACCCTTGTGTTAAGGGGACATCAGGGATTTTGTCAAAAGGAGAAGAAGGCATAAGAAGGTCAGGGAAGAGGCACTGGCATCCCATTGATCTGACCAGAAGTGCTGATAAGTGAGAAACCTAAGGGCACAATCCCCACTCGGAACCCTCGGCCTCCTGGGCAATGAGCATCTAACACTTGAGAAGCGTCCCAACACCAGTCTCTTCTTTCTTCCCAATATTCTTTCTTTTTCTCCACCAGAAAATTATTATATAGGCTCCACCCATCTCCTCAGGAGCCAGAGTAAGGTAGTGGGAAAAGATAAGCTTGCCCGGTATGGTCTCTTAGCTGCATCAGGTGGGATGCGGTGAGATGCCAGCCCCTGTCATGTGCATGGAAGAAGGTTCTTGAATAGAGCCTCAGAAGGGTAGTAAATGAAGATTTAAGCAGGCAAATGGGGGATTTTTATCAGAAAAGAATAAGCACAGATGATTACCCAGATTTGACCAGACACTCATGGGTCTTGAGAACGTCCTTGAGAAATATAGTGCGCAGTGGTTCTCGGTCCTGGTAGAAAAAATAAGTAAAGAAAGATAAATGAGGCTATCCATATAATGCCACAACCCAGATCAGCTGACCAACGTACCTCTCTGGTCAGAGTTGGTTGGCTAAAACAAGGCTGCAAACAAGGCAAGGTCTCAAAATAACTATCAAGTGAGGAAAAAATTCTAAGAAGGTACGCTGTGGTTCTGACCACGGAGCAGCTCAGTGCATAGCGGGAGGGAGGAAGTTAAGGCCATGTTGCTGTATCAATATAAAGATGCGCACACAGGAGAGATGGAAGTGGGACGGAGGCACCTCCTAAGCCCGTGTGTGTGTCCGCATCTCTACTCATGCACACACATGTGACTGTTATTCACGGGCCTCTTGCTTCCATGACCTGTCAGAAGGGCCCCAGAGCGCCTACAAACCTGCTCACACTTGAAGTAGCAGATAGTAAAGTCATCAAGTGCAAAGAAGCGACGTTTCCAGCTCTTCCGCTGAAATAAAAAGTAAAGAGCAGGACATTAAGAAGAGGCCCCAGCATTCCAGAGAATGTTCTAGTTCTACAGTCCTGGGTACCCAGCCGGAAGGAAGCTGGGCGCCCACATTCAGACGTCGGGCCACAAAGACTTCTTCTCATCAGGGGCAATGCCTCCAACATGCAGGGGTGAATGTTTAGTCCCAAACCTCCCACCGGTTTGGGAGGTAGTTTAGGAGGCAGCGAGTGCCAAGTGCCAAGGAAGGCAGCTCGTCCTGCCAGCCAGCTGCCCCCTGTGCTACACCCACAGCCCCCAGGAGTCGCCAGGACCCACTCGAGCCCCAGCGCCAACACTTACCACATTCCCTTGCTTCACACAGTAGCCGCTCTTAATGAGGGGGGGCCCGGAGGGAACACGGCTGCCTGTCGTGGGGATGTAACTCTGAGACCTTCGAAGGATGGTGTGGGACCCGGGCTCACTCCCTTCCTGCCCATCCCCACCATTCTACAAGGAAAGAGCATCAGGATTAGCACCTCCCCTCGTTCCTCATGCGGCAAACCGGGTACCTCACCCAGCCCTCTCTGGCGAATCCTCTCTTGCCTCTTTACCCATGATGGCAATTAAGGAAGAAATAAACAAGAAAGGGAACATTCGCATGCTCCTGTCAGGCACTGTACTGGGTAATGTCACAGAACAAGGCTCGGGGAAGTTGGGCAGACCCAGCAGAAAGGTAAGGACAGAGAATACAAACCAGAAGAGGGGAGAAACACCCTAATGGGAGGAGGGACAGTGGGCTTGTTTCCAGGCTCACCTGCCTTCCCCAGCTCCATTTCCCATGTGATTTACAAGTGCTAGTCTCCCACATATGGTACAGGACCATACTGGCCACACAGCCTCAAGATAACGGTGGCCTCGATTTCTGCACTGCTATTCTTCATACCCACCGCCGTCCTGGATTTTCTTGACTACCCCATCTGCACTGGCTCCCCCACCCCCAACTATCTGTCCTCTGTGCTGACCTCCTCTATGCCCATCACTGGCCCACTATGGATGCTCCCATAGCCCCACCGGCCCCTGGCAGCCCCAGGCCCCAGCACCTGGTTGATGGGCGTGTGTACCACCACCCCTCCAATGATCTCTGTCTTGTAGGCCACCTGTGGCTTCTTCTCTAGGGCTGGAGGAGCTGGTAGGCTTTTTATAACTTCAGTAGTCAGGGCCAGGTTCCCAACTTTGGGTACCTGGAAGAAAGACAGCTTAGGATAAATGGAGGGGGGGAAGCACTGGGGAAGGGGCAAGAAAAGCTAATGTACCAAATTCTAGGAAGACCTCCTCTCCTCCCCAGTCCTTCCATCGACCCATACCTGAACATGAGGAACTCTGCTGGCAGAGCCCGCTCTACACACACACACACACACACACAAAGTACTGAGCACACACTATGAGCCAGCCCTTCCCTGACTACAGACCAAAGACAAAACAGCAAACAGACACGTCCTGCCCTCACGGCATGGACATTCTAATAACAGAGACTGACAAAAAACGCAGAGCCAAACAGTCAGAATAATTACAAATTGCTATGAGTGCTGTAAAAAAAAAAAAAACAGGAGCTGAGATAGACAGCAGCAGGGGAACTACTTGAAATGGGAGTGGTTAGCGGAGGTCTCCAGAGGAGGAGATGTTGGGACAGTAACCTGGAGATGAACAGGAACCAGGGATGTAAGGAGGAGAAAGCATGCTAGGCCGGGGAACAGGTAACATACATGGGGGCCATGGTACAGAATTAGGGGAGCATGAGCTTCGGAGCCCAAGGACCTGGAGTATGAACTCCTGACCTATCACTAACTCACTCAGTGACCTTCAGCAAATCATTGAACCTCTCTCTAGGCCATAACTGTCCCGTGTAGAAAATGAAAAGGGTAATAATATTCATGTCATAGAGTCACTGTGCTTATCAAATGACAGAGTATATATACTTAAAAACTTCAGAAACACAAAAATATAAAAGTACAGTTGACTCTTGAGCAACGCAGGGGATAAGGGTACTGACCCCTACGTAGCCAAAACTCCATGTATAACTTTCAACTCCTCCCAATTTTAACTACTAATAGCCTACTATTGACCAGAAGCCTTACTGATAACATAACATCGTAAATTAACACATATTTTGTATGTTCTATGTATTATATGCTGTATTCTTATAATAAAGTAAGCTAGAGGGGCGCCTGGGTGGCTCAGTCGTTAAGCGTCTGCCTTTGGCTCGGGTCATGATCCCAGGGTTCGGGGATCGAGTCCTGCTTCGGGCTCCCTGCTCAGTGGGGAGTCTGCTTCTCCTTCTCCCTCTGCTCCTGCTTGTGTTCCCTCTCTCACTGTGTCTCTCTCTGTCAAATAAATAAAATCTTTAAAAAAAAAAAAAAAGGAAGCTAGAGAAGAGACAATGTTATTAAGAAAACCATAAGAAAGAGAAATACACTTCCAGTCCTGTAAAAAAAATCTGCATATAAGTAAATACATGCAGTTCAAACCCATGTGGTTCAAGGGTCGAAAGTATTACAAAATACTTTAACTAAAATTTCACGAATGGTATTAACATTTACAAACACAGCCCTTTTTGAAGAGTTATCTCTGTTCCTCTCCTTGGCAGAATTAGGGCACCACAGACAATCACAGAATCACAGAATTTTTATGGCTCTTTTGATGGGCCACAGATTGCAAACTGGTGGCGTGAAGGCAGATTCTGGCCAAACAGTGTTTTGTTGGTCTGATGCAGTGTGTTTTCCAATCTACATTTAAAGTTTGGGATAGTTCACCTAAAAATTCAGACTTCCAGCCAAGCAGCATTTCTCTCTTTAGATGGAGAACATTCTTCAATTTGCCACTATCCCTACCCTGCTCCTCACCACCGAGGCCACGAGTCAGGTGCTGTTCATCCTCATTTATGTTGCTTTCCTTCCTCCTTGCTCACTTCACTCTTTTGTACTGGCAATTCTGATGAAATCTTTCATTTTGTAAGAAAATAGGAGAGGCCCAGGCCAGTCAGGTCAATGGCCCAAAGCTATGGTTAATAACTGGACAGAGACTAGACCCTAGCTGCCCACTGGGGCGATATCCACAGGATCACGGAGCCTGTCCTTCACACAAACTCAGCACCTCTGTGGGTCTGCAGACTGCACGAGTAATGCTAACATCTTCACTGCTTCTACAGCCTCGGGAATCAGAAGGAACTAAGTAAGAATCTAGACCTTTCAAGAGCTCATGATTCAGGGCCCTTGGAGAAATCTGTCAAGGACGAGACCGAGGACCACTCCATTCCATGTCCGTTCAAAGGAGGAAGAACTCCGAGATGACACTGGAGCCCCAGAAAGAAGATGAGACTCCTCTTCCTGGCCTGTGCATTCCATTTACATAAACAAGGGTGACCTCCGCCCACCAGCTCTCCAGATGGAGCCAGAAATCCACCTTCTCTTTCCCTTCAGCTGTCCGCACAGCAGTTCCCACTTCTATGAGCCCCATTCAGCGTCAGGCAATGTGCCACACTCTGCTGCCTGATCTCTATCCCAAGCAATCTTATGAAGTAGGCATTATCTTCTCCTTTTTATAGATGAGATAAATGTGAGCTCGTTAAAACGAAGTAAGTTTCCCCTAGGACCGCGGGACTCTCCACTGCTGAGCATCCCACTACCCACTTATGCCACCCTTTCTTTCCCTGAGTTTCACTACTGTGTGACGGGACTCCTTTGAGGATGTTGATTATTGCTGGGATGTTTAGTGACATCACCACCAAGGAACAACAGAAACTGCCCCCACATGACCTAAATGAACTCCAGCCAAGAAGAAGGAGGGGAGTAGCCCTTTAGAGCTCCCAGTGGCCAGAAAAGGATTCATGTTAGCTCAGCTGTTGTGTTGCCTCTCGGAATCTTGTCAGCCCTTGTATCATGGGCTGCTTCTGCCTGTCTGCCCAGAGCTTTTCCAGAGCTTCCTGAGACTGAATCAGCCTGTGGAGGACAAAGGCAACAATAACTATGTCCCCAGAACTTGAAAACAAGGTCATTCTTTTGGTTTGGCCATATCCCCAGAGGCCTAAATTCAAGGTATGTCCTCTTCCATCCACCTGTGAAGTATCCTCTGATGTGGGGAGAGCCTATGGATCTCATTTGCAATGTGAAATGAAAATTACAGGGACACGGGATGCTTGGCTGGCTCAGTTGGTGAAGCATGTGACTCTTGATCATGGGGTTGTAAGTTCGAACCCCATGTTGGGTGTAGAGGAAGGAAGGAAGGAAGGGAGGGAGGGAGGGAGGAAGGGAGAGATGAAGGGAGGGCGGGGGAGATGAAGGGAGGGAGGAAGGGAGGGAGGGAGGGAGGGAGGAAGAAAATTACAGGGACTCATCTTATTTCCGACCAGGCAAGGCTAGACGGCAAGGAGGAATAATCCACTGGGGACAGGGGCTGTGCTTTACCTTTACTGCTCAATTTTCAACTGTTTTGGGAAATGTAGTAAGTGGAATAATGTCTCACTAAAACTATCCACCCATAAACTCAGAATGTGACCTTATTTAGAAATAGGGTCTTGCAGGTGTCGTTAAATTAAGATCAGGTCATACTGGTTTAGGATGGGCCCGAAGTCCAATGACTGATGTCCTTATCAGAAGAAGAGAGGACACAGGGACACAGGCATACAATGATGGAGGCAGAGAGAGGAGTAATGCAGCTGCAAGCCAGGGCACACCACGGACTGCCCGGAGCCACCAGAAGCTAGAAAAGGAGCCACCCATTTGCTCTGGTAGTCCCACAAAATTCATATAGGAATACTAATACTCTGAGAGAATCCAATTCCTTAAATAGGACATGTCAATCATCTCTTCAATGACAAGGACCCAGTGGCCTTAGCACAAAATGAACAGTGATCCGTGGGCAGAAAAACTGGATCCATCCTGGCTCCTTGACCTTGGGCAAGTCATTTTATTCTCTAGGCATTTCCGCCACCCCATGTATAAATGGGTATAATAACGCTTGCCCTTCCTACTTAAGGCTTTATCTGAAGCTACAATGAAGCCACATATGTAAAAGTGGTGTGTAATCTAACATAATTTACAATGGTTATTCTTTTTCAATATTTTCATAAACTCTTCTAGGTCTTGGAAGTCACAGGTCCTGGGTTTGAATCTCAGCTCTACCACTTATTCAACTCTAGACTTTGGGCAACTCTGATTTCCATTTTTCTCATCTAAAAACTGGCAGTAAAACCACTTATCTCACAAGAGTGATGTCAGAGGGGTGAATAATATAGCACCTGTGAAAGCTTGGCTCAACACATTATCTGTTCTTTCTTTCATCTCTGTAGCCCCCAAGGTGCCTGATGCTTCACTTGTATATAAGGCATCCTAAAGGGAGTGTGCATGCCATGGATGTGGTGCCCCAGCCCCACATCCTCCCTCTTCCCAGCCTCCCTGAGGAAGGACACAAGATACAGGACAATATGACAGTGGAGAAAGGAGTAAACCCTTCCAGGGCACAAACAGATTAGGAGATAGAGTGCCTCTCCTCTTCCTTCTATCCCACGGGACCTTTGGCAGGGGTGAAGAGATGTATGAACCAAGCCAAGGAAAGTAAGGGGGATCCTGGAGATGATGGAGACCCTGCAGCAAGCTTTGACATTCCAGCAAGCCTCTGGACTCCCCAGCCTCTGGGCACCCCCATGTTCCTTCCCACTCCTGTGGCTTATAACTTCTGTTCTGCGGGGCCAGAAAAGGGGCAGGGGGAACTCACTGCTTAGAGCAAACCCTATGAGGGCTGAAAGGCCCTCACCACCTCACAGGCTGGGTAGCCCAGTGTACCAAACTGGAACAGAGGAGGAAAGCCCAGAGGCAAGGCTGAAAGAGAATAAAGTATTAGACATTGAATGAAATTCCAAAACTGTATAAGACACAGAAGGGTGAAGACCCGACCGTGCACAAAGAAAACCTGTACTAAACTCAGCACTCTAGAGCCGTGTGCACAAGCAGAGGAATGTGAGTTAGCTGCAATCCCCCTCCCTCCCCTCTGTTTTCTCTCTTTTCCCAGGTTTACCAAGGTTTGTCAAAATAACAAGCTAGCAAACCAGACCACCTCAATGACAGAACTGTACTCTGCGTGGGTCTGGCATCACAAGAGTTGAATAGGTGTATAGATTTCTTCTATTAATTTATTCACAGAAACCCTGAGGTATTTGGGAGAATAATCTGCCCCAGTACATAATGGTTACTACCAGAAATGACTAGAATGTAAGCATTTCTGACTGTATGATACAGAAAATCAATCTTCCAATTACAAAATGGGCAGAAGACATGAACAGACATTTCTCCAACGAAGACATCCAGATGGCCAACACAAACATGAAAAGATGCTCATCATCACTCATCATCAGGGAAATGCAAATCAAAATTACAATGAGATATTGCCTCACACCTGTCAGATGGCTAAAATCCACGACACAAGAATCAACAGGTGTTGGCGAGGATGTGGGGAAAGGGGAACACTCTTGCACTGTTAGTGGGAATGCAAACTGGTGCAGCCACTCTGGAAAACAAGTTCCTCAAAAAGTTAAAAATAGAACTTCCCTACAATCCAGCAATCGCACTACTGAGCATTTGCCCAAAGAAACAAGAACACTAATTCAAAGAGATACATGCACCTCTATGTTTATAGTAGCATTATTTACAATAGGCAAGATACGGAAGCAGCCCAAGTGTCCATCAAGTGATGAATGGATAAAGAAGAAGTTACATACATATATATAATGGAATATTACTCAACCATAGAAAAGAATGAAATCTTGGAGCACCTGGATGCTCAGTCGGTTAGGCATCTGCCTTCAGCTCAGGTCATGATCTCCAGGTCCTGGGATGAAGCCCTGTGTTGGGCTCCCTGTTCAGCAGGAAGTCTGCTTCTCCCTCTGTCCCTCCCCCACCCCCGGCTTGTGATCTCTCCCTGTCAAATAAATAAATAAAAATCTTCTAAAAAATAAAATTAAAAAAAATTTAAAAAGAATGAAATCTTGCCATTTACAATGACATGGATAGAGCTAGAGTATTACACTAAGGGAAATAAGCCAGAGAAAGACAAATACCATATGATTTCACTCATACGTGGCATTTAAGAAATAAAACAGGCAAAGGGGAAAAAAATGAGAGACAAAGCAAGAAATGGACTTTTAACTATAGAGAACAAACTGATGGTTACCAGGGGGGAGGTAGATGGGGGATGGGAGAAACGGGAGATGGGGATTAAGGAGTGCACTTGTCAGGATGAGCAGAGGGTGATGTATGAAGTGTTGAATCGCTGTATTATACACCTGAAACTAATATAACACTGTATGCTACCTAGAATTAAAATAAAGACTTAAAATAAAAAAATAAAAATAAATTTAAAAAGAATATCAATCTTCTCAGCATACAAACCACGGTTTGGATGCCACAAGTCTGCCTACTATTGATGAAAGGTCTAGTTTTTTTCCAAAACATAAAGTTTTCCCTCTTCTCTTTCCTACCCTTTTCCCTCTTCTGTATTTTTTTAAGATTCACTTATTTATTTGACAGAGAGAGAACACAAGCAGGGGGAGCGGCAGGCAGAGGGAGAGAGAGAAGCAGGCATCCCACCAAGCAGGGAGCCTGATGTGGGGCTCGATCCCAGGACCCTGGGATCATGACCTGAGCCAAAGGCAGACACTTAACCGACTGAGCCACCCAGGAGTCCCCCTTTTCTGTATTTCTAAGGAAGAAGAAAGGAGTTCACCAGCAAGTCAAAGAAAATGAAAGTATTCATAGAACAGTCAGTGAACCAGCTCAGTGATGCTGTCAAATGGAAAGCTTTTTCAGGACAGGTTGGTGGGTGGCCTGGGCCAACCCCTAGGCAACCTCGTAAAGGAAGAAGAGTACTCCCTTACCCTGCTCCCAAGCCAGTAAAAAGTTCTGACTTCCCTCTTTATATGCTTTTCCCTTTACTCTGCTTCTCCTAGTCAGCAATCCATTTTCCAGCTCCACCACGTTCTGAATCAGCATGCCAGAATGACCCAAAACACGACTGACCAGGAGCCCTCCCAGGAAGCACCAAGGGGACGCTCCATACACTTCCCCTTGAACTTGATTCAAACTCAAACTCTCAGTTCAACTTGTGGTTTGTCAGCCAAGGTGTAAGAAGAGGTAGGGGGAACTGGGTCTCAACAGGCTCCTGGGAAAGCCCCTGCTGTTGGCTGAGTGTCTCCCCACCACACACAGGCCACGTGCTGAAAAGAGGCACTGAGTCCCTCCAGAAAGAAGAAGGAATCGTACGTACGGTGATCTTGCTGGCTTGGTTCAGGGCTTCCACCCAGTCCTTCAGATCCTTCTGGTCATTGGCTTGAAGAAAATACCTCTGAGAGAGGGCATTGATGACTGCAGCAGTCATGGGGGAAGCAAAGAGAAAAACCCAGGTCAGAACACATGCAAGAAAAAAAGACGCCACAAAACTAAGGTGCTTGCAGCAGCAAGGGGGAGAACTCCACAGAGCACTGAAGACATCTGCCATGGTGCAAAGTCAGCTGCACGAATATCTGGGAAGCAGCGGGCTACGGCTGCGCTCTCTTCGGAAGTGTGAACTCTCCCCTTAGCCACGAGAACAACACCTGTTCGTGTTTTGAAGCCATTTCCTTCATGTGCTGTTGTACAGGGCTGAGGCTTCTAGTCCACCCACCATCAACAAGACACGAGCTTGAACTGCTTTCTAGAGGCGCTAGCCACTTTAGAGTCATGATGATACAGATAAAGTTTTGGACCCGGTGCTCCTTGTTTCCACTGGCATAACTGGCCTGGCTTGGGAGTCTTGCCTGTGGTCGGAAAATGGAACAAAGCTTGCCTGAGATCAAATCTGTGACCCTGACCTCATTCTCAACCTGTTCTTTCCTCTGAGCACTCCATGAGGTCAGTCGTTTTACGTCTGGGTTCATTACTTATCTTGTTTAGATCTGCTGACCACAAAATCTGAGATAGTCATTTCTGAGCTTGGCAATGATATTTGAAAGAAACGGGACAACGAGAACACCAAAGAAGCCTGAACCAACCCGAAGTCAGGAGAGAAGACAGCTCAAGTGGCCATTTTATTCTCCTAGCAAAAATAAGCCAGAACTATAGGAGGCGAGCATCACGGGGTAGACAGAGAATTCATGAGTTCATTCACTCATTCAGCAAATATTACTGAGCATCCACTATATGCCAGGAACCACGGTACAAGCTGGGGATACAGCAGTGACAAAACAAAGGGACAGCCCTGCTTCACAGAGCTGACATGCAGAACCACCCCAGATAAACAAGAGAGGCTACTCGTTAGCATCTGCTTGTAGCACTTAGCACATTCCTGAGAACACAGTAGGAGCCAAATAATGACTGATGACTTAATGAGTAGGGGCATCCAATGAGTGACCCTGCTTCCTGTGTCACTCCCAACTCTGGCAACTCATGTGGCAATGCTGAGATGCTCAACAGGATACTCCTTTTCTATTGTTCTACCTTTCCTGAGCATCTGAGAGGAGGGTTCCCAGAAACTACTAGAAGATACCCTGGACCCTGCCCTGCGGAGTCAGGAAAACAGAACCATCGCTGGTCCCCATACCTCCGTCTTACGGTATTAACTGTCTTCGCAGTGAGACCAAGGAAAGCTAAGCCCGTCGCCATGACTGAAGTCACGCCCACACGCAGAGGGCAAGTCACATGTGATCACAGGACCGTCTGCGCACAAAGAGGAAGCTGCTGCAGGAGTGTTCAGAAAACCCAGTCCCCAGTTCAGTACTTACCAAAGCAAAATGGAGTTTTGGGTTTCTGCTTCGGTGTAGCTATGCTCACCTAAACCAAATAAAAAATAAAATAAACAAGAACATGTTTCTAAGACGGTTGTAAAGCATTTTTTTTTAAGTTTTTCTTTTTTTTTTGCTGTGAAACTTTCCACACAAAGAAAGAAGAGTATATAAAACATATATAAACATTCTAAAGAATAAAAATTAAGTAGAAACCCTGTACTCACCATTCAGATAAGAAATAGGCCATTATCAGTCCTATTTCTTAAAAGCCCTTGTGTACCCCTCCCTGATAGAATCCCATCCCCACCCCTCAAGGGATAACCACTATCTTGCTGTCTACCTTAATCTTCATCTTTGCAAAAACACTTTGAAAAGCCACCCAAGGGGCACCTGGGTGGCTCGGTCGTTAAGCGTCTGCCTTCGGCTCAGGTCATGATCTCAGGGTCCTGGGATCGAGCCCCGCATCGGGCTCCCTGCTCAGCGGGAAGCCTGCTTCTCCCTCTCCCACTCCCCCTGCTTGTGTTCCCTCTCTCGCTGTGTCTCTCTGTCAAATAAATAAAATCTTTAAAAAAAAAAAAAAAAAGCTACCCAATCCGACAAAATTCTCTTTGGACCACACAACCCGTACTTGGCCCATTCACACTAGGAAGATTCCATTCCTCTCTCAACCACCGACCCCTTCCCTAAACAGTTCTCCAAATTAAAGGTGGTATGGCTACAAATACACAGATTCCAATTAGAGCTCACAGAAAGGTCAGGCAGCATGCATTTGGACACATGGATCAATGTCCTTTATATCTACCCTGACTGCTTAACCCTGAAAATAAGAGGGGGCCCAAGGAATCAGAGCATACCTATGCATTTAAGGGAAGGGAATAGAAGAAAGTAGGAATATTTTTATAGCTCCTGTTGTGTTATTTCATTTAGTTTTTTTCAATCCTACCCCTTGCATGTACACTCCTGACTATGTGCAAAGGTGAACCTATTTCACTCTGGTTCAAACATGCTGAATGAATAAAGGAAAACAAATCATATTCCCTCATATGCCAAGAGGTGACTACCCTTGATGGAGTCAAGTTGAACTCCCTGGAACAGGCCTCCACCACTTTACCTGGGATTGCTAAGGAGGCACCCCCAAGACCCTAGGTTAGGAAATATTCCCCACATTGTCATAATCCTCCTGTGGACATCATTCTCTCAGTCCCCTTCCCAAGCAAGGGCCTTCTCCTACTTATGTGAGACCTGAAAAAAATGCCTGCTCTCCAACATACAAAATGAACATAGTAGAGTCAACATCAATAAATAAATCATTAAATGTCTACATAACATTATATCAACCTCTTCGACAAGGATTTTAAGTGCCCACACGATGTCACATTAAGTCGACTTCATTAATGTTTTGATTAAACAATCATAAAAATCTCATTACATATGAAAATAATTAGTAGCTTTGATTTTCTTAGTTTACAAGAATCCTTGGATATGCAAGATGATTGCCAAGAAATATAGCCAATCACGAATTAAATGAGTGACTCAACCAAATCATTCCAAAAGTAAGATGACTGAAATCCTTTCGAATATTTTTTTATTATGTTATGTTAGAATATTTTATAGCCAATTCTATTTAATGAGGGATATGGTTATATTCTGATATGTTCACCATGATGTGAGATGAAGGCCTTTAGGGCCTAATGAAAGCCTTTAAACAGTCCCGAAAAAATTAAAAATTCAGGCAAAGGTGAGCCTACCTATCCTGAGTTCAGTCACAGACTATCAAAATTCAGGCATGTCTTCATCACTCCCAGAAACCACTCCCCAGAGCTCCAGGACTTCGTAAGTTCCGGCCCCTGTGCTACCTTGTTTCTTGGGTTTGGGATCCTGGGATTCCATCTGCACCACAGCATATGCCTTTATCCTGCTTGTGTGTGATGTCCTGATCTGTCAGTGACTCATTTTCTTGCTCTTTCCCTCGGCACCCATGTTCCTCCTGTAGGTCCCTTGTGCCCGTAACACCTGCGTGGCCTACCCTCGGTTCCTGTGTAGCTCTGACCAGCAGAGAGTGGCCTGGCCCTCAGAACCCACCTATCTCACGGCTTCCTCCCTACTGTAAGCTTTAGAATAGCTTTAAAAAGCTGGGCACTTTGAGACCCTCACCGGCTTATTAGAAGATTCACCCCTTTCTCCCAGAAAATGACATTTATCACTGACCAGAGAAAGCACCACTGGCTTTTCACCAGGTTGGATGACAAATGGTCCATGTTGACCACAACTTATTAGCAACCTATACTGAGGGAATCCTTCTGGCATGCTTATTACAACAACTGAACCTAAGCGATCACCTGGCTTTTCATTTGTTTTTATAGGTTCTTCCAGTTTTCAGTCAGGGGACATGGGTGATTACATGCATGCACATCCATAATTTGCCTCATGCCTAACCACAGAAGGATTATTTGGCAAAGCAGCTAGCTCCTTGCTGAATCAACCAGACATCAGTCCTGGTTCTGCCCTGTAGGCCGTTTAGCAAGGGTAAGACCCTCAGTGTCTCTGATCAGCTTCGCAATTAGCAAAGCCAGAGAGCAATTACTAGTTTCCTTCTTATCGTCACAGAATGGCAAAAGAGAAAAACGAAATCCTCTCTACCTGTGCTGTGTCCCTCAGGGAGAAGGGCCTCATTTACTATGGAAAGGTAGCTCTGGCCTCCTCCTGATATCCTGGGGACCTCGGCGGCAGAATCCCTCCTCCCCTGGGAGGTATAAGCCCTCTGGCCTCCACCCCACCTCACGCTGGTGATCAGACCAGACTGTGCAGCCTCCTTCAGATGTAGTGAAGGAACAGAGGATCCTGAAAAAGTATGGCTCACAGACCAGCTATAGTGAGGGCGGCCAAGTGCTACCACCTGCCTGCCCCGAGGTGGCCACAGTTAAGTAGCTGCGTAGCAGTGGTTGACTGGTGGGTCCCGGGTTATGCAAGCAATGAGAGGAGGTCAGGATGTGAGGGGCGGAATGGGCATGGGTCAACCATAGAGTGACGCAGACAAGGCCACTCGACAGCTCAACAGACTCTCAGGAACTTACTCTTATCAGATCAAACACAGACCACAGGAGCAGCAAACTCCTCGGTCACAGGGCACTGCTAGCCAGCCCCATCCTGTCTGCCCCTGGCCGGAAGTGGAGCTGGGGCCCCTCTGGCAGAAGCTGCAGCAGCAGGATGAGGTCTTGAAGCTCTGGGGTAGCTCTGCCTCAGTGTCCGGGGCACCCCTGCCCCATGAGGTGACATCAAGAGCGGAGGAGGCAGCATCAGTTACACAGAGTGACTGGAAGGGTTCTAAGCAGTGGTCTCTGGACCAACTTCACGAGGTCAATGAGCCCTGAAATTATAGGCAAAACCAGGGTGTTGTAGACACATAATATACTTCACCTGGAGAAGGAGTCCATGCTCTTCATCCAACTCTCGAAAGGATCTGTGACCACCATCGATCTCCCCCTCCGCCCCACCACCACCACAAAAGGTTAAGAACCAGTGTTCTAGGAAGGTCTTCCTTATAACTAACTGAGAGCAAGGCCCTGACAGGGCGGGACACAGCCGGGGGTGGGACACTGGGGCTGGCTGTAAAGAAGAGAAGAGCCATCGGGCGAGGTGGGAAGGTGGTGGCACCAAGCCCACCTTCCATCATTCCCTAGTTTTTTGCTTTTTGGGTTTTTTTAAAGATTTTATTTATTTATTTGAGAGAGAGAGAGAATGAGAGAGAACACATGAGAGGGGATAGGGTCAGAGGGCAAAGCAGACTCCCTGCCGAGCAGGGAGCCCAACGCGGGACTCAATCCAGGGACTCCAGGATCATGACCTGAGCCGAAGGCAGTCGCTTAACCAACTGAGCCACCCAGGCGCCCATCATCATTCCCTAGTTTGCCCCAAACCTAGTTCTGCTGCCATCAATGCCCTGGAGGACATCAAGTCAAGGAGTTTCATCTCTGTTGGCCTTTCTGAAGGAACTCAGTGTCCCAACACTAGCCTTCAAGAAGGAGCTATGGAAAGCACCCCTGCACAGGGACCACACATACACCGCGAGCCAGGTCGACGCTGGGGTGAAACGCTTTACTCTGGGAGGGACTACCCAGGGGTTAACACGAAATAAGCTGGAATGCTGAATCTGATGCCAGTTGCACTGCTAAATGTGTTTCTGGGAAAACCCCTGCTTTCTGGCACTGGGTCAGGAAGGAGTTAAAGGCGCTCCACTCCGTGTAACCTGACCCTGGGGCAGCTGTGGGCTTTGCAAAAACACCCACCCAGGCCTGCATCTCCCGAGAAGGGCCAAGAGGCAGGTCCATCCTTCCCTAAATGAGGCAGCCTCCAAAGCTGAGAATTCTAAAAACCCTCCTCTGAGCTGCATTTATAAATCATGATTCAGCAGGAGATGGTATTCACTCTTCCCCGAAGTCTCCCAAACCCTCTCCAACGGGAGAAGGTTTGGAATTTCACTAATAATGAGGTTCCCTGCTCCCCCTCTCTGATTCTGTTCCTCCAAGCCTCCTGGAGAAAGACCTCATGAGCCCACAGCAAGACCAGACAGGAGAAGGGAAGGCCCAGGCACTCTGGCCCGCCTGGCCCCAGAGGCAGCCACATCTCTCACCGCAAGGCCAGCACAAATTGCCCACAGCTGTGCTAGCAAAGCTTCGCTCTAAGCCCTGCCCCCTCCCCGCCGAGGTCATGATCTCCTCTCTCTAATCCGCTCAAACCCTGCCCTGCATCTTCTGCCTCGGTGCCCAGCTGCGTCTGCCAGCCACTGCCTGCAGCCCCTGCAGCTGCCTCCACCTCCGACCACCCGCCCCCCACCCAGCCAGGCGCAATGGGAGGCTGGACACAAGGGTTCCCAAAGCTCGCAAGGCCAAGGAGCCAGCGGTCCCTCAGATCAGGGTCCCCCCACCTTGTCTCAACCCCTGAGGGTGCGACAGCGTGAGCAAAGCAGCAGAGATCCCCAAGAGGCCTGAAGTGAGGGGTGCATGGGGAGAGCAGGGCTTCCGGAACCTTCGTGCTGGCTGGGCGCCACCTGGCTCTTCTCACTGGACGAAGAGTTCCTCTTTCTGGCAAGGCTCTAAATCCCCGGCCCTTTTTTTTTTTTATCTCTGCTGCATCACAGGTCAGCACTGGAGCCTGCTCCAGGGAGGGGCCGCTATAAGAAGCTAAATTCAGCAGCTAAGTATGGGCATCATCAACCAGCCCACCGCCGCCCGCCGCCCCCGGGTCTCAGCTCCGAAGAGGGACTGCTCTTGCCCTGTCTGCACTAATTGGACCAGGGACGGCCTGTCAGCCCACCTGCCAGGCTCTCCAGCCATCATCTGGCTGCTAAATAGTTCCCCGGCACAACTGAGGGCCTTCCAGGGGCTCTCCTAGCCTTCCCTCCACAGGCATTCTGTCCAGGTGATAGATAATCCAGCACAGCCCCGACCCTTTCTGAGCCTCTCCTGTTGAACAATACCCCTTGGGAGAATCTTCTATAGTCACTGGGGATTTTACAGTTGTTTTGTACTCCTTTTTGCCTCAATGACGAGAAAAGGTCACACCCAACTCCTACCCCCACCACCTATGCCTCCTTGGCAGGAGCGGGGAGCATCACTGACTGACGTGTCCCAGGAGTAAGAGGCTTCAGGCTCACCCTCCAAGAACCTGTTAAACACACTCCACCCAGCACCGGTCAGCAGCAAAGCTTCCAAAGGGAGGGCAGGGGAGCACTTCACTGCCCATGCAACATATCCAAATGCTAATGCCCGAAGAATTTGACAGTTCTCGTTTAGATACTAAACCCACTTAGAGGACGCGAATCCCCACAGCTCCAGGCGAACATTACCTTCGAGATGTAGGTCAGCTGCAAAGATCCAACAGCTCCTGCCCCCATTGCCAGGTTCTGAAAGACATATGTTTTTCATTTTAAGAAGCATAATGCTATGTGAGGCAGTGGAAACAGCACTAAGAGATGGAAGACCAAGACTCTAGTCCTGGCTTTGCAACCTTGAGCAAGCCACTTACCCACATTCTTTAGCTCACTTTCCTCCGTGAAACGGTGATAACCTGCCATGGCTCTGTTGGCATGGACCTTATCCTTGGCCTTACTTACTAGGGAGGGGTGTGTTCTAGGACGGTGGTAAAAAGTGTGAGCTCCACCATTTGACAGTGAATAAGTTCCTTAAGCACTAAGCCTCCGTTTTCCTTTCTGTAAAAAATAGGGATAATAACCTACCTCACAAGGCACTCATAAGGATGAGCTAATACATTTAAGGCCACTTGGAATCATCCCGGGTACATAGAGGGCTCTCAACAAATATTAGCCATTATATTTCTTCTTTCCTGACAGCTCTGGCCTCCTTATTGGCTTGGTCCTGCTTTATGCTACTTCAAATTCTTTTTGTAATAAACAGGGTACTGATTCACACAATACAGAAATAAAAAAAATAGGGGCGCCTGGGTGGCTCAGTTGGTTGAGCGACTGCCTTCGGCTCAGGTCATGATCCTGGAGCCCCGGGATCGAGTCCCACATCGGGCTCCCTGCTCAGCGGGGAGTCTGCTTCTCCCTCTGACCCTCCCCCTTCTCATGCTCTCTCTCTCTCTCTCATTCTCGCTCTCAAATAAATAAGTAAAATCTTTAAAAAAGGGGGTTCCTGGGTGGCTCAGTTGGTTAAGCGACTGCCTTCGGCTCAGGTCATGATCCTGGAGTCCTGGGATCGAGTCCCGCATCGGGCTCCCTGCTCGGCGGGGAGTCTGCTTCTCCCTCTGACCCTCCCCCCTCTCGTGCTCTCTGTCTCTCATTCTCTCTGTCTCAAATAAATAAATAAAATCTTAAAAAAAAAAAAAAGAAATAAAAAAATAAAGCTGTTCAGTTTATTTCACAAGATTATTATGAGTACCAACTGGGATGATGTCTGTACGCCACAAAACACCAAGTCAATGTTCTATTAAAACAGCAAGAAACTCACAGGCACCTCATCGGGCAATACTCTTTGGCTTTCTAATTTCTCCACTGTCAGAAACACAGTGAAGACACAGGGATGATAGCATACCAAAGAAATGAACAAGATTAGAGACCTCAGCTGTGGAGTTTATTTATAAGTTGGAAAATCCACTCCCCCACGGACCTTGAGGACGTGTCCACAGCTCCTGGTGCCCCTTAAGCTGTTGCATAAGCCTCCAAGAATAACTTTGAAGCTCCCAGTTACCTGGGCTTATCTCAAAGCAATAAGGGAGATAAATCTTGGATAATGAGAATTTAGTAAATTTCCTAAAGGGTTAGCAGTGAAATGACCTGTCATTCCAGGAGACTGCCCTTAAGAAGTATCTTAGTCGGTAGGGAAGAGCCCTTCTAGGCCCAATTATCTAAATTAACATACATCACTTGAAGCAAATGCAATATGTGAAATTTTCTATACACGAGAAAATAGATGGGGATGATACCACGATAAAAGGATTCTCAGAGACCTTAAATTGTAGAGTAAGAAATTCAGAAAGGATGTTGCCCCCTACCCCCCTTCTTTTTTTTAACAAAATGAGGCCATAAATCTAAATGTGGCCTTCGAGAAGCCAGACTAGCATTTCAGATACGGATGATCTGATTTACACATTTTTTTCGAATATACAGTGATTGCATTTTGTTGACTTTTAAGGAAATCTCTATCGGGTAAAGAGAGATAGGCCCTGTGCCCCTAAATCAGAGTCCACAAAGGAGCCACAGGCACCCCAAAAGGCCAATGAGCAACCAACACTGCCGCCAGGAAAACGCGAACTACTCTGGGCAGACAGCTCCGCACACAGTAAGGCTGCCTGCAAGGACAGCCACCAGCCTGTCGGACCGCTGAGCACCTGGCCCACTCCCAGCCCCATGTGGCACTGGAAGAAAGTGAGGGGATCAGTCCAAGGTCACATAATTGGTGGAAGAACCTGAACTATAAAGCTCAGGTCACCTGACTTCAACCCAATGCCCTAGAAGCAGCATGATAAAATCTTAAAAGTTTGAGCTGTTGGAATTCTAGCTGTGACATTATTGCCCTATGACTGTAGGCAAGTTTGTTTACCTATAAAGGGGGGGGACAGTAAACCCTGTTTCACAGGCTTGTTGTGAGAATTACATGAAAATCCGTAAGGAGAGCCTAGCCCATGGTAGCTCCAGGCGAACATTACCTTCGAGATGTAGGTCCTCTCCCGGACCCACAACACTAATTACAAGATGCAGATGCCAAGTCTCAGGGTTTGGTCTTGCACAACTCACTCTCATCACCCCAAACCACAGCCCAAAGGCCTCCAGAGCCCTATCTGGAATTATGAGTGATGAAGTGGGATCTGGGGAACCATTCGGACACTAACCCACACGTAATGACAGATACGAGCCGATCAGATTTCAACTACTTCATCCCCTCCACCCTCCAGGGCTGCTCCACCCTCAGTCCCCTGCCCGCCCCCCCGCTTCAGCTCTCCCGCTCCAGAAAGACACAGGAGCAGTTCTCCTGCCCGGTTACCTGGAGGCAGGGGCGCCTTCACCTCCCTCACCCACCGCCCACCACACAGTCTGCTCCTAGGCTCACATGTACCTCCCTCTCCACCATGAGAAGCCAGGAAAATATGACGAGTGTCTGTAAATGCCAGGAGGGTGGGGGAGAGGGGGAACGAATGATAGGAGAAAACAGCCCCAGGATCCCTGAGCCTTGATCCAGAGTGACGGCTCCATGTCCACTCCAGTTACTGGACCTGGGAGATTAATGGTGACAGCTCGCTGCCAGGGTGGCAGCCCCAGGCAGAACCTTCCTGGTCAAGGAAGAATGTACCAACATGTCTGAGCTGAGGACCTCAGCAGCCAGTTGTCAGGCCAGGAACGCCAAGAAACAGCACCTGGGGTGGGGCAGGGTGTCAAAGCTGCCTCTCCAGGACGCGGCCCGGTCTCTTCCAGGGAAGGAACAAGAGGATCTACCTTCACAAAGCTTCTCCAGCCTGCAGTCTGTTCCTGAGCTCCCCCCTCTCTGAATTCCTGTGCACCAATCCGTCTCCAGCTGTGGTGCACATCACACTCTACCGGGGAGCTTGTTTGAAAAGGCCCGGGCTCAGGCCTCACCCGAAAAAACACTGAATCAGAGTCAAATGGAATGCGGTCAGAACATGCACATTTTTTAAATGTTCCCAAGTGATCCCTACACAGGCCCAAGGCTGAGAACAACTGATCTACATGACAAAATCTAGCCCTCAATTCTATATTGCAGCATATTTTTCTGCGAGTTTAAGTCTCTTCTTACTAGATTTTAAGCACATGGAGGACATGAGTAGAATCTTATTACATTGCAGACTCCTCAATCTTTATTTACTCATTATTAGTTTTTAAAGATCTATTCATTGGTTTATTTATTTTGAGAGAGAGAGAGAATGCACAAGTGCACAAGCTGGGGGCAGGGCGGGGCGGGGGGTGGGGACCAAGGGAGAAGTAGAGAGAATCCCAAGCACACTCCCTGCTGAGCACAGAGGTCTATGCAGGGCTCGATCCCAGGACCCCGAGCTCATGACGGGAACAGAAACCAAGAGTCGGACGCTTAACCAACTGAGCCACACAGGTGCCCCTGGACTCCTCAATTTTTAAGCAAAAACACTACTTGCTTGGTGGTTAAGTTCCCGAACTAGTCCCTAAAAGCCTGCTACCCTCAGTACTGAAGACCTCCCATCCACCATTGGCGAACGACGTTTCTTTGGAAAGAACTTGTTCATGTTTTGAACTGGGCTGTCACTTGAGGTTGCAGTTTCCATGACCTCAGGCAGGGTTCCTGAGGGACAGGAATCGGGTGGAGGGGGCATAAAAGGACCGAGCCCCAACAACAAGAGGGTCAAGGGAAGCATCTGAAATGAGAGCATCTGAGCGGATGGGGAGTGAAGACAGGCTGGTGGGAAGGCTGCTTATGGGAACCACCTGCAGGTATTTTTAAACAAACTAATACCCACGCCTCATTCCCAGGGTTTTAACTGATCTGGGGTAGGGCCCAGGCACCTGTATGTTTTCCAAGCACCGCAGTGATTCCACAGTGCTGCCCGTTTTGAGGACCACTGCTGCAGGCTGGTCCTGCTGACTCTGCACTAGAGATGCAGCAGCTGGTGAGAAAGCCACGCCCAGTGGCAGCCCACAGGGTGACCTTGGTTGCTGCACCAGCAATAAACAGGGAGGAAGGGAAGGGCAGGGCAGCGGGAAAGGGGATTCCAGTGCCACGCATGGCTGGCAGCCACTGGACGTGAGGATGTCTGGAAGTCAGAAGCATTCTCAATTTTCCGAAACACTGTACGGCACAGGGCAGGTTCCCGTTAAATGACTGACAGTTTTTATGAAGACACTGCCAACACCTTGCTTTTTGCTCAAGCGTTCTTCTGCCACCAAGGGCCTCAAAGAAGCTCCCGCTCCCCATGAGTGGAAAGCGCGGGGTTTATTCTTTTCCATCACCAAGGAAGGACCTGAGAGGCCCACACAGAGATGTGACAAACCTCCCGTAGTAAGCCTTTTTTCCAGAAGCAACATTATCTCTTGTTTCGAAATAGAAAATTTTACCCTAGGAGTGTCTCCTACTCCCTTTCCCATCTTCTAACGAGAGTAACAAGGAGCACAGAAATGACTAACTAGAGAGTCATAAATTCACAGAGCAACACCACTAAAGGGTTCTGGTGATCCCTCATCATTTGCCGCATGAGTCCTCTAAGGCTCAAGGTGGGGAAATGACTTCCTCAGGGAGCTGAATAAAGATAGAGCTTGTAACTCCCACCATCAATCTAGTGCTTCAGCAAAGCACAGCTTGAGGAAGGAAAAAGGAAACTGACGTATATTTAGAGTTAATTTTGCACCAGGCCTGGCTGCTAGGTACTCCTGCACATTGTCACTTAATCCTAACAATCCCATTTTACAGATGAAGAAACTAAGGACTGAGCAGGTGAAGCAACTTGCCCAAGGTCACACACGCAGTGAGCAGTCAGGCCAGTATTCAAACCCAACCCTTCCTGATTCCCCAATCTTACATGCTTTCCCTCTACGCCATGCCACCTCCCGTGAGACAATCCAAATGTACAAGGACCTGCTCATTATCTAAGAGTTGATTATCAATGAAAGGTAAATACAAGAGCAGGACCAGCAGGGTTACACCAAAAGAGGCCCTCGACAGTTGCCCAAGCTGGGCAGGGCAGGAACTGGTCAAACTGGCTCTTGCATGCCAAACTCCGAACGACCAGGGATTTGGAGTGGAGAGGGGGAAAAAGATGCCTTCTTACCTTCTCTTCTCTCCCTCCAGGGTGCCTAGCAGAACACATCAGGCAGTCAAAACCAGCTTGCTGGTCAACGAGTGGGAGGAGGAGGAAGGGGATGTATACGGAAATCCCACAGCTAGGCCATGAGCCAACATGGCTGCCCATAGGCCGAAACCACAACTCCAACACGAGAAACCGAGGCCAGACACAGACTCTCAGAAAAGAAAGACTCGCCTAAGAAGAGCTGTATGATGAGAACAGAGGGAAGAACACAATTCCCTCTGCCCCACATTCTACAGCCCCCGCCCCAGAATGGGAGAGCAACAAAAGGAAAGTAACCAAGCTATTTCCAGGCATTAGGTGACCCAGACAGTGGCCTGACTTGCCGCTCTGGTATCAAACACATCTCCTCCCCTCCATTCTGTAGCTCCACTTCCTGATACTAACTTGAGGAAGGGTGAAATGCCCCTGACTACTCTCCTCATTCTCTAGTTCAAAATTTGCATTTAACCCTTGCCTTCCAGAAAAGTCAACTCTGCATCATGAACCGCTCTGCTGGTGCAATGCTTGCGTTCTGTTGTCTGGACGCCTCCTCTCTGTTGACCATCAACCTGCATCAGCATGGGCTTCAGCCAGGATAGATGTCATGAAGGCTAAGTCCCTTGGCCACCACATGCCCAACCCCTTTATTTCCCTCCCCCAGTCCTGGTGATAGTGACCTAAAGACATGGTCCAAGGCCTGGGCTCTAGATAATCCCCAGGACACGTTCAGGTTCCAAGACTCCAACCACTGGCCACTGAAATGGTTCTAAAACTTTAAAGTCAATAAGCCAAGCCCTTCACCCCTGTGCTCAAGGCAGCCTCCTCCACACGTGCCTCAAAACTCAGGAGTCATGGCCCTCCGTCCTGGAATCGGGTCCGTTCCCCACTGCCCCGTGTCTGTCAGTGGTTCCACCTTCTCTCCCGGTCAGCCCGGCACTAACCCTCCGACTGCTCTCCTTCACCCTCCCATCAGTCACCGAGCGTGACATTTTCTTCCTTCACATGGCCTCTCCGTCTATCCCCTTCTCTCTATTCCCTGCGCACCACCGCCGACGACAGTCCAGGGCGCCCGAGACAAATGCCTCGCTGTCAGCAAATGACATCTCGGTAATACTTTAGAGTTTATGCAAGCACTTCCACATACATTACTTTATTTAATCCTCACAGCAACTATGTCAGAGATAGAGATAATATCATTACCACTGTTTTACAGATGAGGACACGAGGCTCAGGAAAAAAAAAAAGGGGGGGTGTTTCCCTAATTCAGGTACACATCGAGTTGTCCTGCGCTCAAGGGATACAAACTAAGCAAATGGGCTTGGGAGCAAAATCTAATATGTAGCCCCCTCCCAAATACACAGTTGCCTGCTTTGCCTTGGAGACATTATTTGAATAGTAAAATGGCATTCTTTTGTATATAAATAGTTATACAAATACATAAAAGTATACATATACAATAGATATATCAAACACTGAAGGTTGAAATCTCAAAGCAAAACATTAACAACAATAAAACCGAAGGCAAATTTTAAGAAAACTTAGAACAGTTTCACCACAGTTACTTGGCTAAATTTCACAGCTTCCCTCTCCCTTGGTTAGACTTTACTACCAACTAGTGCTATGAACACGATTGTCCCAAAGTACCTCTTGGTTTTCACTTCCTTTTAATTTAGACAAAGTACCATCCTGTGATAAAGAAAATGAAGATTGTTTTAAAAAACACACAAGATTACTACAGTATTTTATGTTAATTCTCAATAAGTCATACATAATTTTAATTCTAAAAAAAAAAACACATTAACTGACTAATAATTTTCCCTTAGTGGAATTTGCATTATGGTAAAAGTATAGACCTGTTGCTTGAAATCTTTTTTTCCCAAAGGAATTCTGCATCCTGCCTCTCACAGACAGTATGGACAAAAGCCTGCCAGAAATTCTACTTGGCCCTTGAAATCATTTGACTACATGGAAATATACCATGTAGTCCAAAGTCATTAATATACCAATAACACAAAATCCATGACTGAAAAACACTTTGCTCCAGCAAAACAATTGCTGGAGGTCTGAAAAGTCTCATGATGCTTGTTTATGCAGAGAACATCTCTGGACAGACACGTAAGAAACTGGTAATGTGGGCTGCCTCTGGCTAGAGGACTATGTGGCTGGTGGACAGGACTGGGAGGGAGGAACTTGTCACTAGATCAGCAGTCCCACATTTTGAATTTTGTACCATATGCGTGTATTGGCTATTTTTTTTTTTTTAAGTTATCTTACTGGTTCTTGGCATTTTGACAGGGTGAAGCCTATGATGCAAAAATCTTTTAAATATTGATGGATTTCAGCCAAATTTTGCTCAAGGAGGCTTCTGACAAAAACCTCACAATTTTAAAAAATACCAATTTTCACATAACCTTTAAGACAAAACTACTGTCCATTTATTTATATGTTCTATGTATTCCTACCACGCTTCTGTATTCTTTCTACTAAAATATCCAAATAGCCAAAATAGCCAAATATCCATCTTTTTAACACAGCTAAAGCTCCTTGCCCCTTTCAACGAAAGAACTGCTTTCAGATTTAAAAAAAAAAAAAAAAAGCAAAGGGCTCTCATTGTGGCCCCAGAGTTACCAGGAAAGATACCATCTTTCTGAATGTTACAATGATCTATAATTCACATCATGGTCTTTGGAAAGTAAAAGCATCGGAGTATTTTTTAGCAATAGAGAGAAAATACACTTCACAGAGTAAATTTGGTAAGAACAACCAGCTAGTGCAATAGTATGTTCATGCTTCTGTTTATCCTTTTTTCAGGGCTACATAATTTAGTCTTGCAATTACTTAGCCAAGTGGGCCTCACAGGCTGGAACATAAGCGTTGCTGTGCGATTAAAACATAGTCAGTCACCTGTAGGTCACTGTAATAAAGTACAGCAGCCTAATTAAGGTATTTTATCTCCTCTCTCATGATAGGGACCAACATTAAATTAAAATACAGCTGCTGGAGCCATAATATCATAGCAATGTTTTCACGAAAATCCAGCCAATGTTCGTTTCTATTCAAGAACTATTTGTGTGCTTGATATTGTCAGCATATTGATTTTTATATGCATTAGCCGGATCAGTGGCCATAAGCAATAATATTGAAACTTTCCATTTATAGGGGTCCTTTTCAGCTAATGGGTTTCATCCCGTATTGGTCTGGTGTCACCACTGCCTGTATCAAAAACCTGGATTTCATACTTTACCGCATCAACTCTAAATTCTATCAGACATTTCAGGCTGTACCTGGTCCATGCATGCTGACCCCTAATGCGTACCTGCTATCTGTCCCGTGAGCAGAGGGCAGCCTTCAGGCTCCTGGAGCTGTTCTGCTCACATTTGTAGAGCCGAAACCAGTGACTGTCCAGTGGGGCGTGCAAAAGCCCACCTCCCTTGGACAACTCTGAGGCCTAACTTACTCTGAGCCCCACTGCAGCCTCGGGCTGAGGCCTACCCTTTGCCAACTTCTGTTTGAGCTCAGACCCTTGTCTGGCTTCCTCTGCTTCCCTGTCCTGCTCCCCAGCTCTCTTGACAATTTCCAGAAGAACATTTCCTTAAGAAAAAACTTGGCCCATGGGCACCTGGGTGGCTCGGTCAGTTAAGCATCTGACTTCAGCTCAGGTCATGATCTCAGGGTCCCGGGATGGAGCCCTCCATCGGGCTCCCTGCTCAGTGGGCAGTCTGCTTCTCCCTCTCCCTCTCCTGGCCCTCCCCCCACTCATGCTCTCTCTGTCTCTCAAATAAGTAAATAAAATCTAAGAAAGAAAAGAAAAGAAAAGAAAAGAAAAGAAAAGAAAAGAAAAGAAAAGAAAGAAAGAGAGAGAGAGAGAGAGAGAAAGAAAGAAAGAAAGAAAGAAAGAAAGAAAGAAAGAAAGAAAGAAAGAAAGAAAGAAAGAAAGAAAAAAAATGAACTTGGCACAAATCCTTGCCTTGGTGCCTGATTCCTGGCCTTGGGATCTTCTTCTGGAGAACCTGACCTTAAATCCCCTCTGATCAGGAAGCTCACCTTCCTCCTTGGTGCTGCCTCAGAGGCTTCCAAACGACTGCTATTGCCCTCACCCAGAAATACCCTCCTCTTCCCCTGCCGCTCTGCCTGGGACAGGGAGCATAACAATCAAAGGAGATATTATAAGTGAAAATATACCTAAACTTTTACAATGCCCCACAAATGGAAATCACTTGTGGTAGTGATCCATGTCACCCATCCCTCCTTCTCTGGATCTCCATGAAGGGGGGCCCCTCTCTCCCTGCCACATTTCTCACCTACAGCGTAAGCTCCATGAAGGCACAGATTTGGTCTATCCACTGCTGGAACCTCAGCATCTATACCGGTGTATGGCACACAGGATGTATTTCTGCACTGAGCAAATACACGTTAAGCGATATTGCTAAACTCCAGGAGTTCACTCTTCTCAGCCCTTCAGGAATTGAGGGGCTAAAAGCCATGTTAAAAATCATCTAGAGTACCTACAGCCCGGAGAGGATAAATAACTTACCTAATGTACAAAATAACTTCGTGGCAGAGCCTTGATCTCTTATCTCCCAGACCTGAGAACTTTCCATCTTAGACTCCAGCTTGAGGCCCTACATCTTCCTTAGATGGGCAGCCGCAGAGGAAAATGGCAGCCCCTTCTCCTTCAGCCAAACTACTGGCATCTGGCCGTTCAACTCAACAATGCGCTATCTTGTTATAAAGGTGCACCGAGATTTTTAGCACCGCAGTTGTGGGTGCTGTTTTCAGCTCTCCAGCTAAACCTGAAGCTTCCTGGTGGCAAAGACTTCACTGAATTCACCTCCCACATGGTCCCCGGGACCAAGCACAGGGCTGAGCCCAGACATCGGGAGGAGGACGTGGACACAGGTGAAGAGCGGACACTGGAGTCACACACAGACCTGGCGCCAACTCCAGCGCTATACCTGTGTGACCTTGAACAAAGGTGCCAAACTTCCTGCACCTTGCGGAGTACTTCCAGAGTGATAATAGCCCCCGAGTCCCAGGATCACTGGAAGGACTCCATGAGACGATATACGTAAAGCATTCCGCACTCAGGAAGGATAACCAGCAGTTAAGAGTAATAGTAGTGGCAGCGGGAGTGGTAGTAAAACCAGGCTCCAGAAACACCAACTACCAAGTAGCTTCGACAGGCAAAGATCGGAGACGTGGGTTGAGAGAACCTCCCACTTATGAATGCCTATTAACTAAGATACCATATCAGGCATCTCCTTTTCCCTATAAAAGTAAGATGGTGGGGCGCCTGGGTGGCTCAGTCGTTAAGCGTCTGCCTTCGGCTCAGGTCATGGTCCCAGGGTCCTGGGATCGAGCCCCGCGTCGGGCTCCCTGCTCGGCGGGAAGCCTGCTTCTCCCTCTCCCACTCCCCCTGCTTGTGTTCCCTCTCTCGCTGTGTGTCTCTCTGTCAAATAAATAAATAAAATCTTAATAAATAAATAAATAAATAAATAAAGGCAGGGGAACCAGAGCCGGACAGTGTCAGAGATTGCCAGCGCCGGGATCCCAGCTCTGTCACTTTCTCATTGTGTAACTGTGGGCAAATTCTTCCCTGCCTTACCCACGTCACCTTTAGAATGAGGACAATAATACCTACCAATCAGACTTGTCAGAATGAAATGAAAACCCATTGAAGTCTTTAGAACAGTGCTTGCCACATACTCGTAAGTGTTTGCTGATACTATTTTACAACTTATAAAAATAGCCACTCTCAAATCTAGGATGGCTATTTGGCCACTAACACGACGAAGAAAGAGCTAAGCTAACGACAGGCGGAGTGAAACGTTCAGAACTATTTCCCTGCCACAGCAAGACTGTTTTTTCGGCACAGGCCAAGCCAGCTGAAATCTCTGCTTCCGGGGAAAATGTCAAGACTCTCCTGCAGTGGCCACGAGTTCCATTTGATAACTCAAACTCAAAGAAGACTCTAGCTCCAAGAGCCTCCTGAGAGCTGAGTCAGCAGGGAAGTGCAGGAGGCCCCCTAGGCAGGGTAGGACCTGCTGCAGAGGCTGACCCCAGAGTTCCCAGTGAGGCAGCCCATGGTGGAGCATTCGAGGTCAGTGCACGTTCTAGAACCAAAGAACAGTCAAATCAGTGGGCAGGACAGAGCAAGGGAAATCCCGACAACTGGCAACATTTGAAATCTGAGGTGGTGACAATGTGGCCCTGGGTGATCTGTCACTGACAGCAAGATTCTCAGCCTGTGGTCCAGGATGTGAAGGAGGGACCAGCTCTCAGAGGAGGTGGCTGCTGACAGTTAGTCAGGATTCCCTAGGCAAGTGCATTTGGATTAAGAACAGTCCTAGCAGGAAGCATTGCAGTAAGCACATATGTCAAGACAAAAATACTTTCGAATTACCCTAGCTAATATGACAGATGAGTGGGAGAAAGTACACAAAGGGAGAAAAAGGGAAAGGGAATGATAAAACCCAGAGACCATGAGTCACTCGGGGCTCACCCCTGGCATGCCAGAAGCCGAGTCTACAGCAACAAAGACTTGATCCCAAGCTCCTTCAACAGTGCTACTTCCCTTCACAGTGGATCTGTTGACCCAGCTGTGGGCACCTGTACAGAGCAAAGGCAGGGAAAATGATAGAGTAGGGCCAGAAGGCAAACCCAAGACCAAAACATTATCAGAGGCAAGCATTCCAGGCTAAGTCAAGGACATAAGTGTCCATATGTAGGCTTCATCCTGCAAGCCCAGCACTTCAGATGAAAGTAATCAACAGAAGGGTTATCAGGGATGTGGGGTGACACATGGGGCACGATTCTACTTAGGGTTAAGTCTTTCCTGGAGAAGGTGACTAGGTGGCAGCTAACCTGAGTATATTTTCTTTATCTATAGCGTTTCCTCTCAGCCATCAAATCCAGAGGACAAATGCCAAAGGCCTCTAGAGGATTAGTCCCTGGATAATGACCTACAGACTCACAGTGATCTTTTTCCACTGCACATCTTAAAGCACAAATCCATCCTCTAACACCCAGACTTCCCTCTTCCCAAGTCTCTCGACCAGAGCTAGATCTCAGCCCCCACCCCTCCTAGCCACAACATGGCTATGAGCCGTGAACTTGACATTCAGGGGCCATGCCAATCTTTGGGGCCTCGGTCCACCAAACTGCTCCAGGGCAGTGGGAAGGAAAGAGCCAGCAGCACTCACAGCACCAGAAAAAAGACTTGAGACTTTTTCCCATACCAGTGACGACTCCAGGGATTCCCAGGCTGAGCAACAGAAAGTAGGGGGTCTGACTGCCACAAAATGCTAGGCAAGTCACCTAATTCTGGCTGTGTCCTTGATGAAGTCAATTCCAATGTCTGAGACTCAGTTTCTCATCTGTAGCATGAAGAAGCAAAACTAGGTGACCACCAAAGTCACCTCCAAACCAGGATTCTGTGATCTATGACTCCCTGATGAACAAGACTGAAGTAGTCCAACATCTGTCCAGCTCAAGGAACCAGGCCACATTCTCTGCCAGAGAGGGGCCCCAGACTGGAAGAACAGGAGTGGTCACGAGGCCACAGCCATAACAAGGTTGGTGACAGACAGCAAGCCATGCCCTGGAGCCCGGAACCAGCCGGGCCAGCCTCTCCTGGACTTCTGCGAGTGTTCAATTCCTGAGTGCAAGAAAAGATACCAGACCCCCAGGGGCAGGAGAGATGAGCTTCCTTTTCCTCAAGCTAACATCTGGGATGGTTCCCTGTGTGTGTGTATGTGTTTGATGGGGGTTTTCCCCCTCCTCACTGAGTACCAGTTTGATGCTGCCCACAGGAGCTGAAGCCCTTGAGGCTAATCCCACTGGCATTCCTCCCAGGCCAGCCACCACACCCCCCCGCCCCACCACCTTCCCATGCAGCCTCTCACCTGGGGGTTGTCCATGTACCAGAGAAGGCAGTTGGCCTGGGTGTCCAGAATAAAGTACCTCCGCAGAAACTTGCCGCTGTTCTCATTCTCCTCGATGTCCAGAAACCCACAGATTCGGTTCTGTCGATCCACATAAGGCATTCCTGGGCTCTGCTCACATCACCCTGCACGGCAGGAGGAAGGCAGGTGATGAGGAGGAAGGTGACTTTCATCCTGCCTCAGGACCTGTAAGAACTTCACTCTGGCTTGACTCATCTCTGTGAGAAGCTAGGCTCTCTCTCTCATCGGCCCTTCTTCCCCAGAGCACCAACTGTTCCACCCCAACCAGACCCTGGAAACCTCTCTCAATTCTGTTTCATACACAGCCAGCAAAATGCATGAGCAGGTACTCAACTAAGTTTCCTGCGGTGCTACTGTGTGCCGAGAAGAGCCTCGGGTAACTTTACATATAAAGAGGAAATAAGCCTAGATCAGGGGCCTGGGTTCTAATTCCAGTTTCAGCCTCTTAATAAGTGTGACTGTAAGCTATTTCATCTTCCTGCACTTCAGTTTCTGCACCTGTAAAACAGGGATAATAGTGGTGCCTACACCTCCTAAGATTTTGGTGAGAATAAAGTGCCTGGCACACATTAAACATTTCATAAACACTAGGTATTATTATTGCCCTTCACAAAAGCCTTGTAAAGTAAGCCATAACCCAATTTTATACAAAAAGAAACTCAGAAAATATTTAAGCTTCAACTCAAATGCTCGTATAAAACTTTGCCAGGAATTCAGTCATCAAGAGCAAACCCTCCAGCTCCATGAAGGAATTAAATCTCAGGGCCACATCCCTCAGCCCTAGCTTCACTTACTTCACTCTGCTGTTACCCAAAGGCCACTTATGACTGGAAGAACGAGGAATCAGAAGAAGGCCCCAACCAATGAACACCTTCACTGACTCCAAAAGGGTCTCTGATGATGAGAGACAAGCTTCACCTTCAAGCCAGCCTCCTTTCTCCACGTGATTTCCTTCTGACTCTCTGAAGAGCCACACGAAGGGCGGGGGCTCTATTCTCCTCCCCAAGGAGGATGAGCACCTTCCAGTAAGCAGTTACACCCAACCTGGATCACAGCACAGTGCACAGGTAGAACAAGGGCCCACAAGGGTCAGAAAACACCACATGACATTCTGACTTTCAAGGACAGACAACACCCACCACTGGGCCCCGCTTGGCTTCAACAAGCGAAACTCACCGTGACCCAAGCCCACCAAGGCCCTAAGCAAAGTGGGGAGCCGGCTGGCTTGAAGCCATGCGTGCACCACCACGCTGGGTCAGCAAGTAAGCTACCAAGATGCCACACCCAGAGTCGTCCAGGCCCAGGGCAGGCCAGTCCCACATTCCCACAAGATTAGGCTCACTTGAAGGGTGGCAACTGGTGGCATGGTCTTTCTCTCCCACCCCCATAGGTGGCCTGCACGGTGGAGAGGCAGACCCAAGAAAAAGTGCCCCCCGCCAACACTCATGTGAGTGCGTGTAAGCCCGCGCGCGCGCGCGCGCACACACACACACACACACACACACACACACACACAAAGATACCAGGGAACAAGAAATCCTTGATTGCAGGTTAAGATCAGGCCAGATTCCTGATGCGGACAGATGACAGTCAGAAGGGACATGGGTCAGGGGCCCACGGCTACTTGCTGGGTAATGGTGGGGGACAAAAGAATATAGCAGGCAGAGAAATGGGACAAAGGTGAAAAAGCAGCTAAAAGGAAGGAAAGAAGTAAAAGAAAAGGCGAGAACAGGATAAAACCTGGGAAGATGGTGGAGAAGGAAGTAGCAATATGGAGGAAGTGGAGGACCACGGTGCCAAGGAGCATCTTGGCTGTCACAGGTTGCACAGCCGGACCCCTGCTCTCCCGGTGCTTTCCCAGCGAACCTTCCATCCCAGCTGCGGTTCCGTAGCCGGGCAAGCGTGAGGTCGGGAAAGGGGAAGGGTGGGCTGGAGCCAAGAGTCAGGAACAAGCACCAGGGGAGGAATTTCAAGTCTTCTAGCAGACACTGGGTCAAAGACGGGAAGGCAGGAGGCCTGGCTTTGGCTGGGAAGGAGCATACCCCTGAGAAAGGATGCAGCTTCCCCCCAGAGAATTGGGGGAAATCGGAGTCCCATGCAGAAAGGCTGGGATGTCCAATGCATCCCATGCACAGTCCCATGCACAGCCGCCCAGTCGGGAGGAGGGAGCTCACCCAATCCCCAAGAAAACCAGGCAAATTCCCTTGATGCCAGCCCAGCCACAGAGACCGAATTTCCAGAAGTTTCAGGACTGCTGCCACTCCTGGGACATCTCTAAGAGAAAGCATATAAACTGCAGGGGGGGTAACCAAGCTGACGGTCTTTAGACCCAGCTGGTAAGCATGGCATCCAGCTTACTGCTGGCTTTCAAATGTTCCCTTTTCAGCCTACAGGATTAATCAGTGCCAGCCTTTTTGTCAGGTCACAGGCTAGAGAAGGCACTGTCTACAATCCTCCAACAGGCTGCCTTTGTGGAGGGGGCTTCCCATCTCCAAGGGAAAAAGGAAGGAGAACAAAAAGAATTCTGGTTACTTCTCCTGACTGTGGTTCTATCGCCAGAAAAAAAAGCTGCTCGGATGTCCTGGGAAGCAGCTGAGTCACGGAGCTCATCAAGAATGTGGGAGGCAGGGGAGAAGGATGGGCTGCAGGAGAACCAAGCATCACAGGGAAATGCTGTTATGCCTAGCCGGCCCACACAGAAGCAACATACTCAAAAGATGGTGCACCAAACACAAACCTGACGTCCTAACCCCCAATCCTCTGTCAGTTCATTCTGACCCCACTTTTCATCCCTTGTCAGAACAGAGGCTAAGGTTTGGTACAGGGAGCCTGCTTCTCCCAATCCCCCAACTCCCTCTCTCTGCTCTTCAACCTGCCGCCACCATCTTCCAAGGCCCCTGGCTCCTCTTTTTCCCAGAAAGGCCCCCCTAATCCACTGATCTCTGCCACCCCATGCCCAGCCCCAACAACTGGGCAGTGAGGGGAGAAAGGGAAGTGCTAGTGAGTCATAAGGGAAGAGAAACACCTTGATGCACACATACATACTGTCACCCCAAATTCCCCTACTAAGACCCAGGCAAAGCTTTGTACCATTCTTTCTACATCCCTCCAATTACATAGTTTTAGCCTGTTTTCTGACTCTTTAAAATCACTTGTTATCTTAAATTTCATTTTAATCCAAGTTTCCCACGGTAAAACTATTGAGTGGAGGGTGACATAGGTGCCCAGGACTTGCCCCCAACCCATGTCCTAAGCCCCATATCCTGCCATGACCCTCTCCCCATCTCCTAGGACAACATGGCGAGTGTTCTCACTGGGGTGCATCAGATACCCCTCTCCCAGGTGAGCCCCTTCACCTCTGCTCTAAGAGCATAATGAAACCTCCTAGCAAGTAGCTGCAGAGTCTTCACAACACATTGGTGACAAAGAACACAGAAGATTTGTGCAGGAAAGGACCTGGGTCCACCCAACTCAGTACCCACTTTCCCAAGTTTGCGAGACCTCCCTAGAATTTTCCATTTTTTGTGCAGAAATCAGTGTAAGAATGCTGGAATTTTTTAAAAATTCACTCTAGCCAATCGTTCTCATTTTTGCATGCTTTTTCATGCCCCTCTCCGCTTAATTGGCCTTTTTAAATTTTTAAATTATATCATAAACATGTTCATGTTGCTACAGTCTTTATAATCATTGCTTTTAATGGTTGCATAACATTACTGAACTGCATTTACTATAATTTACTTAACCATTTCTCTATGATTAGACAGATTATATTCAACTTTTCACTATTATAAATAATGTTATGAAAATTCTTATTTTCATGCTTTGTTTCTTCTTTCACATGGAAACAGCATACACAAATTCCAAGCAGTAATATGACTAGATCATAGGTAATGATCTTTTATAATTCTTGAGACCTATTACAAAACTGCTTGCTAAAAGCATTGTCTGTTTACTTTGCAGTCAGCAATATATTGTTACCATCTCCATAATCTTGTATACATTGAATGTTCTCATTTCCAACTGTTGCTAGTTTTAAATATATAATGATGCCTAATGAGGCTGAACATTTTTTCACGTTTGCTTCCTGCTTCATCTTCCTTCCTGGATCTTGTAAAATGCAATTCAAATTACGTGCACATACAGTAATGCATTCGTTCTCTCTCTCTCTCTCTCTCTCTCACACACACACACACACACACACACACGCTCATCAAACCAAACCAAAACATGGCTTCACATAATCTAAATAACTGAAGAAAGTATTTTAATGAAGAGTAAAAGAGAAAAGAGCAAAGTTTTTTTTTTTAAGATTTTATTTATTTACTTGACAGAGAGAGACACAGCGAGAGAGGGAACACAAGCAGGGGGAGGGGGAGAGGGAGAAGCAGGCCTCCCACGGAGCAGGGAGCCCGATGTGGGGCTCGATCCCAGGACCCCGGGATCATGACCCAAGCCAAAGGCAGACACCCAATGATGAGCCATCCAGGTGCCCCAGTAAAGAGGAAAGCTTTATATGAGTCAAATTTCTTCAGTGTATAGGTTCCTAAGTATGTACTGCGCTTGAAAATATGTTAAATATTTAATTTATGGTAAAAAGGGAGACTTTGAGCAAAAAGTGAGTTTGCACTGAGTTACCGACTGATCAGCAGCAGAAAATGGGTTAAATGTCAATTAAATGAAGATTCCCAGCCAACATTTGCCAGTTGACCAGATGAGGCTCATGAGAAGAGTTAAGGGCTTCCCACCTTAGAACGAGGTGAAAGGCACTGGGAGACATCTGTCCAAAATACCTACTTGACTACCATTTCAGTGTCTTAGGTTCCATTATTGGAGAAGATTTAAGCCAAGAAAAAAAATAATAAAACTGTCCCGTAGGAACTGAGGCAATTGACAACTTCATCAGGCTGATTAATACAAAAGAGACAGCTGGGGACCAAAAGCCGGAGGAAAAAAGAACATGCACCAATGGGAGACAGAGGCACTAGAGGGTCAAGAACATAAAGAGAAGATTGTTGCTTGAAACAAATATCTACTTGAAAAGATGTCTTAGGATTCTTATACACCCAGGACAGGAGCATGAACCTTTGTGGAAAGCAATTTGGCAATAGGTAACAAGAGAGCTAAAAATGTTCATACCCTTTGACCCAGTAATTCTACTTCTAGGATTCCATCCAAGTAAATAAACTAAAATGCAAATAAAGATTAAAATTTTTAAAAAGGCAACTCCATTAGAATTCATAATAACAAGTTGGAAATGTCCTGAATGTCCCAATGATTAGGGGATAATTAAATAAATTACGGGACATTTACATAAGGAAATATTACACAATCATTAAAAAACTATGTTTTCGGGGCGCCTGGGTGGCTCAGTCGTTAAGCGTCTGCCTTCAGCTCAGGTCATGATCCCGGAGTCCTGGGATCGAGCCCCGCGTCGGGCTCCCTGCTGTGCGGGAAGCCTGCCTCTCCCTCTCCCGCTCCCCCTGCTTGTGTTCCCTCTCTCACTGTGTCTCTCTCTGTCAAAAAATAAATAAAAAATCTTTAAAAAATAAAATAAAATAAAAAACTATGTTTTCAGAGAATTTTAAATGAATTAGGGAGAAACTCATCATAAGTTTTTTAAAGATACAATATGACTTACAATATGATCTCAATCCCCTAAATATTATTTTTGTATTTCTATATTTGGATAGAAAAAGACTGACATATAGACACCAAAATATTGACTATGGGTTATGGGTGAATTTTATTTACTTCTGTATATTTTCCAAATTTTCCAAATGTTCTACAGGGAATGTGTGTTCTTTTATTCAGCAGGTGGGGAAAGCTATTTAACTGCACACACACCCTGACCCCAGTGTATAAATTTTGAAGCTGAGAATAAATTTGTCAAGTCTCCAGAGTCCACAAACAAGCAAAACCTTGCCTCAATAATAGCTCTCCTGGGACTATTTGGTGTTTCAGAGTCTTTTTTTTTTTTTTTTAAATAAGCTCTACGTCCAACATGGGGCTTGAACTCACGACCCCGACATCAAGAGTTGCATGCTCCACTGACCGAGCCAGCCAGGTGCCCCAAAGTCTTAAACCTAAAAAGACACCATCCCACCCATCACAAATGCCCAAGAGCCAGGTACCTACCCAGAGGGCTTTGGCACTCTCCAATCTGGTTGAGTTGGGGTTTCTTATTTCTTATTGCAACATCCTCTTAGACAGGCTCATTCTTTCCCCTGCAGGGGTGGTTCCTTACTCTCAAGTCTTCATAAGAGGAACCCCTGTCCTTGAGGCCAACTCAATATTCACACCCATGTCTATCACTATATTCCTCTATTGCTATAGCACCTAAGCCACACCATGCCCGATGCTCTGGGAAAATGAAGCAGGAACCCTGACCAAGACCCCCAGTGGAATTTTCCTTCTTGAAACTTCGGAGACGGGGCTGGCATTTTTTAAATAAATGGCTGAATAGATGAATGAAGAGATGGATAAATAGATTTTTTTTCTTAAAGAAAAGCTTTAGAGTTATTACATCATTAAAGCTATAGTCTGCTCTACTGGATGTCTTTTTTTTTTTTTTTTTTAGGTTTCATTTTTCAAGTCGTCTTTACACCCAACGTGGGGGTCAAACTCACAACCCTGAGATCAAAAGTCACACACTCCACCGAATGAACCAGCCAGGCACCCCTTGGATATCTTATTTTTAAGATCGCTAGTGTAGTTTGGAGATAAAGGAAAAAAGAGTGAAATAAGGGAGATTCATCTGCTTGACCATTTGACACTTTTGAGGTAAATAAAAAGGGAAGTGATAACAGAGATAAAGCCTTAAATGGTATTGGCCCCATTATGAAACCATCTACTGTAGCCTCTGATGGTTCAAGTATGAAAAAAACATTAATTCATTTTTAACATTTGGAGATTTTTCTTTCATGTTACTTTGCATTGGCAGGACAGGGAATTTCAGGGATTTTGCTCCAGAAAAAGTCAGGAAGGTGTTTCTCGACATGTGGTGGGATGTGCAGTAACCCATCTCCTGTCCTGTTACCCCGCTAGGGTGGAAGCTGGAGAGAGCAGGGTCCTTGGTGAGTGAGAGGGATCCCAACAGGAAATTGCTAAACTTTGACAGGAGAAAGTTTATCGGGAAATGACATCAGAGGTCTCAGAGGGCTGTAATACAGCAGACAGGAACCGGGGTGTGGAGCTACTGCTAGAATATGCACGGGCCATGTGAGCCGACTTCACCTATGTTCAAGTCTGCAGCATACGTAAGTGTGTAGTGCGGAGTTTCAACCATGCCAACGGCCCAGTAAAAACCACAAGACCCAGGCATAGCTATTTCAAAACACATCCTTGGGAACGGACCGAAGATTATAACTTAGAAAGTGCAGGAGCGTCTATCTCCTACTGTTAAACTATCACTGCATTTTGAAAGTGTTGTAAGAACACATTCCAAGTAGTCTTAAGGCAGGAGAATAATGTGAGAGAGAACTTGTTCCCAGCGGAAGTGCAGAGTTAGGAATGCAAACATCTGCAGCAACGGGGAAGTTAAGAAAAGGTGCCCCCGTGACACAGACAGCCCAAACCCCACCGGACCCTAGAACTTGGAGGGGAGGGCAAAAGACACTCAAGAAGGAATTTTTAAGGGGACACATTTCAGGAAACAGGCTGGAGAAACTGAACACTGATCCGCCGCAATAAAGATGCCAAAAGCAACAAAAATATTTTAAACAGTCATGACCTCTCTTAACAGAGGCTTCATCTATGGTCAAAGGAAATGTGGTAGTTGGAGTCAGTAGGAGACAAAGGCCTTCCCATGGCTCAAGGCTCCACCAGAGATCATAAGCACAGGTGAGCAGCCTCACCAGGTTTATCAGTTAGCCTATAAACACTGAGATCTCCAACTTTCAGAATTGTGGCAGTCCCCCCAGTTGAGAGACACAATGAATTCAGTTTCACTGCAGGGCTCCCAAGCAGGAATCCAGAGCAATAATCTTCATTTAAAACCTGACCCACTGAAACATGGGCTGCAGAAAACTGAAAAGATAACATCATGGTTTCTCTTATCTACTTTTGCAAAGTGCTGGGGGAAACTGTAAGTGGCCTAAGTGTGTCTGTCTAAGGAGGAGGCCCATGGGGGAGAGGGAGGGGAGGGGCTGGGTGTGGCAAAGAGGATGTGCAGGTGACAGCGACCAGCGTGAGTGCATTTGTCGAAACTCCTGCAAGAAGAGGACCATAGAAAGGGCGTGCTGATTTCAGTTACCCACCGATGTGGGAGAGTGAAGTGAGAGAGCACGTGTTTTAGAGCCAGACTCCACTGAACTCTTCTGGGCGGTTCCTCATTTGCAAAATGGAGAGAATCACTTTACCTACTTCAAAGGGGGCTGCAAGGATGAAATGAAATAGTGTGTGAAAAGTGCTTAACAGGAGTTCTGGTGAAGAGGAAGCACAGGGTAAATGTTGTTACGACGTGTGCGTGTGTGTGCGCGCGCGCGCGCTCGTGTGAAGCACCTAGCAAGCAGTCTGTGAGTATCATTACCACCGCAAAGCTGCTTACTGCGGGGCAGGCAGCTGCACGCCGTGCACGTCTCTACCGCTCCAGTATCAACAAGCACATGTCAAAAAGCAAAGGTTGGGAGGCTGGGATCCCTCACAAGGAAAGGCATAAACTTCCCTTACTCTTCCCTCTACTCCAAGAACCATCATATTTTACATCTCTGAAATTCTCCAGGAGGTTTAAAAAAAAAAAAAATCCAAGAGATCCCCGGACTCCATGTTGGCCGGGCTATCCTGAAAGTGAACAGAAGCCAGGCACGCAGGTCAGGCTCCAGGGAAGGGAGTCCGGGACTGCCTCCGGCTCTGCCCACAGGAGCATCCCCACGCGGGAGAGCCCCTTTGCAAGTGGCTGGCCAACTGTAAGTCCTAGCTGATGGCACAGCGAATCCCGGCCTTTGCGCTTTAACTATAGTGTTTCTCAAGAGTGTAAGGACAAGCGGACCTAGCGTCCCACCCTCTTTATCTCAGCCGCCAGCCTCTGAGGGCAGAAAGGCACCCCACAGGCCCAAAGCTGAGAGCCTTTGGCCCCACACTGGGCAGTGTCAGGAGCTCCGGCCTCAGCAGCGCTGCGACCTCCATGGTGAAAGAGTTCAATTCAGCTTTCAGTCCTCTGCGGAAAGGAGATAAATTATAAAGCCTAAAAGGTTGGATGGGTTTAAAAGCAAGGGCCAGGGGATGGGAAAGCAGAGCAACCCAAGATTCGGAACAAAGGTCAATGGAGTCTTCCAGTTATAGTCCCAATGCACCAACCACAGGCCTCCTAAGAACAGGAAGGAAGGGACCCCATCCCTCCCACCTCTCAGCCGCCCTATCTCCCCACCCTGTCCAATTCCCTGGCTCAGTGATGGGCTTATACTGGGCAGGGCTAGGATTCTTCTCTCCCCATAGGCTGTCACACTATAATATTTGCTCTGCTTCCTTCCTTGCCAAAGCCTAACAGATTAGATTGCAGGAGTCCTATCCAGCTCACTAAGACAGATGTAAAACTGAAAGTAAGGCAACCCAAACTGCTCAGGGTAGAAAGACAGAGGAGGCAGGGCAGTCCAATGTGCCAGCACCCAGACCCTCTTTTCCAAGCCCTCTGTCCACCTGCCTCATGAAGACGACGGGAAATCAGGGAAGTGCCACTTGATACACACCGTGAAGACCGTGCTCCTGCTGTTTGGGGCTTCGTAGCCTTCCAGCACTTTGAGGAAACACCCAGCAAGCAAGCAGGAGAGCTGGTTGTTCGGGAGGATTTGACTGATAGCGCTAATGCTTCTGCCTTCCGCTTTTGCAGAATTTCTCCATAGGTAGACACCAACCAAAACCTGCATGTCTTCAGGGTTTATTTCAACCTTAGTAAAATGCAGATCCCAATACGGTCCAGCTCACCAGGTGACAAGATGGGGCATGCAGGCCCTACTTCATTTTACAGAAGAGAGAAGAAAGCACCAACAAGAGGGAAAAGAAGGGCTTGCAAACTCTCTACCCAGGAGCAGGTGGTTTGCAAATCAGTACCTAGGTGATCACCCTCACCTGTGAGGTGAGCAAGGCTCCCATCATCAACTAGCTGAAATACCACCAGGGGCGCCACAGACACTTTGTAGAAAGTGGGGCTTACAACAAAAGGCTCACCAAAAAGGTCTAAAGGCAACATCCAGAGGAAATCTTCATGCACCAGCGCAGTGAATCGAATTTCTACAGGCTTGAGGTACTGCCACACTGCTCTTTTCCCTTCCATCCGGACAGGTGCAAACAATTCATGTACCTGCAGCCATTCATTCATTCATTCATTCATTCAACAAACACCTGCCTAGCACCTAGGAGATGTCCTACATCACGCTGGCCATAGGGGCTAGACTACAAGGTAGACTTTTGCTATGGCAAAAGTCATTGCGTTCCGGCGCACACATGGAGAAGACAAATACCTGAAAGGATGATGCTTTCCAAAAAGCTTCCCCTGGTTTCTCAAAGCATGCCGGATCTCTATTTTAGCAGTCCACTTTGTGTTGGAGGCACTCGTGGACCGCCTGTGACTGCCATCGGACTCCCTGAAGACAGAGGCTGGCCTTCCTTGGACACTGCCTTTCACATCCTTGTTATCCATTACATGTCAACTGAATGCAACCGTGTAACAGAAAACAAGCCCTTCTATTCTTTCCAGACCTTTGGTTTCACTGTTTCTGAAGGCTGTGCCACCAAAGAAAAAGGATGAAGCTCCAGAAAGGAGGAGAAAGGGGACTGACTTAGATATATTAAGAACATAAGTACAATTTTGGAACTTCAGCCCAAGTGCAACCACCTCTCAGCGGGCTGAGGTGCCTCCAAGGGCCACAGCTGGAGGCCTGGTAGAGGCTTTTCCCCCTCCCTCTTTTCTGCTGCTCACGCTCCTCTGGAAAACCCCATTTGGAGTCCTAAAGAAAGAAAAGAGGAGGAGCAGGAGGAGTTAGAAGGGGAACATTCAGCTAGAACCCAAACTCACGAAGAAGGAAGGAAACCTTAGGCGAAAGACTTGGGGGGGTGGGGGTGAGGGGGGTGGGGAAGGGCCGGCCTGGGGGAGGAGATGTGCGAGGCCCAAGTGGAGGTGGCCCCGCCGCGCCTCCTCTCTGGAGGTGCCTGTACACTTCTTCCTGCACGGCCTCTTCTGCCCCTTCCCTCCTCCCTTTTTTGTTTTGTTTTGTGTTAATTTATTTTTTGGTTTTTTGTTATTTTAATGAAGTAACAGTCTTCAGGACTCGAGCAGAAAAGGGAAGCGTGTAAGGTGAGGAAGAAGTTGGTGAGAGCGAGAGACAGCTCTCTCAAGGGTGCTTTCCCAATCTGGCACCGAACCTGCGTTGTAGGACAGTTTTCCTTCAAGGCACCCCCCACAGCCTGGAGTTCCAGAAGCCCGAGGGTCCGCGCTGGACCCAGGGGAAAGGAACGGATCTCCCTAGGGGAGCACTGTAGGCCTGTACGTAATAAGGTAACAGGGAAGAGAAAAACGAGGCTCCACGGCCCAATCCGAGCCCAAGGGACTTGCCTGGGACGCTCTCCGCTCTCCTCCCCTACCCGCAGCCCGGGCAGTCGTTGCGAGGCCGGTGGCTCCCGCGCCAGAACCCGCAGAGAAGTTTCGCCGCTGCAAACGTGAGAAAATGCAGCTCAGCAGAACACCCGCCCCCCCTTCCCGCGGCCCCACCCCCGCAGCCCGACCCCTGGCGGTGGCGACCTTGGCCGCCCCGGACGCTCCAGAAGATTGGAGGAGGGGCTGCCCTCCGGGATTTCCCGGGGGCTACAGGAGGCGCCCAGGGGCTGCGGCGACCTTTCCCTTCGCCGTCAGCCACCAGGGCAGGCGCACCCGGCCCCGCCTGCGCGCCCCGGGCGCCCCCGCCCGGGCTCCCCTGCTCCCCCTGCTCCCCAGCCTCGCCTGCCCCCGCGCGCCCCTCTACGCCTCTCTGCGCCCCGGCCCGCAGGGCGCCCCACTTACCCCGCCGTGCGGTGGCCGGGGCTCGGGCAGGGTGGGTCACATCGGGGGGGGACGCGCCTCTCGGGCCGGCCGGGCCGCAGCTCTCGGGGGATTTCTTTATCTCGCTGCCAAACTCTCGGGGCCTCCCGCTCCTCTCGCTCTTCTCCCCCTCACCCCCACCCCTCCTTCTCTCTTGTCTCTCGGCTCTTTTTTCCGGGTTAATTACGTTTCGCATTAAAGCAAAACCCAGCCCCGGATGTGAGTACAATGCTCCGCCGAGCCCGCCGGGGGAGGAGAGGGGTGCCGGGGCGCCGCGGGGTGGGAGGGGGCGCGGCCGGGCGCCGCGGGCTGCGCGGAGGAGGCGGGGGCGGGGCGCCCGGGAGGCTGCCGCGGTGGCGGCGGGCCAGGCGCGGGCCGGGACCACCTCGCCGGCGTCGGCGGCCGCGCAGGTGGGACCCGGGCCGCCGAGACCGCCGCGCGGAGGAGGCCTGCCTCGGACGCCGAGCCCCGGGCAGCAGGTGTGCGCAGCCGGAGAGGGGCCCGGGGCTGAGGGCGTCCTGCAACGAGGGAGGCCAGTCGGAGCGCGGGCTCCCTCTTGAGCCCCGTTTCTGCTTCCCAGAGCCCCACCGAGCGACTTCAGCCGGGCCTCCCTCGGATCGTGAGCCCTTAGCCCTGCTAGGGCCGCAGGGTGAAAGTTTAGGGTTGGGGTCTGAAGAAGGGACGATTCTCGGGGGTTGTCGTGAATGTGCCAGAAGAGCCCACTGGCGCCGGACGTTCTAACGAGGGGTATAGGGACTTTCTCAGTGTGACGTAAAGACGCCTTTCCTGCCCTCGGAGCGGGAGGGTGCGCTGGAAGAAAATGGGAAACAGACAAGCATACATTAAGTAAATAATGCCAAGGGGGACCCACGAAAATCGCTGCGTGTCGGGGCAGCCCCTGCATGATCTCCTTTGAGCCACACAGCAACCGTCCGGGTATCAATCCCGTTCACGATGAGGAAACCGAGACTCAGAGACGTTAAGTAATTTGCCCTGGGTCCCACAGTTAATCAATGGCAGGTCTGTCGGGTTCTGACGCCGGCCTCCCACGTGGGGAGATCATTTAAATATACATAAAGTCAGGCACGAAACCTCGGAAACAGGGACGCACAATGGATTCACCCGTGGGATGGAGGGCGGAGAGAGAGAGGCTGGGTCTAGGGATTCTGACGCAGATGCGTTGAGGCTTTGAGGGAGAGGAGGACAAAGGAAGACCCTTAGGCTCTAGGACAGGGACTGGCTGTGCGGGAGTGATGGAAAGGCTGGTCCACATCCCACTATTGTAGGGGAAGGGCACGCTAAAAAGTCGCCAGGACCTGAGGCAACATAGCCTGGGAGTCGGGGACCTTGCGCACGGAGGGGGGCAGCAGGACGACACACTGCACAGCACACACCCCGAAAACCCCAGTGATGAAACCACACAAGTTTCCTCTTCCATTTTGATTGCCAAAGCAAAACTGAGCCACCAGTTCTCTCAGGTGTGAAAAAGGCTCTTTGCTCTACAACAATTTGCTTCAAATGAGGAAGGAAAGGGGGACACAGGAAAAATTTTTTTTTCCTCTTAAATAAATACATCAATGTCAGTTTTTTTCTGCTCATGAAGATTTTTGCCACTTAAAAGTTTCAGGCGATGTAGCATATTAAGGAGCGTGTTCTCTGGAACCAGATGGACTGCGTTTGAATCCCAGCTCTGCCACTCATTAGCTTTGATCTCTGCCCAAATGACAACATTTCTGTGCCTCAGTTTCTATCTGGGTCGTTATGAAAAGTAAATGAGTTAACATTTGTAGTGTTTAGATTATTGTGGAACATGAAGTAGGTGTTATGTAAATGTGTTTTAATTTAAAAATTAGATTATGGCTTTCATCGTGAAAAGGAACAAAATTCCACCCAGCTCCAAGCAAATCTGACTGGAACTGACAGTTTCCAGTATGAGCAATGAGGTAAAAGTCTCCGGTTTCATGGTATGGTTCAGATTAAAACCCATAAAACTCTACTCCCCATGGGGCCTGCCTGAGTCACTCACTCACGGAGCCACAAATATTTTCTGAGCACTACTGTATTGGATGCCTGGGAAGCAAGGGGAGCCAAAGGCCTTGGGTCCATTAGGAGGATACAAATGTCACTAGAAGGTTGAGGCAGCCTTGTATCCCTCTTGGAAATGCCGTGAAAATAGCCCAGAGAATGAGTATAGCCAGCCTTTAGAGGAACAAGACATCTGGAGGGAGAGGTGGAGGGGAGCTTATATCAAAAAGGAGATGGACTTTGAAATGGGCCTGAGAAAATGGGTGCAATTTTACTGGAGGGGGGCAAGAACACATTGGGCTAGGAAGAGAGTCATCAGTGCACTTCGGGTGATGCTCATATTTCACGGGGAGCCGCATTTACCACCACATTTGCCCCTGGCCAGGACCTGGCTCCAGCTAGACTACAGTTTCTGCCCTGATTCCATTCCCTTATCCCTAGACTTCTGGGTGCTTCCTCAGAGTGGACTCCCCCCATCCCTTCGTGTAGTGGGCACCACAGAGCAGGTGTCAGTTGAGTCTGCTCCCTGCTGTGTAGTCCCTTTGCTACCTCTTGACCTGGACATTTTGAAAATACTTCCATTACCAGATTTTATGCATTCATTTTTTTCAGTGCAATAAATAGCCTCGATGTCTGAAAATGTAACCGCCTATGGGGAAACAAATGTCCAAAAAAGGACCTTTCAGGGAGCCCGGGTGGCTCAGTTAGTTGAGCATCCAACTCTTGATTTCGGCTCAGGTCATGATCTCAGGGTCGTGGGATCAAGTCCCACATCGGCTCCTCTCAGCAGGAAGTTTTCTTGAGATTCTCTCTCTCCCTCTGCCCCTCCTTCCTGTGCTCCCTCGTGAATGTTCTCTCTCTCTCTCTCAAATAAATAAATAAATCTTTTTTAAAAAGGGGAGAACCTGGGGCGCCTGGGTGGCTCAGTCATTGAGCGTCTGCCTTCGGCTCAGGTCATGATCCCAGCGTCCTGGGATCGAGCCCCACATCAGGCTCCCTGCTCCGTGGGAAGCCTGCTTCTCCCTCTCCCACTCCCCCTGCTTGTGTTCCTGCTCTCGCTCTCTCTCTGTCAAATAAATAAATAAAATCTTAAAAAAAAAGGGGGGGGAGCCTTTCACATCACCTATTTCAGTCCCCTCATTGTGTCTTCAAGATGACGTTCAACAATTTGCTCAAGGTTTTCCAGCTAATTAGAGGAAGATTTGGTTCTAGAACCCAGGATTGACTTCCCCCAGAATCTTCTATTGGTATAGGAACCTTTCCGTGAAGACGGAGACTTCTAGCCCAGAACCCAAGAATCTAAACAGTAGCCTATACTCTAGCCATTTATTTATGCACTTTCTATTTATTTTCAATATTAATGGCTGGATAACCAGATGGCCTAATAACCTTCAGTGGGGAGCCAGTGCACCCTCTGGGCAAGTGCATTATTCTCTGTCCTTAAAGATACCCATTATAGGGGCGCCTGGGTGGCTCAGCCGTTAAGCGTCTGCCTTCGGCTCAGGTCATGATCCCAGGGTTCTGGGATCGAGCCCCACATTGGGCTCCTTGCTCCGCTGGAAGCCTGCCTCTCCCTCTCCCACTCCCCCTGCTTGTGTTCCCTCTCTCGCTGTGTCTCTCTGTCAAATAAATAAAATCTTAAAAAAAAAAAAAATACCCATTATATAAGGTACAGGCGGCAACCAGGGCCCATTAGTTCCACTGGGGAAAGTGTGAGACTCAAGAGCTCATTGGTTGATCCTGGTTCAGGCCAGTTAATTTCACACAGAGAGAATTTTCTCCAAGGCCATTGCACCTCTAATGGTAGCTGGTCATTTCATGTAGTTATTGTCGGTTTCCATAGCAAAGTACCATCCATTTCCAGAAAGATTGCTCAAACTACTGTTGTTCTCTTCACTCCTATTCATTCAACAAACAATTATGTGAACCTATTACCATTTTCCTCCCACCAGGTATCTTGCATTTACTTATTATCCAGATACTTGCTAAATGCTAATTGTTTTACATGAATTATCTCACTTAAGTCTCAACTGGGAGCAAGATACTATTATGTTCTCATGGATAATATGACGAAGGCATACAGACTAAGCCTAGGTACAAACCGGTGCAGCCTGATGCCAGAACCTGCCCTCTTAACCACTGAGTTTGTGAAGGATACAGAACGACATAACACAAGGCTCCTTCCCATCCACATTTGCAATAACTGTCATCATTTAGAATCTCCGTTTCATCTCACCTGGCAATTTCATGTCCAAGGATATGTGCTCCAGAAAGTCACCCGGAGACATATACAGTATATATGGAGTATGTGTATGAGTGCACATATGTAACGTATACATATGGAATATATACACACATACTACAGTGGTTTTTTTGTGGGTTTTTTGTGTTTTTTTTTTTTTAAAGATTTCACCCATTTATTTATTAGAGAGCGAGCGAGAGAGAAACAGCATGAGAGAGGAGAGGGTCAGAGGGAGAAGCAGGCTCCCTGCTGAGCCGGGAGCCCGATGTGGGACTCGATCCCAGGACCCCGGGATCACAACCTGAGCCGAAGGCAGTTGCTTAACCAACTGAGCCACCCAGGCGCCCAACTACAGTGTTGTTCATAATGTCACAAATTGGAAATCACCCTCACGCTCAGCAGCCCAGCATTGAATAGGTAAATACGGGTACTTCCATACATTCCTATGGCATGCAACGGTTAAAAAAGAATGACATATCTCTCTTTATACAAAATATGAAAAATACTAAATGTTTTAAGTGGAAAAAAGGCACAGAGCTGTCTGTATAGTATAATGCTATTTCTGTAAATAAAAATTATACACGTTTCTTACATGAAAAAAAGAGTAGAAGACTACATTCCAAACTGTCCACAGTTCTCTTAGGGTGGGGAAGGAGGGGTTATAATGGTGTATCTCACTTTCTAAAAGATGTATTTCTGTAATGTTTACTCTTTTGCAATAAGCATACCTACATCTGGTTGTCAAAAAACAATAATGGTAAATTTTTAATTAAAAAAAATTTTTAGGGGCGCCTGGGTGGCTCAGTCGTTAAGCGTCTGCCTTCGGCTCAGGTCATGATCCCAGGGTCCTGGGATCGAGCCCCACATCGGGCTCCCTGCTCAGCGGGAAGCCTGCTTCTCCCTCTCCCACTCCTCCCCCTGCTTGTGTTCCCTCTCTCGCTGTATCTCTCTCTGTCAAATAAATAAATAAAATCTTTAAAAAAAAAATTTTTTTTAAAGCTCTATTCAAAAGCATATTGCAGCCCTCAAAGAACTCATCCTTGAGTCTGGGAGGGAATATAACATATACAGAAATATGGAGAGAATATACAGGGAGACAGTATAACATATATAAAGATAACTATCGTGAAAGCCAGAAACTCATATACACAGATTGATGAACAGAGATACGATTTTGTGGGAAAATCAAACCAGCTCGGGTTGAGAGATGTGGGAGAAAATGTGTAAAAGAGATGGCACTTTGGGAGGACCTTGCAGGAAAGGTAAGATATAGAAGGTGGAGAGGGGGTGAGAACAGGTGGCCTCCCGATAAAGACCACATCAAGGACAAAGCATAGAGGCAGGAATGCATGGGATCCCTTCGGGGAAGTGTGGCCTATCCAGTTCAGTTGGAGCCCGGGAGGGTAGATGAAGGATTGTCATGGGGAACAAAATGGGAAAGAAAGGTCGCTGGGGGGTCTGTACTGCTAAACTAATGAGTTGTATTCATTATTTTAGGCTCCAAGAGCCCCTGAAGGTTTTTGAGCAAGGAAGTGACACAATTCACAGTGATTGCATAGGGACTGCTTGGTAACTGGACTCTAGCACCAAGTTCTCAGGATTTGCCTCCTGAATCATTAATTCGCTGCATAGCCATGGACCAGTTATTTTACTTCTCTGTGTTTCCATAAAATGGGGAAGGTGGTGATAACAGATAACCTATCTCATACCATTGTCACTGAGATTGAGTGAGTTAACGTTTCCAAGGCACTTGGGAAGTGCTGAGATTGTTAAACATAAAAAAAACCAAACAGCATGATACCTTTGGATTAAGATCTTTGCATTTCATTTTGAAACTTTTATTACAAAGAGCTAACATTACATGGTAAATTATTAACTATTCCTTCTTTTCCAACTTTCACAGGATTAGAGATTATTAATCTCCTTTTACAGATGGAAGAATTTAGGTTTTAAGGAGAGAGATACAATCTCAGCATCACATGGCCAGGCATGAGATGAATCCACCTGAATCCTCGTTCAGTGACCCTGCCCAACACCCAAGGTTATCTCTTAGCTCAAACTCTCAGAACCTGGAGAATAGGAAAAATGGGGAGTGGAAGAGAACTAGCAATTTCTGTTTATACGATGGGGGAAGCAGCAGTAAGGGACCATAATAAGGTAAAATCAAAAAAGATAAAACTTTGGTGGAACATTTGAAAGTTTGTATATAGAATCAAACTTGTAAAGTATGAATATATATACATATATGTATATATAATATATATATATGCTGAATGATGCCCCCCAACCAAAAAATCATATATTGAAGACCTAACAATGTGACTGCGTTTGGAGGCTTCTAGGAGGTAATTAAGGTTAAATGAGGTCCCACGGTGAGGCCCAAGTCCGATAGGATTGGTCACCTTATAAGAAGAGGAAGAGATCTTTCCCTCTCTCTGTGTGCACTAAGGAAAGGCCACGTGAATGACCAGCAAGAAGGTGGCCACCTGCATGCAAGCCAGGAGGAGAGCTGTCCCCAGAACCTGACATGCAAACTGATGTCGGACTCCAGCCTCCAGAACTGTGAGAAAATACATCTCTGTTGTTTAAGCCACCCAGGCTGTAGTATTTTTTATACACATATGTACACATACATATATACATGCATTGCATACATACACATACCAAAAAATTATTTCCTAGTAACAAAGTTTGGAAAATCTTGCTATACAGCTAAATCTGACACGAATAAACGTCAAAACTGAGTGCACATCCTGTCCCCAGAAATAACAGTCTGCTGGCCAAATGCACCATTCCTATTGATTCATGCTGATGGCATTGTTTTTCCGTCAGTTTGAATAAGTGCAGTTCACTGCTTGGATTCCTGCATCCCCAGTGATGCCCTGTGATTATATGGGAAGGACTGGGCCTGCGGAATCAGCGAGAGAGAATGAATAGATACCTTAGCTTTGAATCCATGACCATATTTTAGCACTATAGTTAACTTTGGAGCTGCTTAGACTAGTTACATAATTCATTTCCTCAGCAATGAGCCTGGGGGGTGGGGGAGGGCGCTGCTGTTAGGAAGTACTTGTGGGTGAATATAGTCAAAGTCATTAACTGCAATAAACTCTGTCCATTTTATTCCAAGAGATGCCTGTGGTAGTCAGTGAAGTAGGCTGACTTTGATATCAGTGGTTCTTAACCCAAGCTGATTTTTTTTTTTTAAAGATTTTATTTATTTGACAGAGACACAGCGAGAGAGGGAACACAAGCAGGGGGAGTGGGGGAGGGAGAATCAGGCCCCTGATGAGCAGGGAGCCCGATGAGGGGCTGGAGCCCGATGAGGGGCATGATCCCAGGACCCTGGGATCATGACCTGAGCTGAAGGCACACGCTTAACTGACTGAGCCACCCAGGTGCCCCAACCCAAGCTGATTATTACAAAACAACCAAAAAGCACAAAGGATATTTGGACATAGATGTATGTCCTTCCATTATTTTGTTAATAGGAAATATACACACAGTACAAAGATCAAAAGGTGCAAAAGAGTAAGACTGAACAAGTATTTCTTCTACTCATGTGCCCCAAACACTGCTTTCCCCCACAAGAGATAATCAATGTGTGTGTGTGTTTAATAATAAAAACATTCAGTTTTGCAAGGATATGCTTAAAAATGTTACCTGTAACTATCTGAATTAGGTTTACAGGTGATTCTTTAAAATTTTTATATTTCTGAATTTTCCAAGTATTCTTTAATAAGCCCATAGTATTTTGTGATTAGAAAAAAAAGGTAGTTTTAAAAGTAAATAGATTTTAGGGGCGCCTGGGTGGCTCAGTCGTTGAGCGTCTGCCTTCGGCTTGGGTCATGATCCCAGGTTCCTGGGATCCAGCCCTGCATCAGGCTCCCTGCTCAGTGGGAAGCCTGCTTCTCCCTCTCCCACTCCCCCTGCTTGTGTTCCCTCTCTCGCTGTCTCTCTCTCTGTCAAAAAAAAAAAATCTTAAAAAAAAAAAGTAAATAGATTTTAATTTGAAAGTACCTCAGAGAGCTCATAGCTACTTTGTGATTTAAAAAATAAAACAAAACATAGAACTTTAACCACAAATTGTCAGTCGGTGAATATATTTTTCAAAAAATTTGGGTGCCTGGGTGGCTCAGTTGGTTAAGCGACTGCCTTCGGCTCAGGTCATGATCCTGGAGTCCCTGGATAGTGTCTTGCATCGGGCTCCCTGCTTGGCGGGGAGTCTGCTCCTCCTTCTGACCCTCCCCACTCTCATGCTCTCTCTCTCTATCTCATTCTCTCTGTCAAATAAATAAATAAAATCTTAAAAAAAAAAATTTTAGCCTATTTGTTTCCATTCAAATTAAAATTCCTGCCACTGGAAAAGATATACAGAACCTGATTACCAACATGAACCCTGAGATCTAGTGAAACTCATTATGATTCATTGGAAACAGGTAATTAGCTCAGGAATCTTCTTTCAAATTTCATCATAATTTGTATGATGACTCCACATGTCTATCAAACTATATTAAAATTAAGTGTAGCACTAGACTGGAGAATTAAGCCTAGTCCAGGCTAACGTCTTTTAGTAATTAAACAATAACGACCTAAATTTATCCTTACACCTAATCCTTAATGATGCTCTGAACGTTCTAATTGGATAAATAGCCACATGCACCCTCCAGCATCTGATGTCAAAAGATGTCACAGTCCTGGCTTGCTGAAAAGACATATAGGGATTGTGACACTGATCTGGAGGTCACCCTTTTGGCAACTTGAATCTCTGGAATGGAATTCCAAACACAGAAGGCAAGAGGGAAAGGCCCACTGTGTAGCCAAAGTCCTTCATTAAGGAGAGCCTTTCTTAGCCTTGCTTACTGATTCTGATTGAATATCTAATATCCAAAGTCCAGTTATGTGGTTTCCTTGTCCTCACAAGACTAGAAACAGCTGGGGAATGGAGATGATATTAGAGATGGAGGAGGGGCGGGATGGAGGAGGAAGTTATTTTATTCGGTTCATTCCTACGTCTGTAAATGGATTAGCTGACAACAAAGGAGGGGAAATAAAAGAATTCCCAGAGGTTATATGTGCTCAAGACAATCTTTGTCATTTCTAGTGATGACCTTGGGATAGGAAAAAGTGGTTGAACAGTGATTGGTGCCTTTATTTTGGGTAGGAAGTTCCATGTGGTTTTGTGGGTAGGAGTGGTGGCCTGTGGGGAGGAGACCACCTCCGAGGGCGGTAGTAAGAGAAGACAGGACTCACTTATACTCTTTTACCTTTTTAAAATATTATATCATGTGGGGGCGCCTGGGTGGCTCAGTCAGTTAAGCGGCTGCCTTCGGCCAGGTCATGATTCCAGGGTCCTGGGATCGAGCCCCAGGTCGGGCTCCCTGCTGAGCGGGGAGCCTGCTTCTCCCTCTCCCTCTACCCGCTGCTCCCCCTGCTTGTACTCTCTCTCTCTCTAATAAAAAAAAATAAAAAATCTTAAAAAAAAATTATATCATGTGCATTATATATCTTTTGTTTAGTAATAAAAATTTAAAAACAATATTTAATGCCCATACAAAAGATTTTACAAATAAAAAGTTGGTGAAAATAAAATTGTAGAAATTAAAAATACTGAAGACCTGAAACCATAAAACTTCTAGAAGAAAACATAATAGGTAAGCTCCTTGGCACCACTCTTGGCAATGACGCTTTTAGATTTGACTCCAACCGAAAGCAAAAATAAGCAAATGGGACTACATCAAACTAAAAATCTTCTGCACAGCAAAGGAAACCATCAACAAAATGAAAAGGCAACCTACTGAAAGTGAGAACATATTTGCTAATCATATATTTGATAAAGAGCTAATATCCAAAATATATAAAGAACTCACACAACTCGGTAGCAAAACCAAAAATCTGATTAAAAATTAGACAGTTTTCAAAAAAAGACATACAAATAGCCAAGAGGTATATGAAAATATGCTTAACATCATTCATCAGTAGGGAAATGCAAATCAAAACAATGAGAAATCACCTCACACCTGTCAGAATGGCTATTATCAAAAAGACAAAAGATAACAATTGTTAGCAAGGATGTGGGCAAAGGGAAACTTTGTGCACTGTTAGTGGGAATGTAAATTGGGGCAGCCACTATGAAAAATAGTATGGAGTTTCCTCAAAAAATTAAAAATAGAACTACTATATGATCCAGCAATTCCACTTCTGGGTATATAGCCAAGGGAAGCAAAATCACTACCTCAAAGAGTTATCTGCATGAGCTATTCCATAAGAAAATATAATGTATGGGGCGCCTGGGTGGCTCAGTTGGTTAAGCAACTGCCTTCGGCTCAGGTCATGATCCCAGGATTCTGGGATCGAGTCCCACATCGGACTCCCGGCTCAGCGGGGAGCCTGCTTCTCCCTCTGACCCTCTCCTCTCTCATGCTGTTTCTCTCTCGCTCGCTCTCTAATAAATAAATAAAATCTTTAAAAAAAAAAAAAAGAAAAGAAAATATAATGTATGTACACACACACACACACATACACACAGAATATTACTCAGACAGGGGCGCCTGGGTGGCTCAGTTGGTTAAGCGACTGCCTTCAGCTCAGGTCATGATCCTGGAGTCCCTGGATCGAGTCCCGCATCAGGCTCCCTGCTCGGCAAGGGAGTCTGCTTCTCCCTCTGACCCTCCCCACTCTCATGTGCTCTCTCTCTCATTCTCTCTCTGTCAAATAAATAAATAAAATCTTAAAAAAAAAAAAAAAGAATATTACTCAGACATAAAAAAGAAGGAAATCCTGACATTCGTGACAACATGAATGGATCTCGGGGGCATTATGCTAAGTGAAGTAAGTCAGAGAGAAAGACAAATACTGTATGATCTTATTGATATGTGGAATCTAAAACCAAACAACATAGAAACAGAAAACAGATCGGTGGTTGCCAGAGGCAGAGTAAGAGGGGTAAGCAGGAAATAGGTAAAGGTGGTCAAAAGGTACAAACTTCCAGTTACAAAATAACTAAGTTCTGGGAATATAATGTATAGCATGGTGACTACAGCTAACAACACCGTATAAATATTTGAAAGTTGCCAGAAGAGATCTTAAAAGTTCTCATCACAGAAAATGATTTATAGCTATGTGAGGAGATGGATGTTAACTAAATTTATTGTGGTGACTATTTTGCAATATATATTGATTTGATCATTATATTGATCAATTTATTTGATCATTATATTATACTTTAAATTTTTTATTTTGGGGGTGCCTGGGTGGCTCAGTCGTTAAGTGTCTGCCTTCAACTCAGGTCATGATCTCAGGGCCCTGGGATCGAGCCCCGCATCGGGCTCCCTGTTCAGCAGGAAGCCTGCTTCTCCCTCTCCCACTCCCCCTGCTTGTGTTCCCTCTCTCGCTGTGTCTCTCTCTGTCAAATAAATAAATAAAACCTTTAAAAAAAGAAAAAATAAATAAATTTTTTATTTTTATTTTTTTAGAGAGAGAGAGCACGCATGCCTGCAAGCAGGGTGTGGGGGGAGGGGCATTGGGAGAGGGGGAGAATCTCAAGCAGACTCCCCACTGAGCCTGGAGCCCAGTGCAGCACTCCATCCCAGGACCCTGAGATCATGACCTGAGCCAAAACCAAGAATCAGACAAGCACTTAACCCACGGAGACACCCAAGCACCCCTATATTGTACACTTTAATACAATGTTATATGTCAATTATGCCTCAATAAAAATGGAAAAAATACAAAAAAGATACAAAAGATACAAAAAATTGTACACAATGAGATATCACTACACACCTATCAGAATGGCTAAAATAAAAAATAGCCACAATGTCATATGCTGGTGAGGAGGAAGAGAAACTGGATCATGATACATTGCTGGTGGAAATGTAAAATGTTACAGCTCTTCTAGAAAACAGTTTGACAGTTTCTTTAAAATGTAAACATGGGACTATCAAATGATCCAGTAATTGCACTCTTGGGCATTCATCCTAGAGAGAGAAGACATGAGGGGCACCTGGGTGCAGCTCAGTCAGTTAAGCATCTGCCTTCTGCTCAGGTCATGATCTCGGGATCCTGGGATCAAGCCCCGCATAGGGATCCCTGCTCAGCAGGGAGTCTGCTCCTCCCTCTCCCTCTGCCTCTGCCGCCCGCTCTGCTCTCGCTCTCTCTCTCTCTCAAATAAATAAATAAAATCTTCAGTTTAAAAAAAAAAAGAAAAAGGGGCGCCCAGGTGGCTCAGTCGTTAAACGTCTGCCTTCGGCTCAGGTCCTGATCCCGGGGTCCTGGGATCAAGCCCCGCATCGGGCTCCCTGCTCCGCAGGAAGCCTGCTTCTCCTTCTCCCACTCCCCCTGCTTGTGTTCCCTCTCTTGCTGTGTCTCTCTCTGTCAAATAAATAAATTAAAAAAAAAAAAATCTAAAAAAAAAAAAAAGAAATGATGACACTATAGAAACGGTGAACCAGTAAATGATTGTCAAGGTTAAGAAGGGTGTGGGGTAGGAGGGAGGTGGGTGTGGCTATAAAAGGGCAGGGGGCTTGGAGCTTGTGCTGATGGAAATCTTACTCTTGGCGCTCGCTATCAGTGTCAATATTCTGGTTGTGTTAGCGGACCGTGGTTTGCAAGATGCTACCACGAGGGGAAACTGGATCTCTCTGAACTATTCCTTACAACTGCATGTGAATCCACAATTATCTCAAAATAAAACATTTAACTAAGAAGAAAAATGTTAAGCTAAAAAAATATTATGACAGTTTTGTGCTTAAATAGATACTATCTATTTTTAAAAATCACTTGGGGTGCAACATATCCCTCTTGACCCTCGCTGAACAAAGGCATCGCTACTTACAAAGCCCACATGCTGGTTAAGCACACTTTCACAGACTGTGGCTGGCAGCATTTAATTTGTGGTGAACTAACAATTAGTTCTTAGTTGTGATATGAAAAGCGACGCTTCATCGCTCTTCTACCTCCCCGGCTACAATCCCTATGACAGAGCTTCCCCCATGTGCATCTCCTCCGCTATTGGGGTATATGGTGGCTTCCGTCCATTTTTCTGCCCTCCTTAAAAAGCACACTTTTGATACTCGGAGAAACTCCAGAACCTCACCTGGCATTCCAGAGTCACTCTCCTAGGACAGGGTGCACATGAGGGTTGGTTAGATCACTTCGATTCGTTACCATAAAATGCTGCTCTGGCTCCCCCATATTCAGAAGGTGAGAAGCAAGCAGTACAGTAGAAGTCCGTTGAATGCAGCTTATAATTACATGTTACTGAGCAGGCCATGAGTCAAATCATGGTCACTGAAATGGAACTGCATGTTCTCGAAATAGTTCAGCCATGAGGTCGAGGGGCTAATTTATTTCTGGTTTCTCCAATTTAAGCCCTTGTGCATGACCCTGTAACTACCACCCAGTTGAGAGTAGATGGCCAGCACCGTGACCGACACAGAACTCTGGACTAGGACACCTCAGAAACTGTCGGTAGAATGATGCCTGTAATTTTTATTGTGCAAAGTTGTAAAGGATCTGGAAATCTAAGTACTATATTTTGAACAGAAACGTTAGCAAGAGAATGATATAAAGCAGAGGTCTTCAAACTTTTCTTCACTTACACCCCTAAAAAATGCTGAAGACCATATAACCCTTCCCACATTTTTAAGTTGACGTCTCTAGCTTTTCATCGTAGGTTTGAGTGCTTGCAGAGGATGTAGTCTGCAGATTGTTTTCATCAAATGTTTTAAAATAAAACTTGTTATATCATCCTTTTTAATGCATCCAATAGAATCTAAGTACCATAGTAATTTGACACCATCTTTCCTTTTTCAAAATGAACAGAAATGCTCAATCATTCCCTTTCCTCCGTGAACTACATTTTCCTTCCTTTTCCCTTAAAGATTTGTCTCCAAATGTCATATATCTTTATGACATCTTTTATTCTTTGAACATCTATCATTTGGGCATCTTTTACTGATTATCATATTTTTTTGAAACAAACATGCATGTGTAAATTGATTTTACAATTTCAAAAACTATCCTGTGACTGGAAGGTATTAAAACATTTCCTGAGACTAGGTCATTATTACAATTCTCAGTAATACAATAAATATGTATTTTATTGATCATTAAACACAAAATAGTAAAATGTTGGAAATTATCTTCCTAATGAGAATTATCTCTCCTAATAGAGGAGGGTGGATTTTTACATATATGTATTTGTATATATTTACATATACATGTAATTAGTTCAAATAGCCATCCATTAATATTACTTATTGCAAGAAGGAACAGGTTTAGCATCAATATTAACATTATTTCTCATTTTTATGAATGTAAGCCACTGAGAAACCTTGTTCACGTTAACAGGTAGATGGGGCCACAAGGAATTTTGTTATGACAATGTCCATCCACGGCTGACGAGAAGGAAGGAAATTAGGGACATATTTCTGGGCTTATGGTTTCAGAGGTGCACGTGGAATGACTCAATCACTTAATGAATACAAACCCTGTATGAAGATTTGTAGCCAGTCCACCTTTGCTGGGGAGCATGAGATTTGTTTTTCAGCAGTGCCAAATTTGGCCATGTCATTCAACTCTTTGGACTCCTTCACATTATAAGTCAGACATCACTTTGAGACCTTCCTTCAAAATTTATTCTACGGGGGAGGTTGTGGGGCAGGGAGCATGTGGGAACTGTTGGCACTTTCTGCTTAATTTGGCTGGGGACCTAAAACCCGCTCTAAAAAATGAAGTCTATTTTTTTTAATTATGTTAATGATTTACCAGTGGTTGACTTGAATGGGTTTTTCTCCAAGTTTTAAGGAAAACAATAAATTGGAAACCACCTAATTTGTGAAATGATTGGTACCTCAGTCCTAAAGGCTTTTGCTTTCCCAACACAAACACAAATATTTCTAATTGTTCCTTGTCTTGGCCCTGGAGGTTTTTACAATCTAGGACAATGCCTTTCTTTCCTTTTTTAGAAGTGAGGAAGGGCTGGTGTGCCAGGAGGGTGGGAGCAGAGAAGACCCAATGTGACACCCGGCTCTCACTTCACCTCAGGCAGATCCAGAAGCTGAATGCCTTCTGCAGTCTACCCTGTGAGCACCCACCATTAACACACCCCTGGAGCAAGGGGATTTAAGAACTACTTCAAATACACCATAAAGTCAGCTTTCAGGGGTATTGTTTTGCTGTTTATCTGAAATTCAGATTTAACTGGGTGTCCTGGATCTATCTCTCTGGCAACCCTATCTAATCCAAATCATTCCCTTCAAGAAATGGCAAACACGAACACCGGGCAAGACTAAATAAAGCCCTCGACCAGGGAGCAGGGTCTTTTATTCCTCCCTCTACCTAATTCTCAAATATAGTTACTCTTTTCTCATCTCTCATCATGGCGTCCATCTTTCTCCTCCCCCCACTTTGTTTCCATCCTTTGAGCCCAAAGCAAAAATGTCAGCAGAAACAACAACAGCAACGACAACAATCATGAAAGCAGGAAAGCTTTTTGGAGGAAACCAGGCCAGTGAAATGCATCTGAGAGGAGCAGACAGCATGTGGGTAGTGTGGGCAAAACATCGCTGTCCTGTCCTCTCAAAAGCAGAGGCTAAAAACAGGAGAAGGGGGATCAGCCGCTTCTTTCAGGGCAGAAACCAGGTACACAAAATTTGTGACGATTCTCCTTTCCAGTCTTGCCCGTGGACACATAATAAAAAGTATTGTTTGAGTCCAGCTACATTTCCTATACTCTTTGGTGCTCTCCTGAGCTGTTCCTTAGGAAAGATACCAGCAAGCCTTCCTGTTTTTTCTTCCCCCTTCTGTTCCTATTTACTACCACTGCCTTCTCTCCCTCCCCTCTCATCTCCCAAGCACCAAAAATAATTTGAATTTCAAGCTTTTTTTTTTTTTTCATGGCCTTCCTGTGGGTGTGGGAGGACCTCCTTTGGGAATTGTTCTGGATCTCGTCGGCTCCATCTGTAATTTGCCAAAATCTCTGTCTGCACCCCGCCCCCACTTCCTTTTCTCGATACATAGGAGTCCGGGTGTCCCCCACCCCACAAAAACCTCCTCGATCTAGTCCTTAGGTAACCAAACTGAGAGGAGCCCCCCAGGGAGGCCCTGTGGGTCTGCAGCCTCCACTTACCCCGGCCCTGGTTTTGGAAGACCGAGAGCTCTCCGCACCAAGGAGCCAGCTCGTCACCAGCCAGAGGAAGCCACCTCCTGCAGCCGGAGCCTCCAAAGGACAAGGTGACTTCCAGGAGGAAGGCGAGATCTGTGCTTTTCGGTTCAGGAGACCCAAGGCAAGGTCCTGTTTCAAAGACAAAGTTTTACAACCTGATTAAGTTCAGAGAGTTTTGTGTGTGTGTGTGCGTGTGTGTGTGTGTGTGTGTGTCCCTCTCCCCAATTCACCCATGTGATCCCCTTGATTTTCCTCTGGGGGCCAGCTGAGCTGCCTTTCTAAAAAATCTCTCTGGACCGCCCCTCCCCGCCCCCCCTCCACCTTCCCCATCAGCTGTCATCATGGCCATCTCGGAGCGAGTGTATGTTTGTTACTGACAAAAAAAGAAAAGGGGGAAAAAATGAGAGAAAGAAAAAGGACTTCACATCTAAGAATTTCCTGTGGTTTGGGACAGTTTTAGTTCAAGGCTTTCATGACTTATTTTTCCCTCACTTTTTCCGTGCTGAAGACAGGGCTCAGCAATACTGCTGCTGACCCGTAGAACTGGCTTTCTTCCTCAGGTCCTAGATGAGACACTCTCCTTGGAGTTGGAGTTGGAAGGGAGCAGCAGGATGGGTGAGGCCCAAGGCGGAAGGCCCAGTTGCAGGCAGATCTTTGGTGCTCACCAGAGCCTCTGGGAGGGCGTAGCCCTGGTTGCCCGGCCAACAAGCACCAAAGAGAGGTCTCGCGTCTCTGTCTTCATAGTCATTTGCATATTCCTCTATGTTGGCAGTTTCCTTAGAGTAAAATAGGCATAATAATGCCTAACACACAATGATATCATGAGGAATTAATAAAATTACAGTGCCTCGTATAGTACCTGACATACAGTAGACGTTAAATTAACGTTTGTTGAGCATGAAGTACACTTATCACATTATATTCCATTTGCTTGCTTATTTGTCTTACCGCCAGACTCTGAATGCCTTACTCATTTTACCTCCTCTGTACCTATCACAGTGCTTATAATATAGTAGACACTCAGTACATATTTTTAAATTTATTCATCAAGTAATTAATACCTGTTCCCACGCTCACCCTGGCCCCATTTTTCTTGCTGGTCAAGAGTATACTCTTTGCCCTCTCCTATGTTCCCTGGACAAGGTTCTGGAACCCAAGCTATGAACAAAAAATTGCCAGACTTGAAATGGATGAAATGATAATAGTCCATTTCCTAGAAATACCAAAGGGAGTTTTCTCAGCAACCACACTGAAGGGAAAAGATTAGGAAGCACAAATTCTGTGGGATGTTATTATTTCTAAGTCCACTGAAGAAAGGTAATGTGCTCAAATTAAAGCCAGAGTCCAGGGTACTATTTATATTCAAAGTATTTCAAAGAGCAGAAAAGAGCAGACTCCCAAGGCCCTTCAAGGAGGGAAGAACACCATTCTAAAAGAAATAAAGAGAGGAAGGAAAGGAGGAAGGAAGGAAGGAAAAAGAGAAAGGGAGGGTGGAAAGAAGAGAGGAGGGAGAGAAGGAGGAAGGGAAGGAAGAGAGAAAAAATGGGACAAGGAGAAAAAGAAGACAGCTAGAAGAGTGGATTTCAAAGCAGACACATGGAAATGACAGTTAAGTATGGTCTACTGAACACATAATTTTATTAAACCCTCACTAAAATGACAATAAATGGGGAAAAGAGCATAAAGGTTCAAGAGAATGTACAAACCTCAAAAACCAACTACAAATTTTAAAACTTTAAAAAACACAAAAACTATGATAAGTGGAAACTAAGCTACCATGCCAGAAAAGCCTAGCCTCGCAAGAGTTGGAAGCCAACAAAAAGCCAGCTCTTTGGCATCTCCAAGCCCTAGACAGGCTGAGGGATTAGATGACCAGGACCCTCTGAAAGGGGTGGCAGGGCAGGTGTTGGTTTGGGTGGGGCAGAAAACAGGAAGATTGGTTGAAAGCTTGTGTGAGGGGGAAGAAGACTGAGAGGCTAAACAAGATAGACTCAAGGCTTAGGAGCTAGGATCCACCAAGGACAGAAGAAAGCAATTTACTGATGAGGGGCAGACTCCTTGAACTTGTATATTGAACGGTAATGCCACGACGTGTGCCCCATCTCCCTTATCCAACTTGGCTGGAAGAATGCTGGAAAAGGCTTACACCTCCCCAGTTCCCACCCTCCCACCACCGGGCAGGAGTGTGGAGGAGCAATCTCATTGGGAAACTGTCCAGCTCAAGAGAAAAACTCTACAGAATCCGTTATTTTCCTCACAGTGCAATGGCTTTGGTGCGGCCCACCTGTCCTCACACCTCCCACATCTACTCAACACTTTCAAATAGATTTTTAGTGCCTCACTTCTAACTGTGAACCAACCATCAAGGACCATCAAACATCTGAGGGAATCCACCAACATCAGAGATAGACCAAAACAAACAGATGAGGAAAAATGGGGGGAAACTTGGAAGAAACAGAGACAATGCAGGGAGAGAGAAAAAAAATACTTTCATATTGAAGTAAAAAGAGATACTGTGTTCTTTGATGCTTTTTAAAGAAAGAGAAGAGAGCATTCAGAGAACCAGAAAGACTCATGGAGATTACAAATACGACAGAAAAAAAATTCAAGGGGAGAGTTGGAAAATAAATTGAGGAAACCTACCAGGAAGTAAAACAGAAAGACAAAAAAATTAGGAAGTAAGAAAGATGAAAACAATTAGATACAAATCCAGGATGCTTAATATCTTCTTAATAAGAGTTGCAAACAAAAAAACAGAGAAATGAAATCATGATAGAATCCCTGAACTGAAGTACATTTGTTTCCAAATTAAAAGGGCCAATGGGTACTTGACAGAGTGAATGAAAGCATCATTGTGATGATGTTCAGGGATAAAGAGAAGATTCCAAAAGCTTTCAGAGAGAAAGAAACAGGTCATACTCAGAAAAGTCAAGGAATCAGAATGGCACCAGACTTCTGAACAGCATTACTGGTAAGGGACAAAGACATCAAGGACTTCAAAAGGCCTTGAAAAAGGAAAAATGATTTACAACTGTGACCCTTATATTCAACCAAAATATAAACTAATCATGAGGATAGAATAAAGGTATTTTTCCGGCATACATTGTCTCAAAAATTCACTTCCCATTCACCCATTCTCTAGAAAATACAAACCAGATTCCTGAAAAAAATGTAGGCCTAACACATGAGAGAGGTAGAGGGAAATCCCAGGATGAAGATGAAAGAAAGTTTCAGAATAATAGTTATGCATCAATCCTAAGGAAAATGTCCATATCAGACTGGCAGACAGAGAAATGCAGGATTGCTGGATATGGAGACATCCAAATTTAAAAAAGAAAGAAAGAAAAGAAAGAAACTGGGAGATCACCTGATGTGTTTGAATGTATTAGAAAGAATTTTATAATTCTATCAGAAAGTTGGAAGATGAATTAATGACAGATACATAGAAAACCAATTAAACAACAATAACAACAATGAAAAGATGATTATTAATTCCAGGGAAAACCAAAAGTTATACAGGAAAGAAAAAGTAATCGCAATGTACTACATGACTCTTCTCCGAACAAAGTTTACGTAAATACTAATGTGAACATTAATATTGATTTGATAAAAATTGTTATGTAACTAGAAAGGAGAGGAGTAAGAGAGCTAAAATCTCATATTCCATAGTAAGATGTCCATAGAAGGAATAATCAAGAACTAGCCACATAAGCATGATATATGAAACTAAGATGGTAAAGAGCATAAGAAACTTTTAGGCTAAAAGTCTAAGTGATTGCCTCTCAGGCAAGGGCAGCAAGTGAAGCAAGGAACTATTTTTTGTTATAAGCCTTGTAGTACTCTTTGATTTTTTAAATGGTGGCATCTTTTGTTTCCATAATGATAATGGAAAGTTGACAAAACAGGCATTCTGAATTCTGGTTCTATTTCCCTCCCATGCTATGGGATCTCTGTTTCTTGTATGTCAAATGGGGGACTGATGATGTCTGTCTCTTCCTTTCTCAAAATGGGGCAGAAATCAGAGTCTCCCCCAAATACTCTTATCTTCTGAACTCCTGGCACTTGATGTCCATCCCTTACTCACAATAATTTTATTTACTCACCTGGTAAACTGGAGATTCAGGGGCACCTTTATGCAGCTTGGGGGAAGTTTCTATTACATTTTCTTTTATATAAGATGATCGTCAGATGCAAAGAGTAAGGGCAGTATTGGGAAGCCTGGTCTCTTTTGTTTGATGACATCATGTCCTGCTCTCTGTCAGTCCTTGTATCTTAAACCTGATCGAGTATTTTTGGCCTTTCTCCCCAAACCAGTTGAAAACTTTCAGATGGTAGGGACCATAATTAATGGGTTTTTTGTTTGGTTGGTTGGTTGGTTAGGGTTTGTTTTCTGTTTTTTGTTTTTGCATTCCACATTGAGCATGATAGTGGCTTGATAACTATCTGCTGAGCAAGCAAGGGGAGGCCTGCCCTGTCTTGGGTCCTGCAGTGCACGTGACTGTAAAGGGGGCATATTTACTTTAAAAGAGAATTAAAACATCAGGATGATGGTGGGGGATTTTGGCCAAAGAGGCTGAGACGCTGCTTGAGTGGTTTTCTGTACCACCCCTCTTTCTGTTTTTTGCTGGTTGCTTTGTCCAGTCCTTGGACGCACCACTGGGTTAGGAACTAGAAAACACCAAGACTTTAGCTATGCTTTCCCACTAATATACTGGGTGATCTTGAGAAAGTCAGATGTGGTCATTTGGCCTCATTTCTCCTCCCATAAGATAAAAGGATTGGACCAGATGCTACAGGCCCTTCTGGTGCTAACGTTGTAGGACTCACGACTGTTTACAAGTCAGTGGACACATGGATGGGACTGCTGGGGGCCCCATGCTGCCCTGCAGAAGGAGGATGCCCTGAATGGCAATGGCGTTGTTAAATATGGGGGGAGGGAGGAGTCATAGACAGCACCAGGTGGCAGAGGGCTGCCAGGCGACAGATGTGAAAAGGGAAGTAAAATAATGTGCAAGCAAACTGCAGGTGGAATAATTCATGAAGAAAAGAGCATTTCCACCCACTTCACTTCAGGTGACTCTGGTAAGAAGGTGCCATTGGCCTACAGTCTGTGCCCACTGTGAAGCTTACTAATTCCAGAAAATCATAAGGATATTATTTCCATCAAAGTTGCTGATTTTGAAGAGGCTCACCAGTAACTATGTGGGGAAAAAAAACAGTGAGCATTTGGTGTGAGGGTTGGGAGGGGTTGAGATGGGGGGCAGGGAAATCTGGGAAGCATTTGTGGCATCTGGTGATAGTGCTGAGTGTCCCCAGCGCACTCGTACACACCTCACCTCCCCACACCACAGCTCTCCTCAGAAATGCTCTTTCTCCCTCCTCCCCAACTCTGGTTTCAGAGGGGAGTCTCCATGTTCTTCCGTTCTTCTGCCTTCCTGGTGTGGTCAGTTGGTTGCTAATGGATACTTATTCTCATTTGAACCCATCATGGTGTCTCACTCACCTGGCTCAGTTGGTGAATCTGTAACCCAAGTCTGGCCAATTTGTCAACTTAATTGGGTATTTCAAATTACAACTGGATGAACAAAATCCAGATCCTCTTGTGTGTGTCAGAGCTTTGTGTGAGCCAACCTATGGCTGGTGGAAAAAGTTGCTCTGAGAGAATGAAGCTCCCAGGAAGGGAAAAAAACAGAATAGTAAGAGCTCTAGGACCTACTGAACAAGTGGTTCCCTACTGCCCTAGGGTAGCTAACATCTGAGAAAGTAAAACCCCCATGTGAGGTTCTAGAGCCTCTCATGTAGTTCCCCCTTTCCCTTAAGCTATGTCAAGTTGTTTCCATTGCTTGGAACCAAGAGTCCCACCTAACACTCCAAATCTAATTGAATATTTAAAAATCCAGACTTTCTCCTATACTGGACTATTGCAATTTTGAATAAGTTCCTAGAATTAGTAAAAATTCATGATTTGAAATGCAATTTCTTTTTTTAAAAAGATTTTATTTATTTATTTGACAAAGAAAGACACAGCGAGAGAGGGAACACAAGCAGGGGGAGCGGGAGAGGGAGAAGCAGGCTTCCCGCTGAGCAGGGAGCCCGACCCGCGGGGTCAATCCCAGGACCCTGGGACCATGACCCGAGCCGAAGGCAGACGCTCAACATCTGAGCCACCCAGGCGCCCCTTGAAATACAATTTCTACCAAATTTTGAAGCCAATCAAATAATAAAATCTTTAAAAAAATAAAAAATAAATTAATTAATGTTGGGGCGCCTGTGTGGCTCAATCAGTTAAGTATCTGTCTTGGTTCTGCTTCTCCCTCTCCCTCTTCCCCTCCCCATGCTCATGTTCTCTCTTGCTCGCTCTCTCAAATAATTAAAATCTTTTTAAAAATATTAATTAATGTTTGACTTTTCCTAACACTTGATCTAGACTCTTCAACAGTGAACCTTCCAGCATAAAATAATGCAGTCCTGCAAAAAGGATTCGATGTGAAACAAGGCCATTGTCTTGCTGTTTGTTTGACAGAAGTTCGTTCTTCGAAATGAACACTTGATTCCAAACACTTTTGACATGGCTGCTGGGTCCTTAGCCACGCCCACCAGATAACCCAGGCTGCTCTATGTGAACTCGGGGCCATCATCTCCCCTGTGCCCATGGTGGACACTGCAAATGGACCACAGGGCTCTCATCACCTGAACTGGAGTCTCCAAGGTGTCTCAATACAGCTTTCCAAGCATCTCCACGAGTTGACCAGAGTTGGTAAAAGAATGAAACCTACTTGCCCTCCCTGAACTAGAAAGTTTCTAGCTTGCATTAAGCTCCTCGATGGAATTCATTCAGGCACTTCCTAATTCACTCCGAAAACATTCACTAAGTGCCTTTTCTAGGTGCTCCGAACACAGTGGTGAAGAAAACGGGGACTGTTTTTGTGGAGTTTATATGAACAAAGAAACAAGTAACATAAGTGTGGCAAACACTAGGAGTGAAATGGAATGAGAGGAGCAGAAAGTAAGAAAGATCAAGGTACATTTAAAATAGAGGATGCGACATTTGAGCAGAGACCTGAGTGAGGTTGAGGATTGAGCCATGAAAGATGTGGGGGAAAGGGCTTCCAGGTAAAGGGAACACAAGTCAGAGGCCCTGTGTAGCACCAAGTTCTGCTTGTTCAAGTACTAGCAAGAAGGCCCTTGTTGGGCGCCTGGGTGGCTCAGTCGGTTAAGCAACTGCCTTCGGCTCAGGTCATGATCCTGGAGTCCCGGAATCGAGTCCCGCATTGGACTCCCTGTTCAGCGGGGAGTCTGCTTCTCCCTCTGATCCTCCCCCTCTCATGCTCTCTGTCTCTCATTCTCTCTCTCTCAAATAAATAAATAAATAATCTTAAAAAAAAAAAAAAAGAAGGCCCTTGTTGCTGGAGCAGAGTGTACAGGGGGAACGTGTAGGGGGTAAGGTTGGAAAGATCATATGAGGACATATATGACTGGTAGCACTGCACAGCTAAAACAGTGAGTAGTTCATACTTGGGAAAATACGTTGACAGGAGGAGTTTGTTTCTTCTGTTTATTTTATCTTTTTGCAATCATTTTCAAAAGTGTAATTGGGTCTCGTGGTGACTAGTCACTTCTTCCACCTCTGCCCCCGGTCCCTTACATCCCCTCCCCACAATCACCCTTGATAGCGTCTTGTGTGTCCTTCCGGGGATATGCTGTGCATCTGTAAGAACAGTCTAATACATTTTTTTAAACCTTCTGTGTACATCAATGTTAACATCCTATGTAGATCGTGCTTTCCCTTATAAGGAATTTGGGGGAAAGTTGGCTGGGGATTAGTCAGGAATTGAATAAAGATGGTGGAACAAACACACGCCACAGTCTCTCTCTTCTGTCTCCCCAGAAATGTCAGGAGATACACTAGAGGATTCGGAAACACTGCACTGACCCTAAAGTATGGTCCGGTCAGCATTCTGCTTGGAAAGCTTTGCGAAATCTAAATTCAACCAGCAATCTCTGTGTGTAAACCTATTAGTCTGATTCTTCAGAGTCAATGACATTCTTTTTGAGGAATGATGGAAAGGGCAGAAAACCCAAGAAACCAGGGGTCGATTTCTTGTCACTAACTTCCTGTGTGACCTTGGGGAGGCCACTTCAGAAGTTGCAAGAAGGAAGGGAAGGAGGGAGAGAGGAAGGAGAGAAGGAAGGAAAGGGGGTGGGTTGGGGCTAAGTCTTTCCTGGGAATGGAAGTGTGTGTGTGTGTATGTGTGTTTGGGGGGGGGGGGGGGCGGCGCGTGCATGTGTGTGTATACAGTAAAGAACAAAAGAGACAAACCCCATGCCCTCAGGGAGTCTACATTCTAGCGGACGAGAAAGAAGACAAAGAACATAAATAATTAAAATCTGTAATATATTAAAAGCCGGTAAGTGCTAAAAGAAAAGTAAAGCAGGAAAGGGGACAGGGAAGTAGATGGGTCAAAGCAGCCAGCCAACGTCTGGTTGAGAAGATGATATTGGAACAAGAATCTGAAGGGGGTGAAGGAGCCCGCATGGGCGATCCGGGGTAAGAAGCAGACAGGACTGCAAGAGCAGAGACCACAGACGCGTGGCAGAGACAGAGAAGGTGCCTGGGACAGCGGTGGCATCATGGGGGTAGTTGTGGCGTGAATTCTAGACGGGCTCCGCGGGCTTCACTTTCAGTCACAAAAGAAACCCCTGTTGAGATAAGTCGTTGGAGATGCATTCCTCTTAGATACAGCCGAACAGAATACTGAGTTCAGTTTATTTATTTATTTATTTATTTATTTATTTATTTATTTATTTTTAAAGATTTTATTTATTTTTTAGAGAGCGAGCGAGAGAGAAACAGCATGAGAGGGGCGAGGGTCGGAGGGAGAAGCAGGGTCCCCGCTGAGCCGGGAGCCCGATGTGGGACTCGATCCCAGGACTCCGGGATCACGACCTGAGCCGAAGGCAGACGCTTAAGGACTGAGCCACCCAGGCGCCCCCTGAGTTCCGTTTATTTTAAAATGATTTTTTTCAAGTGGATTGTTGCAGTACCAGTGGTTACATTCTTTTGGGAAAACCATTTTCAAAAGCCTTCAAATATTTTTTACTTTTTGGCCCAGTGATTCATATTCTAGAATTCTATCCAAAGAAAATATTCTGAAATGTAGGTGAGAAAAAATTACACACAACGTAGTATGAGCTGAACTGTGTCCATCACCACCACCACCCCAACCCAGATTCATACAGTGAAGTCCTAATGCTCTCTGAGTGAGACTGTATTTGGAGATTGGGTTTTTAAAGAGGTAACTAAGTTAAAATGAGGCCATTAGGGTAGGCCCTGATCTGATCCAACTGGTGTCCATATAAGAAGAGGAGATTAGGACCAAGGATGTGCACATACGTAGGGAAAACCATGTGAGGACACAGGGAGAAGGTGACCATGTGCAAGGCAAGGAGAGGGGCCTCAGAAGAAACCCAAACTGCCAACACCTTGATCTTGGACTTCCAGCGTCCAGGGCCATGAGAAAACAAATTCTGTTGTTTAAGCTACCCAGTCGGTGGTACTTTATTACAGCAGTCCAAGCAAGCTAATATACAACAGGTTTTTTTTTTTTTATCATTTTATATTTAAAATAGAGAAAAATTAGAAAGAGCCTAAAAGTTCAGTAATAAGGAAATAATATTGTGCAGTCATCAAAATGCTGAAGCTGTATGGAAAAAATGCTTAAAAGATAATGTTTAAAAGAAAAAGCAAGATAGGGGCGCCTGGGTGGCTCAGATGCTCAAGTGTCTGCCTTCACTCAGGTCATGATCCCAGGGCCCTGGGATTGAGTCCCGCATGGGGCTCCCTGCTCAGTGGGGAGCCTGCTTCTCCCTCCCGCTTGTGCTCTCTCTCTTACTTGCTCTCTCTCTCTCTCTCGCTCTCTCTCTCTCTCAAATAAAATCTTAAAAAAAAAAGAGAAGAGAAAAAGCAAGATAGATTATATACACACACATATACATATGTATCTCTCTCTGAAGGAAGGAAGTGAATACATGCATATACACACCCCAAAATATGACAAATACGCTTTGTAAAGCCTATGGAGAAAACAAAACAGAAGAAAGAAAAGCCAATTGTGGCATGACTTTCGGAAAATTATAATTTATATTCTCCTTTCTTTGTTAATGAGTTTCAAGTACAGTCATTTGAAATAGACCTTATTCAAATAAACAGGTAAAATGGGGAATGGCGTACTGGGCCTACGCACTCTCACAGAGTGTAACCCCGCAGAGAAGGCTTCAGAAAGGAAAGTGTAGTGTTCAGACTGAGGATTCAGTTCTTCGTCCCACATGCACAAACTGTGTTGATAGAATGCTTGCTCAAGTATTCAAAGCAGCGTCTTAAGCACCATTCTGTACTTCATTCCTCGGCTGGCCCACTGGGTGGCTGAAACCTTTGTTCTTAGGGAGACCAGGCAAGGAAAGGTGCCTCTCGTGTGGCCCCTGGAAATGCTTCCTTGAGTTCTAGTGTCATGGGTTCCTGCCATGCCAGCAGTGGGGACAACCCTCCCATAAAGCCTTGAGGAAGGCCTGCCCAGACACTCCTTACATCCACAGGGGTGACCTGTTCTCAAAAAGAACCATGCTCATCTCCTGTTTCTCCTATTCACAACCAGACTCCTTCCTTCCCCAGTTTAACTGGTGTCTGTCCTTTGACTTCAAGTACCCTATGTGTTGACAACTCTTAAATATGTATGTCTGCTTTGGACCTTTCTCCTTAACTCCAGATTCCTGTATCTGCGTGCTTCCCGGTCTTCTACCCCAATGTCCCAAAATTAATATCCCTAAAACTGAGCTTACAGATTGCCTCGTACATATTTCTCTCCTACATTCCCTGTCTCTATCGAGGATAACCATCCACTCGTCACACAAGCCAGAGACCTCAATACCATTCCTACTCCTCTCTCTCTCTCCACCCACATCCATTTAGTCATCAAGCTATATCAATTCTCGCTGCTTTTCATCTCTTTATTCCACTTCCCCTCCCTAGTCCTCACCCGAGTTCAGGTCTTTACCGTCTCTTGTTTGGCATATTATTCATTCATTCAGCATCTAGGACATGCTGGTGAAGAAGACAAAGATGACTCCTTCCCTCATGAAAGCCATTTGAGAGGGCGAAAGACAATAATTAAAAAACCAGAAGTAAATATTAAAACAAAAGAAGGTGAGATTAAAACAGACTTCATGGTTGAGAAAGGGAGTCATGGGGAGAGCCCAAGGACAAGCACTGTAGGCAAGAGAAACAGCAAATAAATGCAAAGGTCCTAAGGTAGAGAGAGCTTGCCACCTCTGAGAAGCAGACAAAGGGCCCTGAGGCTGTAGTATTCCCTTAAGAAGGAAGTGGTTCAAGATGGCATGGAGAAGTAGGCAGGGCTCTCTGGGCAATGAGGAGAAGTCTGGGTTTTATTTTATTTTATTATTTATTTATTTATTTTTAAGATTTTATTTATTTATTTGACAGAGAGAGACACAGCAAGAGAGGCCACAAGCAGGGAGAGTGGGAGAGGGAGAAGCAGGCCTCTCACCGAGCAGGGAGCCCGATGTGGGGCTCGATCCCAGGACCTGGAATCATGACCTGAGCCAAAGGCAGACGCTTAACGACTGAGCCACCCAGGCGCCCCTGGGTTTTATTTTAATCTCTTGGAAATTTTTAAGCAGGAGAGTGAGATGTCCTTCTGGGTCTACTCCTCTAATCTTTCTTCAATATGGCTTCCAAGTTGATCTTTCTATAACAAAACTCTAATTATGTGTCTCTGTGGTTTTAAGTCTTTCAATGGCTCTCATTTGTCTACAGAATAACACCCAAACTCCTTAGCCTGGCCCACAAGGCCTTTCATGATCTTGTCCACATTTCTCCCATTCTTATTTCTCCCTGTGCCTCCTTATCCCTTATGCTTCGGCCATGCAAAGTGACTTCTGGATCCCCTGAAAGGTTTTGCTATTTCACCACAATGTCTTTACTCATGATTCGTCTCTTCTGAGCAGTATTCCTTACCCCATCATCTACTCATCTTTCAAGACAAAGATCAAATGTCACCTCATCTGTGCAATCTTTCCTGATCGCGCTACCTCCAAACAGAATGGACCATTCCCTCCTGTGGGTCCTCAGCGTGTCCTGGACAAACTTCTAGCATGAGCCCTTTATTACTTAATGGCACTTCGTAGTTCGTCTGCATCTTTCCCTGTTTACACGTGAGCCTCTTTTACTCATATTTCTTTCCTACCGCTTAGCATAGATCTTGGATTACTTTGTTGTATAAAGAGAATGAGTTTCCCTCCGTTGTGCATATTTAGATTACACATAATCGTTCTGCCCAAGGAGTAAGAGCCCAGATGCATGGAGCTCAGTAAGAACGTTAATGAAGATGTCAGATGAGCCTTACAGCAGATCTACCTGGGTTTGAGCTATTAGTGTCCCCACTAGCGCTGCCTCACCACGTTGATTCTCACTGGTAAGGGTGGAACTGGGAAAGAGTTTGAGCGGTACAAATAGCTAGAGGGGGCGTGCAGGCTGTTTTGAAACCTGTTTCCTTGTCAGACAGCTCTTGGCATACTGCTGTGGCCACATCATCGGACACATCTGTGGTGCTTGCTGAGTAACAGGTGGCACGAGGGACCCAGTAGCTGGTGGGTGCAGGACTGTTGGAGACTGAGCTCCTTGCTTTATACCTCCCTGCTACCTGGTCAGCGCTGTGGAGTGAACGCTGGGGAAAATAAAAAGCAAATAACTTGTTCCCTATATCTGGGGAAGGGAGAGCATGATTATATCCATAGAAGACTTTAATTGATATTTGTCAATTGATGCGTTAATATGTGAGATGTAACTAGAAAATATCGGAGGACTGTATCATCAAGAGCGGGATGACATGTTACAGGTGGTCCCCGCTGTGGATTTTTTCCAGGGTCTCTTGACCTTGATGTTGAAGGCCATATGTGGCTTCTATCAGCTTGTCTGCTTCTCATGGGCTGGGCCACATGCAGAGGAACGTAAAGAGAATCCGGAAATGCCTCTGCCAAGTGCTCCGAGTAGTTTCTCTGCTGCTCATCCCAAGCGCCTGCCTGCCGTGTACTAAGAACGCATTTGGAACGTGGGCCTGCCCCGCCTCCACATCTCACAAGAAGGTGATTCAAAACTGACCTGGAAGAAGGAAGGAGCGGCGGCTTTGCCGAGCCCTGGAAAATATATACTGGACGATTGTGGTCTGAGCCCGCCGCCGTGCAGGGTCAAAAGAACTGTTGTCGCCAATTGCTTTTTTATGAGTTCTCGCTGAAAAAAGTCGTAATTAGACACCAAAGGTGAATGTGCTCCTGGTGAAGAAGACCGATGGTAGTGAATTCTCCGGCTCCCCAGACAGCTCCACCTGCAGCAGCTTACCTAGCAGCTTTGCCAAGAAGACATCGTTGCCCGAGCCAGGATCACAAGTAGCCGTCCTTAGGAGAGCGCAGCAGGCTGGAGCTCAGAAGAGGTGTAATCATTACCAATTTCTGAAGAAGGATTTGAAAACTTAAACTACAAATCATGATGGCTCATCCTTCCATAAATCCTAATTGGGGTGACTTCATTTTAAGCAGCCAGCCACACGCAGTTTCTTGGCGAAGCTTAAAGTCAGTGTATCTCCTCACTTAATGGTACAAAGTTTCAATTGACTTTTAATTTTTTTTTAGCCTTCCATACATTAACTTAAAAAGAAAAGATTTTATTTTATTTATTTATTTGAGAGAGAGAGCATTAGAGGGGGGGAGGGTCAGAGGGAGAAGGAGACTCCCTGCTGAGCAGGGAGCCCAACGTGGGACTCGATCCTGGGACTCTAAGATCATGACCCGAGCCGAAGGCAGTCACTTAACCAACTGAGCCACCCAGGTGCCTAGCCTTCCATACAGTAACTTCTTGACTCACCAGTCGAATTTGATACATATGGTGTCTTCGGAGCAAGGGCCCATGCAGTTCATTGCACCTAAAAAACTGATACTAAATATCTAATGCTTGACTGACATACTGAGCTTTAGCTTTTTGGATCACAGCAAGACATTTCGTATTGATTAAGTATCACCTAACATTGAGTCCATATTCACAGAGCTCTATTGCACACAAGAAGCCCTTTCCAGCTATTGTTAGCTAGCTTTTAACCTCTGGACCTCTCAAGACAGAATTTTTTGTATTCCCATTTGCTTGATCACAATCTTCTTTAATATTTACTTTCTGCCGAGGTAGAGCCTGTATCCTCGGAGGGAAAACTGAGTCTCTCTCCTCTGTGGGTAAGAACTGGCACAGTGTGGCGAACCGACTGCTCACCCAATGCAACACCCTGTCTCCAAGCAGGTTCCAAGGGAAGTGTGGGCAAGGGCACGCGGTGTTCCAAATCTGTCCTCTGAGCATCAGCTGTAAACGCACACTCACCCTGGAAAGAAGAACCTAAAGCTTGGTTTTAGAAAGTAAAGCAAAAATGTTAATAGCCTTTGATGTTAATAAAATGTGTGACCACGTCCCGATGAGCTCATTTGTTTTTTGATTAGCTGCTTATATTAACCACATAGCCCTGTGTAACTTGGGTCTCTGCCTTCTGTCCTAAGTTTAGCCGTAGTCTGTCTTTAGGTAAGTCACTCAAAAGGTTCCCTTAAAAGGGACCCGAAGACTCATTCGCCGAAGACAGAATTAGATACACCTGGTGTAAAAATCACGTACCCCCCGAGTTCAGCTTTTGTTAGTTAGCAGCTCCCCACCCCCATCGTCCATATTTAACAGTTTTGAGCGTGCATGTGCGCCAGATGATTCATCCAAGCTGCTCTGGAAGTCGTCTTTGCTGGTGACAGTAAAGCTGATCCACCCTCTGCCCTCCCCTCGAGCTGGTGAACAGGCACAGGATCATCCGGGCCACTGCTCCCAGAGCCCTGGGGCCTTCTTAATTTAGGCGCTGAGGCAACTGGCTTCCACACGGAGCTTTCCGTCTCTCGCTCACACTCCCCCATGGTTTCCATCTGCCTGTGCCCCGACCGGGAAGTGCGCTAGCCCTCAGAGAGGGTAAGGGCCCAAAGATCCCTCAGGGTCCTCAGGACCCTCAGCGCCTCCGACAAATGATCTTGCTCCATGGCTGCCTATCCAAGGAGACTAGACGCTAACCTACTTCCCAGCTCTAATGGTGTAGGAGTCTTGCTCTCGCTTTCTGCTGCTCGGAGATTCTCCAGCGCAAAGGTGCCAAAAACTCATCTTCTTTGAACTTTCAGTAGTTCTGACAGTGATTATATTAATAGAGATTCCGAAACTTCTGGTAATTCCAGCTCTTGGGGTTCTTTTTCCAATGTTTGGGGGACAGATCTGTGTTCTGAGGTTCAGGTTAACCACCCTAAAGCTAAGAGTACTTTGTGGGAATTGCCCTTTTCCCCTCCCTGCTCCACTCTCTCTATAGATTCTCACATTCTGGAGGAAAGCCAGGCTTTTTGCTTTTTTTTCAGCGTAGATTTTCAAGCTAGCCTTAGCAGGCTTCCAGCTCTCTCCCCCTCCTCCCTCTTCTTTTGTTGCCCTCCTGGCCCCTATTCAATGACTAAAGCTCTCCAGGAGTATTTCTGGACCAGGGTATCTACGGTGGCCTTGTGATTGCACTAATCCTCTGGCTTTGGGGCTGCTCTGCTCTGATAGTCACAAGGATGATTGGGCGTGGGAGTGGGGAGGAGGACAGTGCATCATCCAGGAGTGGTGTTTATTTATAGAACAGGCCTTTTCTTTTCCCACCTTGAGTTCTCTGCTGATCCAGCAGTTACCATATCCTCAATAACTCCCTCCAGGAGATAGGTAATGGGGGCCCCGTGCTGCCGAGGTCAAGACCAGAGTTCTTAGAGTCAGCATCCAAGGGCTGCTCCCCCCACCTCCATGGGACAAACCCAAGGAGGCCCAAGTTCCTAGGAACGGTTGACCACTGAGCACTGTAACTTCCGCACAGCCCAGAGGTGCAGCCGGATGCTCCTGCCTGGGCCACCTGACTCAGCAGCCTCGGGGAGCGTGAGTCAAAATTCCTGGGAAACTCTGGCCTCATTCTGGTGCTGTTTGAGGGCTAGTAGGCCTGGCAATCCCTTTGCAGTCTCTGAGGAGCAGCCTGGGAAGTTGCTGTAGAGTAAGAGCGAAGAAGGACAAAAGGGGACTGACTTGGCACGTCTTGTGGGATGGAATCGCTCCCACCTAGATTAAGGAGAAAGAAGAAAACCAGGACTCTGGGGAAAGAGTGAGAATGAAGACCACCTGAATAAATGGACAAGGACGACCTAGCCTCACCCCAATTTAGCTCATAGATTGTATGCTACTGTGGGTGACTGATGGTTCAAGTTCCGACTCAAGTGGACAGTAAATCATCTGAGGGCAGGAACCGTAGGGCACAGAGCTCAGTAAGTCTTGGGGGACCTCATATACATGGATTCTTATAAGTGACTCTTATCAGCATTAGGAAAAAGTTTTTTGAAGATGATGATGAGGAAGAGGATGTCAGAATTCTACCGTGGGCAGGAACCCTGCGCCTTTTCTATTCACTCTTCCCTCTGCCCAGGGAGTACAATGCACCTAGTAGATTTACAAAACCATCTGCTAAGTTTTTATTAAATAAATGATGATTATCATAGTTCCATGTCTGTCACCTAGAACATCTAACTTGCTTGGTAGTGATGTGAACTGGGCCTGAAGCTTTTCTCTCTCTTAAAAACCCAAGAAGAGAATTTGCTGAGCATGGTGGTCGGGTCTCCCGTGTAGCCCCTTGAAGTCGTGCTACCACGGGGTGGTGGTTCTCCAGAGTTAGCCTTTCCTCAGAGCCTCCTGGAGAGCTCGTGATGACGTGGCAGCTGGGCCCCAGGGTCTCTGATTCAGGAGCTACGGGGTGGGGCTCAGGAAGGCACATTCGGCAGCTCTCCCGTGACAGTGCTGCCCTGTGGGGATCCCGCTTTGAGAACCACTGCCATCAGGGTGTGTTAGAAGTGTCTCAGGTTCTCTTACTTTGAACCTGAGGATTCAAGAACAGTCCTAGGAGTCTGTGGCGAGAACAGTAGAGAGGCCCTCCAGAGGATTCTCAGAGGGATCCCTGTCCCCTCTCTGCCCAAGGTCCACCTTCTCTAGAATTTAGAAACTGCCAAAGCGGGACAGAGGTTGATGAGAAACCACTTGGGGATCCCAATCTAATTTGCCTCCAGGCTCACCTCCCCACCAATCTGTTCTCCTCACTCTGGCCCAGGTGACTTTTCTAAATCGGAAATCCGATCATCTCAGTCTCTTCTGCTTGAAAGCCTTCCACGGTTCCCTGATTCCTCTGGCACGAGGTCCAAACTCCAAACTCCGGGGTGCCTTACTTACCCTGGTTGGCGAACCCTCCATGGCTTGACCCCTGCTTGTCTATCCCTTCAGCTTGGTGTCCTGCTACTCCTGGATTCTCATGGTCCCCAGAGACGACCTCTCTCACCCCATCCTTCTGCACAAGTTTTCCTGCTCCCCTCTCCACTGCATCCTCCCCACAGGGCTCTCCCCTGCTCCACCCCTGGACAAAGCATGCCCCCCTTGTTCTCCCCTCCTGCGTAGACACCCCTCCTTCAGATCCCTCATCGCCAGAGCTGTAGTCCTAGAGCTTTGCTCTCTGCCTCGTCCCGTCCGGCTACGGAGGGCCCAGGACTGACCTTGAATCCCTAACATTGAGCATTCTGCCCTGGATGGCAGAAGGAGCTCAGAGAAGGTTTGTTGAATGAATGCAACTGGCTGAGGACTCAGCAGCGGACCAGTACTTACTTTTACCTTGGGCACTTTTTGATACGATGTGGGGACGGGGGTTGTGGAGGGGGGGCAGTGTTGCAGGTGAAGATGAGGGGAGGGAATGGAGAGAGGGGTAGGAGCAATTACCAGCATTGCCCTTAAGTCACCCCCAGTAAGACGCAGGGACAGAGGGGTGTTCAGAGGCAAATGAAGCTCTAGAAGTAGCGCTGTAGGCAGAGGGGGAGGTAGTCAGAGGTTTTGCGGACGGGGAAGTAGGAGACTCCTGAAAGTATAGCGTGGGTAAGAGGAGCCTCCCCGGCTGGCCCTTACCTCCCCGAGCTCCCCCCTGCTCTCAGGCCCGGGGGCAGCCTCTTTCTCATTCCCTTTAAATGTGATGGCCTTCCACAGGGACTCGAGTGTGGTGCCCGAGGACATCAGGCTTCTCTTTGTTCACTTAGTATATCCATCAACTTCATTTCTGAAGCTATTTTTATACTTACGATGTTGACTTCGATACCACAGGATCAAGTTTATAATAAAAGGAGGAGACTGGGAATCAGGATACATGGTTCCTCTTTCTCCTCCAGTGACCAGCGAGCTGCCTGCCATGGGGCAGTTGTATTCCTCACTTCCTTCCCCGCCCGGCGGTGCTCGCTGAGACTGCCCACTCGGGTTTATTTATGACCCTCTCAAGCTGACCACATAGCTGTTTTCCATTCCTGAGATTGTGCCTTTGAAAACTTGGACCCATTTTCTAAGTTCTTCCAGTGATATTACTCTTCGTGAACTCCAATGGCCAGGAAAGTATGATAAACAAAAGCAACCCCCAGAGGAAATTTCTCAAGTTCCAAATGTTTGATCTCAAAATCTGGCTGAATTTATCGGCTGAAACTACCATTGACAGAATATTTCTGGCTGACCTTTCTGCCCTCTGCACCAGCCACCCCCATTCTGGACGCTGAGCTTCTCAGCCCTTCTATTAGCATCTGCACAGATACCTCCCCTGGGATAAGAGCCTGTGTTCTTCCTGGAACCAATTTAAACCCAACGAGACTTTAAAAAATACATTTAATAGTTGGAGAGCCTCCCTCTCCTTTTAGCTTCTGAGCTCATTCCCTCTGGGAACCAAGCGACATTTAGATTCCGGTGTGTAAGTTGTTTTTTCTTTAGATTTAGATTCGTTATTGTGTAAACATTCCTCTGCAAATTATTTTCACATTGTAAGGCGACTTCTTTCAAGTGTCCAGTCAGACTGATTCCTACTCTGTTCCCCTCACTACCCTCAACTCGACTCTCTCTCACTCACCAAGTTCCCCATTTCTCAACAACTCAAATTCAAACTAATTTGGCTGTTGGTGAAAATATTTCCCCAACTTTCTGGAATTTCCATTTCTCAAGGTTATCTCCCCTGGGCTGCAGCCAAAGTGAGGCCCACTAAGATGAATGAAGGCAGCGTGGGTCAGGAAGGGCGAGCCATCATTGTTCCATCCAGGCACGGCCAGTGGGAGCCCAGAGCTGTCCTGAGAAGGTGACTCAGGACCAACAAGACAGGCTTAGAGTGAAGGCAGAGCTCCAGTGCCAAGACCCAGCAAACAGGGGGTGGGGGGAGACAGCTGTCTAACCGTGACCCTCACAGCAGCCTGGCAGTCACAGATAAAAAGCAGGCAAATTACACTCCCTTCTGCCAAGAACCCAACTCTTGTAACAGGCCCGCAAGACTAACTTCTCATGCCTTTTCTTCTAACATTGCCATCAAAAGCTTTGTCTAATTTCCTTGTACCCGCTCTTCATCTCTGTTTTATTTTTTATTTTTAAAGATTTTATTTATTTATTTGACAGAGAGAGCGCAAGTAGGGGAAGTGGCAGGCAGAGGGAGGAACAGGCTCCCCACAGAGCAGGGAGCCTGATGTGGGGCTCGATCCCAAGACCCTGGGATCATGACCTAAGCTGAAGGCAGACGCTTAACCGACTGAGCCACCCAGGCGCCCCCATCTCTCAGTTTTAAAACATGTGCCCTTATCAGGGCTATTATGCACAGCCACATGGGCTGGTCACGACTCCAGGGGACACCATTCACAGAGACTACAATATAATCTTCAAAAGCACAAACCACTTAACTGAGAGACATCTTTTATTTTTCTTCTATTCATTAAGAAAGGGAAAGTGGTTTCATGGAAGGAATACCTCAGTAGTCCTACCCTCACCACAACGTCACCGTGTGGCCTTGGACACGTCAGGTCACCGTGCCCTCCACCTCTCTCATCTGTAAAATAAGGGAGGGGGACGAGATCATCTCTGGGGTCTTGCCCTCGGGCAATAATCTTTTCTGATTAGCAGAAAGTGACATCATTTTAATCAGTAAGTTACATGATGGGGAGCTTTCGATTAATCATTTTCCTTTATTCCCACTCCGGCATTTCAAGTTGGTCATCTGACAATAGGTCTCTCCTTGGGACGCTGAGGATTTTGAAGTCTGGCGAATGTGGGCTCACTGCGCCAATTCTCTTCCTTGATTTTTTGAGCTTGGATCTTTTCTGCACCATTAAAACCAGAGGCACTCATTTGGGGAATTAACTGAGGTGGTCACTTGGGGTCATATAGCAGCTGTGGCCCTTCAGGGTCTCACTTTTGCAAAGAAATCAAAACAAAACAAAGGAGGCAAGAAGGTTGACCAGAAACTTTGGAAGTTTAGGAAACAAAGCACTCCATTCTAAGTTTCTCACCCGCCCGTGAGGGCTGAATCACGGCCCTCCTGGGGCTTGTCTCCTATCAAATCACAACGTAGCCAACATTTTCTGGCAAAGGTCATAGACCAGTGCTGTGGAGAGCACGGGAGAAACACTTGTTCGACCAATCCTAGGATAGTTCTGCGATACCAAGTCCCAGAAAGGAGGTTCGGGAGAGAAGAAGGCTCATTTTAGTGGGCTGCAACAACAAGGCTTCGTCAGGAGCTCTGGTCGTGAGGAGACAAGAGTGGAAACAGTACTCCTGAATCTTGAAACCAATTTGTAATTGAACACTTGCGAAAATTTGGAAAATTAGAGCAGCGCTTCTCAGTCACTTGGGCTATATTGCAAGTAACTCACTATTAATACGTAGGCCACTACAGTTTAAAAGCAATTGTTTTGAAAATATAAATTAGAGTCAATTCAAAGTCATCTTTCAATACTGAACTTCTTAAAAAAAAAAAGTCCTCTGCAGGGCGGCTAGTTCCCTGTGAAGGAGAGAATTATTTTTGTTTAGGAAAATATCTTGTAGGGACATTTAGATTTTAAAAGATGGGATGAAGAGGGCACCTGGGTGGCTCAGTCGTTAAACGTCTGACTTCGGCTCAGGTCTGTGATCCCAGGGTCCTGGGATCGAGTCCCACAACGGGCTCCCCCTGCTCAGTGGAGAGTCGGCTCCTCTCTCTGCCAGCCCCCTTCCTGTTTGTGTCCTCTCTCTCTCACACACAAAAATAAATAAGTAAAATCTTAAAAAAAAAAAAAAAAAAAGAAGATGGGACAAAGAACAGAGCCTGAGAAGACAGATCCAATGGAGGAATTACGGAATTGTTCTGTATAATAAAGAGGATGGAATCTATATTTTTTTCGTTTGCTGTTGTTTTTTTTTTTTTTTAAAAGATTTTATTTATTTATTTGAGAGAGAGAATGAGAGAGAGAGAGAGAGAGCATGAGAGGGGGAGGGTCAGAGGGAGAAGCAGACTCCCTGCCGAGCAGGGAGCCCGATGCGGGACTTGATCCCGGGACTCCAGGATCATGACCTGAGCCGAAGGCAGTCGCTTAACCAACTGAGCCACCCAGGCGCCCTCGTTTGCTGTTGTTCTTGAAAATAGGTAAACCAAGACGTGGAATGGTAGTGTGGTCCTGACAATGTGACTGAAAATGGGAACTCCAGAGTTAGGTCAACCTTGGCTTACATCTATAAAACCCACCATCATGCACCTTGCAATAAAGCAAATTTAGATAGAAGAGAATTGGCTTCCATCCTCTGCCCATCTCCCATTCTCAACCAGGGTTGGGCTAACATTCTTTTTATTTTAATTGTGGTAAAATACACATAACATAGAATTTATTATTTTTTTTAATATTTTATTTATTTATTTGAGAGAAAAAGTGCTTGCAAGTGCACATGAGCAGGGGGAAGGGGCAGAGAGAGAGGGAGCGGGAGAAGCAGACTCCCTGCTGAATGCAGATGCTTAACCAACTGAGGCACCCAGGCGCCCGAGAATTTACTATTTTAATCATTTTTAAGTGCACAGTTCAATAGCATTAAGAACATTCACACTGTTGTGCTGGCCTAAGGTTCTTATTTTCTCTGGGGGAGGGGAGAGTGTGAGGGAAGGGAGACACAGCCTCAAGAGACAGAAGGAATGTTTGGCATCCATGGTGTTCTCCCAGCCCATCTCCCTGGCACCATCTAACCAACAGATTCCTGAAATTGCCACCACCATCCTGGGAAGTCCAGCTAACCGCGGGACCAGAGATCCACCCCATTGATATTTAATCCAGAGTGGTCAGGGGCCACTAGGTGGTTGGTGCCAGACTATAGGATGGAATCAGATAGAGCAGCTGGACCTCTGGAATGCCAGGCCAGCAACTAGCAAAGCTCACCCCAGTCCTATCATTAACCTCATAATAATGCAATCCTGCCTTTTTGGGATTGAAAAGTCGGGCCCCAGATATTTCTTATGGACGAGTTTATTGTGTTAATGATATGCATAATTATCACTCAATCAGCACTAGATGTTACTGGGCACATCTCATATTCAAATTTACATTGTCACATTCTTGTTCTGCAGTAGTTCTACATCCACAAGAATTCTTTTTTTTTAAAGATTTTATTTATTTATTTGAGAGAGAGAGTGAGTGACTGAGTGAGTGAGAGTGCATGAGGAAGGGGAGTGGGGAATGCTGGAGGGAGAGGGAGAAGCAGACTCCTCGCTGAGCAGGGAGCCCCCGATGCTGCAGGGCTCGATCCCAGGACCCCAGGATCACAAACCTGAGCCGAAGGCAGACGCCTCACCAACTGAGCCACCCAGGGGCCCCATCCACAAGATTTCTTAATTATTATTGTTGTTGTTGTTATTACTTTGGTGAAGATTTAAAAAGATGCTAAGGTACACAAGTAGAAAGATATAGAAATAGCCATTAGGTTCAGGATGGAGAACAAGAATTCACTGGAGGAAGGAAGCTAGCTCCAAGTTCAGTGTAAGAAGGTAAGCCTCTAGAATTCTCAGTAACTTGGGGGAGGGCATTGGACTTTCCATAAGGTAGGGAATGGAGAGTCAAGTCAATCCTGCCTATCTCATCGAGGAGACTCCTCCGTAATAACTAAGTCACTCATAAAGTCATCCCATTCAATGCTTTTTTTTTTAATGGAAGAGAAGGGAGTGCCCAGTGGGGACTGTGCGGATTCTAGGTGTTCTGCCCAAGGAGTCTATGGTGCAGATGAGCCTCACTCATGACATGCATAGGGCATAGACATGCTGAGCCAGCCCATATGATGTTTAACTCTGATTCTGCCACATGCTACCTTGGGACATGGGATAAGTTTACTAGCTGTAGGTTCCTCATCTATAAAATGGAGATAATTATTAGAAGGTGTTATGAAGTCTGGAAACAGAGGAAATATACATAGTGTCGTCAAGGATATCTTCGGTCAATAAAAAATATATTTTATGGACCCTGTAGGACTGAATTCTGTCAGAAAAAAATTGCTACTTTGAAAGAGGCAAAGAAAAGCTCAGTGATTAGCTTGCTCATCTGTGTTATGCCCCTCTTTCATCTTTGAGCTTCTTTTCAACTCTGTAAATCATCAGGAACCAATACCAATGAAAACGATTTTTGTCCATAGAAATGCAAATGAACTGTGTCAGGTAGAACGTGATTGATTATTGCCTTGAGGATACACCCCTTTTTGTATCTATTTATAAATTTATTTCAGAATTCCTTATTCTCTCTATATGTTTAAGTTCTTTGGGTTCCCTTTGAGCCACTTAAAACATTTTGTAGGTTCCCTCACAAATTAAGGAGTTTAATGAAATTTTTGACGTGTGTTCGTTTTATCTGTCCGAACAAAAGTCATGATTATACCCTTTTCTAAAAATTCTTCTAACGCTTCATAGGGTTATAGTGAAGATGAAGTGGGTTAATGCGTATACAATCCTGAGAGTGGTGCTTGGCACGCACAAAGCACTAAGTGCGAATGAGGAGCGGTTACTACCTATGATACACACTGTTGTCCCTGTTAAGGTCTGTGATGTCACTGTGAAGGTCTCTCTCCTGCATTAGACTCCATCTCTCTCTTAGGACAGGACCTTTGTAACTCTGGCACGGAGAACAGTAGAACCAAGCTCCAAGAAAGAACACAGTGGACAGTCAATAGATTAGTTGAATATAAAAGGGGTTGGCAATTTTTTTTTTTTTTTTTTGAAAGGGCCAGATAGTTGCTATCTTACTTTGCAGGTCAAACAGTCTCTGTCACACTGACTCCACTCTGCTGTTGTGATGTGAAAGTGTCAGAGGTCACATAAGAAAATGTGTGTGGCCCCTGTTATAATAAAACTTTATCTACAGACACTGAAATTTGAACTTAATATAATTTTCACTTGACATGAAGTATTCTTCTTTTGATTTTTTTGACCACTTAAAAATATAAAAACCATTCGTAGCTTGGAGGGTCATATGAAAACAGACAGTAGGGCAGATCGGGACCCCGGCCAACATTTGCTGACCCCTGAATTGGGTAACAGGTATATTAAAGGCCAGAATTATGCCTTCTTCATATAACCTTTAACCTGGTCCTTCTCATGCAATAGATGTTCGAGAGATGTTGAATTAAGTAGCAAATGGTGAAAGACAAAAGGGAGATATTTTAGAAGAGTAACTTGCTAAAACGTTTCAGAAAGATCCAATCTGTGTGATGACAGGCTGGTGGCTGGCATGGCCAAGCCTGTCATGTGGGTGGGCTGGTGGTGACTGGTCCCAACTGTATCAACCAAGTCCTTTATCATAATCAGTCTTAACGGAAATCTTAAGTGATGCCAATGGTTTTACACCCTGCCTGCAAACTGCCTTAAATCCTTTTTTAGAACAAAATGGAAATATAAGTAAGTCTAAATAATATCTACTGATCAGAAAATGTGACCAGAATCACATTACAGGATGCCTTCTCCAGAGAAGCTAGAAAAACTGTCAGATTATCTTATATTGGCATTGGTCAATGTCATAGATCAGCATTAGGATTTTTCCAGAATTAGGAAAATGGCAGATCGGCGTCCAAAAGCACAGACAGGCCCAGAATTTGATCCACCTCCAGAACTGAAGTGGACCCAGCTGGAACCTACAGACGCTGCCTGCTTTGCCTCCTGGTATAGACATGCCTCCCTCCCCCTCACTCATCTTGTCTCCCAGACAGAACAAAAGCATTTGCCTCCAGCCAAATGAACCCTGTCCTCCCTGAAGGTCACAGATCCATGGACACTGAGATACTAAAGTTGGACGCACACAGGTACAGCTGTGTTTGTTTGTGATTTGATTTCATTTAGGGAGCCGGCAAGTGTTAATTTGGATGGGGGACTCTCAAACAAGAATTCCATAAAAAGCATTTTTCAGTGCAGAACTATGACCAAAAGAATTAGGAGAACAGCTGTGTCAGGAGAATATATCTGGAGTACAAAGGGAACCTGAACAGAGATTGGAAAAGAGCTCAAGTTTGAATGACACATTTAAAATGTTAGTATGGGCGACTGGGTGGCTCAGGTCACGATCCCAGGGTCTTGGGATCGAGTCCCACATCGGGCTCCCTGCTTGTTGGGTAGTCTGCCTCTCCCCTCCCCACCCCATCCCGACTCATGCTCTCTCTCTCGTTACCTATCTCTCACTCTCTCAAATAAATAAAATCTTTTTTAAAATAAATAAAAATAAAATGTTAGTATACCTGCACACGTATGCAGTTTTGAAAAGAACACAGAGTCACAGAGCGAGTCCAAACTCCTGGTATTTTACAGCCGAGGAAGGGGGTCTGTGGTATTACAGTGGCTGTCCAGAGCCCCAGCGTGGAGGCCAGGCCCGGCACCCAGCTCTCTTCTCAATCTGACACACGTGCTTTGCAAAGATGATGCAGGGAGGAAAAGAAAAGGGGCCTTTCATCTATGGCGAATTATCAAACATAGCTCTGAAAAAACATTGTTGGGGCATCTGCCTTCGGCTCAGGTCATGATCCCAGGGTCCTGGGATCGAGCCCGCATCAGGCTTCTCCCTCTGCCTGCCGCTCCCCCTGCTTGTGCTCTCTCTCTCACTATCGCTCTCTCTGTGTCAAATAAATGAATAAAATCTTTAAAAAATAAAAATAAAATAAATAAAAACTGTTGGGGCGACTGGGTGGCTCAGTCGGTTAAGCATCCCACTCTTGATTTCGGCTCAGGTCTTGATCTCAGGGCCATGAGATGGAGCTCCATGCTCAGCGGGGAGTCTGCTGGAGATTCTCTTCTCTCCCTCTGCCCCTCCCCCTACTCTCTCTCTCAAATAAGTCTTGAAAATTTATTAAGGTAACATATCTTATTGGAAAAGAGATTGCCCACAATACCACCACTCAGCTATAACCACAGTAATGCTTATTTCTAAGATGGGGTGAACGAACAGCTCATAGTCCTTCCTTGTCTCTTTATGGAACATACCACAAAAGTACAATAAGGCTTGAAAAAGGAGGGGAAAACACTGGGAAAGAAAAAGGACAAGGAGATGGATAAAGCTTTCCCTCATTAGCACCCCCCACCCCCGCCCCCAGGACTTGGCACCTAGTAAATGCTCAGTAAATACTCAGACCTTCTTGGAACACTGTTAACAGTGAGGTAAGAAATAGGGAAGGGCAGATGTAGACAGCTAATCACAAAAGAGGGAAGCAAAATCTAGAGAATCCTTGCAACTGGCCTGTAAATTTAAAATTATTCTAAAATTTGTTTAAAATGTTTAGAGAAGCTGGTGGGTCATTTCAACAGATATTCTGGTTGACCAGTTATTTCACCAGATCCCTGGAGTTCTCACATTGCCACCTGTGTGACTTTGGGGTGAAACCTTCTTTTTTTCCTTAGGTTTGTTTCATCGGCTCAAACTCTCAAACTCAACTTCACATCTTATCACACTTGTAAAAATGCGTGGTAACTTCATGACTTAGTCACTTTCTAAGTGCTTAGTCACAAGCATCCTAACTGCTTGAGGTAACTCAGTTGAAGAATGGCGTTCGTGGTGACAATCACCTGAATCTAGTGAAGATTTTCAGGAATTTACTGCGTATACACACATTTATCATTCAGAATTGAACTGTGCAAAGGGAGTTTAGGATAAGAACCTGTAATCAAGGAGTAGTCTTCTAACAGAGGAGGTTTCATTTTTTCAAATGGGAGTCAGGTTAGCTTTCAGCACTCGCAGCAAAATGGGGCTTTGAACCCAAGAAGCCCGCCCTCTGCCGCCACAGGAAGGAGAGAGAGCGTTCAGTACGATGGGCACCCGGGAAGGACAGAATTTTGCTTTTTCTCTTGTAAAACAGAAATTTCTTTTTTAGAGCACTTTTGGGCTCACAGGCTCTTATTCTTTATATGCTCTCCCTTAACTTCCTCTTTTCTCTTTCCCTCTCAACTGACCATTAGGAAGGAATTTTTATGATGTCCTATTTTCTGAAAGCAGCTTCATGTTCCTGTTCTAAAGGGTTGATTTCTTCAAGTTACTATGAACTGTGGTTGTTGGTTACTAAGTGGTCTAACTCTGTGGCTTACTTGTAAGAGATGGGCATTGCAACCAAAAGTCCTTTTTCACTCCCAGAAAACACTGTGACTGATTCCATAATCCCCTGCCCCATAACCTGCAGTCGGTGGCTTTCAAACTTTTATTGTTCTTTTTTTTTTAACTTTTCAGACCCTCAACCTAAGACATTTAAAATTGCGACCCAGTGCACACATGTACGTATGAGATTAAAATTCCACGGCTCAGGGCTTCTCTTCACTGCTAATTCTTCCTACCAGCAGAATACCGTCAGCTCTCTTCTCTCTCAGAGCCTCCCAGATGGGCGTTGACCTGCAGTTTGAGTGGTGCCCCCTAGTGACCGGTCACACACATTTGCACGGGAAGCTGCTGCCGGAAACACTCGATTTTAGACCTCTTATTTCTGCCAAAACCGGATGATGTTACAAAGATCAACTGAAAGGGAGAAAGAAAAAAAAATGTGTCTGGAAAAATCAGGACTTCATAAGAGGCAAATTACCGTAAGAGCCACCCTTCCGGGGGGAATCTGAGGTATATGTGCCTTATTGCACGGCACCTCGAGGTCTGAACGGGCCTGGCTGGACTCTTCCAAGATTTCTGTAAAATATGGTGATTATGCCTGAACGCACCACATTAGCGAACTGCGCTGTCATTTTTGATATGTCTAGAACGAAAAAGGCGTAAGTCTACAGAATGTCTTACAGTTGAGTATTTGTGATTATGAGTTTGCACATCTTAAGAACTCAACACGTTTGTCAAAGTAATTTATTCTCAGAAAGGCAGACGATGGGGGCTGGCCATCTCCACGGGGTGTGCAAGCAAAGGCCTGAGTCTGTGGGCATAGGGCCCTGGGACTGTTGAGTGCGTGTCAGCTTGAGTCATGGGAGTGTTGGGGACAGTGGCTGTCATGACACTCTTGGGACAGGCTTAGAGGATAAAACCTGATTTCATCCTGCGGACAAAACCGAGGCCTAGATCGGAGCACTTGGCCGGAGAAAATGAGCACAAACCTGGATGTTGACTTGGGGCCTGGGCCCAGGCCTTTTCCCTTCCTGTGTGATGCACGCTGGCATTTGCCTCTCTGAACGCTGCAGCCAGTGGACGTGGCAAAAAGCCCCGTGGCCCCACCATCTTGTGGCAAGCCCACTCCTGTCAAGACATCTCAAGATAGGCCTTTCCAGAATGACTCTGAAAGGGAAACCGGGGGACCTTTTGCCTGATAGCACTTTGGACGGACCTGTCAAATCACAAATCAGAGGAAGGGATCTGCTAGCATTCTCAGTCCAAATGAGGGGGGTGGGGCCTGACCAAATGCAGCTGACAAAAACTAGGCCTAGAACCCATGGCTCAGCCTCCCATGCCGAGCTCTTTCTGCAAAGCCAGAATGCCTGAGAGGGAGAATGGAGTTTTGTTTTCCCTTTACAGTGCCTTTCCAATACAGTGGCCAATTATGCAGCTCTGAGTAGGTTTCGTGCTGTCACACTCTTGAACTGTGAAGACATCATGCAATGGCCTTCTGCTATCCACTGGAATATTCCCACTTGAGGTGAGAAAAGAGCAAGATAAAAGGTCGTCCTCTGCATGCTCGAAGGACATGTTCTCAACATGGAGTGGCCTTAAGGAGAATGGGATTTGAGATCAGAGACCTGGGTTCACATGCCATCTCCACCCTCCAGCTAACTGACTCAGGTTCAGTGTTTTGTTTTGTTTTTTTTTAATCTTATTTATTTATTTGAGAGAGAGAGTGAGAGAAAGAGCCCAAGAGGGGGTAGGGTCAGAGGGAGGAGCAGACTCCCTGCCGAGCAGGGAGCCCGACGCGGGACTCGATCCCAGGACTCCAGGATCATGACCTGAGCCGAAGGCAGTCGCTTAACCAACTGAGCCACCCAGGCACCCTTAGGTTCAGTGTTTTTTAACCTCATTTTCCCCCATCGGTTAAAAAAAATTCCACCCACATGGAATTGTTCACGTGACCTATTTGTAAAGGCACCTGGCACAGAGAGGACTCAAATTTCCTTTAAATTAGCTAAAAGTCAAGTTGTTAACTGAATTATATCTGGTCTGTTCCTGCATGTATATTCCCACGGAGACCTACACATTCTGGCAAAGGAAAACTCGAGATCATAGACACCTAGGATCTCACGGCTGGTACAGGTCTGGGGGGTCTTGGAATGGTCTGTGGCACACAAACAGGGACATTCATCCCCATTTAATTGCTCAATCACCCTAACTTTGGGATCTGTCTTCAGTTAATCCTCTACACTTCGACCTCCTATTCATCTCAAATAAAAGAACAAAGTTAGGTAACTCTTCAGTTTCCAAAGCTTTGTTATTTTGAGATGTTTAATAAAACTAACAGCAAAATCATTTGACTCTAAGAGCCAGTCTCCATTTGAAACTTGGATAAACTCCAAGTCATGGGAGTTTAGGTGATGATAATCACTATCCCGTAAGGACCTAAGGGATAGGCGCGACGCATGCATTCCCCCGGAGCCCTCCCCAGCCCCTCGTGAGGTGGGAACTATTATCCCTAGCTAGGAAAACTGAAGCTCAGGCAGGCGAAATAACAGAGAGACTGGATCTGAAGCCAGTCTGAGCTGGGTGCTGGTCTACACGGCCTGGTGCTCTGCTGGATTTGTGTGTCTTTCCCTAGTCCACTGTCCCTCCTCCAGGACCCCGCCAGCACTCAGGGCTTGTCACAGCACTGACGGTTCCGTGCCATCTTGTCCTGTGTGGGGGTTAAATTTATCTCGTGATTAAATTGTAAGCACCACTGGGTCTCCATCCTCATGCACATAACTTAGATAAAATAACCTATAAATCACAACTGGGCAAAGACTTGTAGATTAGGAATGGCTTTCTGCTGGGAAAGAAGTTTTAATTAGCATATCATTTATATTTCAGTGACGTTTCAGTGAAACTTGAAAACAATTTCTCTTTCACTAACTAAGCCTCAGAAACTCGGCACGTTTCACTTTAGATTCTGCAGATGCAGAAGTATTTGGTAAGTGAATAAATGCATGAGGAGAAAGGTATTCGGTTTTGACTGGTCCTTAAGTGCCTACAAACTTGGAAAATGCCTACAATATTATCCTAACCTGGGAGGGCTTGGATTTAAATAGCTTGAAAAGGACGAAGGAAGAAGTGACAATTTTGCTGCCCATTGTGAGGGACGGCAACAATGTTCACTAATATGCAAGCTATGCGGTCTTGGCCACATTTCTCTCCGGGCCTCAGTTTCTATAGTTGCAAAAGGACTTAAGTTGGTAGACTGTTTTTTTTCACACTTCGACCACCGGCCATAGCAAGAAATTAACTTTCCATCATGACCTAATTCATACACACTTCTATCTGCAACAGATTTCGTGAAACACTACTCATCCTTAACTTGTGCAATACCTTACCTCCTGTCATGGTTTTTCTTACGAAAATACTGCTTGCCACTCACTAAAACGATCCCCTATTCGCAAACGTGTGAAAATCCCCTTTGGTCTCATCCTATCTAAGAATAAAACTGTAAGAGTAGGAAGGTACTTTCTGTCTTCTTCTTCCCAATAATGCTTGGAAAATTATGAGATTTCTACTGTCGTGAACATGTAGCAAGAATCAGTGCCACCTCCTCTGTCGTTTTACAGGACTCCTCCTGCCGGCTCAGGAGCATACTAGAGAAACGTTCTTTTTAGGAACTTCATAGGCTGCAGTGGTCTTATGATGCTGTCAACAGTGCTCGGACTCTCCACAGTGGGTCCCCCACCAAGCTGTGGAGTGGACCCATAACTAGCCTTCTAGTTGATCTTTTCCTGCAGTAAAACTCACGAAGTCCAGGCCCCTCTCCCCTTAAGCACAGAGGTGGCCGGGCCAGTACTGAAAAGGCTTTTCCTGGTGTTAACCTAGAAGAAGCACAAACACGTGAACTCTTTGCTGTGGGCTGCTTTGCAGTGTTTGCACAGTCCGGGCTTATCTTGTGTTTGTCAGTGAGTCCGAGAGCTTGAGGGGACTTAGGTTCTCAGGGCTTGCAAAATGCCAGAGCGGACATGCAGTCTCTAAGCAAAACCAAGAAGCACGCAATTAAAAACTTTGTTTGCACAGATGCGAATGCATGGAAATTTATATGGCAAGGTCTGAATTCCAAAGTTTGTTTGTTTTAATTACACACCCAACCAAATGCATAAAATTTCACAAAATGAGTGTCGTGAAAATGTCATCTGTTCTATTTTTAGCCTGAAATATGGAGCTCTGAAAAGCAGGGCTGTCATAAATTTTCACACTTGGGGATAAGAAGACTTCTAACCAGGGGGAAAAACACTCCCACGCCCAGATCTAACAGTGGTAAACAGTTTTTATTCAGGCAATGAAACATGGAAAAAATATATTAGTAATCATTATAATAATTTCATTTGTGTGAGTATAACTTTTACAAATATTTACCTGACATATAAAAGGGAAAGTACTGTGCATATAAAATTTATGTAGATGATTATTCCACACAACACAATCCTGATAACAGTAGTCGGCGCGGCGTTCGCTCCTCTGGATGGGAGGCTCCTCACACGCGCCTGGGCGCCCGCGGGGACACAGAGGAAGCAGATGTGCGGCTGATGTCTACTTGCTGGCACGTGAGTACAAATGGGCATCTACTGGCAAACACACACTTGCTAACAGCAACACTGAAAGGTTTACTGCTACCTCTGAGGTTTAAAAGGAATGCCCGGATCCCATCCCCCTGGGTGACAAGGATGGCTCGGAAGCCGCGCGTGTGGCCAGTAGTCCGCAGGCGGCCCCGTATCTGGACTGGCCGCGGTTTCCGAGTTCTAATCCGCACATGTCCATGTGGAAATCATTCACAGAGCATCCGTTAGCAATGTGACTAGGACGTACTTTGTATATATTTCAGATACCACTGAAAGGCAGAGGGGGAACAAAGTGACACCTTCACAGCTCTACGGTGAAGAAGGGACACAGGGAAGGTTCGAGCCACACCTCAGCTCTGGGCCTGGCCTCCTCCAAATGAATTGGGAGTGTTATTCAGACTGCCACAGGCTGGTGTCACACAACATCTCCATATTAGAACTATAACCAGAATATATATATGTATGTAATAGCTGTAACCATATTATAGTTAATAAAGTCATTCCTTAGGAATCTTGTTTGTCCAAATCTAACTGCATGCTAAGAGGCACAGAAATGGGATCGCATTTGGACAAAGAACTACGAAAAGTGCAATCTTTAGTCTCCAGAATGCTGGCTCTGGGCGCGAGGGCGTGGGTCTTCCCTGGAAATGCTGCCGTCGACATCATCTTCCAGAGAAGACCGTTAGAGAGAAGTGTCTCGTGTGTCAGTTCCTTTACCTTTACTATGCGGGAGACTCAAGGTTTGAGTGATACATTGCTTTCCTAAAGCCACCAGAATCTGGAGGCCAGTCAAACCTTTTTGGACAGAGGTCTCCTCAAAATGCTACTTCTTTAAAATCTTTGAAGAAGATGACTTCTTAGACCTTTGGCTTGGCATTCTGGGATTCCCAGACTATATTTTATTCTTTAATAAGCAAATAATAATCTGTTATCTTTTAAATGCTTTAGAATATATACATCTTTACTTTAAAATCCTTTGCCTAAATCATTTAATCTTTCAGCACCTCGTTTCTCTCTCCCCGACAAGAGGATAAAGAAACCCACGTCGTCCGAGAGCAAGCTCGCACAGTCACAGACTACAGAGGGACGACAATCACGTACGACTTGGGAGACGGCTACCGGTTGTAGTGAAGAACCAAAGGAAATAAACAGGGAGCGTTAGAGCTTCTGCCCCACCAAAAAAGGGTGTGCTGAACCATCTCCGACCACAGCACACCAGACTTACCAATGCCCCCTCTTTAAAACTCTATTCTGAGCTGTAGAGCCACCACCGGGCCCTGTTACCTGCCTTGCTTGAAAATCAGTGTTTTGTTCTGGCTGCTTAGTCAGCCCAGGAACGTTCGGGGCACTTGATGTGTATAACAGTGCTAATTCAGGGCTGTCTAACAAACATCTAAGTATTTGTGGGAGGGTTGCACAAAGTGTGGGACAGGAAGGAAGGGTAAAATTCAGCTTGAGCTAGCCTCCAAAATGAAACATAAATCTCCCCTTAGATTCCATATCATTCTGGAAGGCTGCCAGATCGTCAGAGTTCTTCACCATCATGTGCTTCTGCACTTCCTAATTTGGGCTGGGTCTGAAGAAGCTAGAAACCACGTGAGAAAACTGGGCTTCTCAATATTTCCAGAACAGTTTTACAGAACAAAAGGTTTGGGCAGGTCACTGGCTTCCAGGAGCTTCTCCAAATAAAGTAAATCTCAGGAGGCCTGACTATAACTGACCAGCCAACCAAGTGACAAACTCTTCGGTCTGTCTTAGCTAAATCTTCCCATTAAAATACTTTTAGACAGAGACTATCTATTTACACTTTGGTGAAGTCAAAAACTTAAGAAATAGCTCTGGGTTCGGAGTCTCAACAAGACTGATCACCTAATGCCCCCAAACCTGCCTGGGACAACAGCTTCCTTTCTCCTCTCTTCCCACTCTTGTTGACGGGGTTTATTATTGCCGACCTAACAAGTCATGGCCCTCACGTGCTTTGAAGCAAAACTCTAGGCTGTGTTCTCACTCTTAGAATTTGGAAGGGTTTTTTTCCCTTTTGCTTATTTTTAAAGAAAAACAAACATACTTTTTTCTGCCCAGGATATTCTCTTGATTTACCAGCTGAACAAGCTACATTTTTACTCTTGTTGGAGAATATCCATCTATGAAGTGAGGAGGAAGAACATTCCCTTGCAACAGCCATGGCTGAGAAGCCAGCGGCGGACGTTGCATAACCACGGCCCTTTCGTGGCCCTTGTTCAGCAACCTCATTCACGGGGGTCTTTTGGGGGGTCTCTTCCACCAGCGTAATAGGGAAGGATTGTCGTCACCTTGGTTTTAACACACAGCTACTTTTTTTTATATACATAAGAAGCCTAAATGGAGGACTACGAATTTAGAATGGAGACCACTATAAGCCTTTCATGCTTAAAACAGATCAATATAAAACAAATAAACATGGATATCTCACCAAAACACAGCGGCAGAAAGGTTTAGCAATGTTTCTTTCTGCAAAATGCAAAGTTAATTTCCCTAGTAGTGGAGGACCGAGAGAAATCCGTTCCGCCAACTGGAGACACTTGTCCATTGCGGACACTCTGACTACAGTATTGTACTCACACTGAACCACAGTGACTGCTCTCAAAGCCCAAATGATTGTCAAGTCACTTCTCCAGCCACAGATCATTTCTGTTGTTCTTTTTTGTACAAAATATTAAGACAGTAGGCTTTAAAATACAGCCTAAGCACCAATTACGATAAATGCATATTGGTAAGACGTGACTTCTAGCTTTAAAGACATTATGGACCTCCCTGGGGCTAAAGATCGCACCCATGTGAATAGAACAGCGCTAAAGAAAAATGCATTTTTAAAGATCTATAGAGGTTCTCCACTAGGCACAATTCATTGCTGAAGTTGGATCATGCAAGGGTTTTTACAAGAAAGGTACGAAAACTTACATGTACTGAACATAGTGCATATCACCATGAAGACTTCCAGGGTGTAAGATTAAGACAAAAGAGCGTTTTCAAACACTGCATGGATTTGGTTCTGCCCACCAAATGGAAGGGAGTTCACTGGCGTTACATGGAAAAATTGCCATCTTGGGGTTAATGGCCCCATCGCTCTGACCCACGTCCAGGAAGAGCTTCAGGAATTTGGTTTTGGGAGTGTTGTTCTGCTCCTTGCACTCACCAAATGCTCTTTGTTTAACAATATTCAAAATGTGCTGATTTTTGGAGTGGCTCACATGATTTTTATAGCCCGTTTTGTTAAACATTCTAAGTTTGAAAGGGTTTTTTGCCTTAAAAAAAAAAAAAAAAATCCAAAGAACAACGCATTACACTTGTAAAAAACCCAACTGTTTCTTCTCCTTATAATTGCTAGCAGGGTTACAGTTACCTTTTAACTCAATGAGACTGCCTAAGCCTTTTACAAGTAGATTTTCTTTGCATATTTCAAATAGATGATGAAGGGTCAATGCTGATTTTGTAGCAACAAAGAGAAGCAGAGGAGACGGACCGGCTCTGGGACAGACGTGCCAAACCTCAGCTTGGAGGGAGTCCAGCTAGCGGCTGCCCTTTGTGCTCTGGGGACTGGGGTCAGTCCCTTTGGGGCCGCACTTGTCAGGGCTGAGGAGTATCCAAATACCAGGGCAACGAAACATTGTGGCAAAAAGTCTTCCCCAGATGTAAAACCTGAGTCTGGGGTCTTTGCACCTTCAATTCCCCAAAGTCTGAGGTTGGCATGCTAGGCCACGACTCTATTTCAAAACAGGGTTTTACATTTATGGAAATATGCTCTTGTGTGGAGAAGCTCTTATTTGACTCTGCTTCAGAGAAAAAAAACCAGCAGCATATATCTATAAGCATATATGTGCGTGTGTATGTGTGTAGAAACAGGTACTCAAAGTCCCTTCTTGTTTACAAACTAGAAGTAACAATAGGCCAAATTATTTCCTCCCTCAAATAAGACTACCAATGTTGAACGCTAAATTTAAAAGACAAACTAAATAGGTCACCAAAAAATTCAGACAGGTGGTGGACAGAAGATGATCCCAAAGAGGAGCCACAAAATCCCATATTTAACGTGCTTGGAAAAGAAAAGATGACTTTTAAAAACGGACTAAAGACAGAGAAATCACGCCCCCAAACTTAGCAGCCTGACCAAACCTATCGGCGGACAGCACTCGGACGCCACTCTTCCCAGGACCGTGCGATGCTCTAGGGTTCCTTCCAGGGGTGTTGTGTCGGCAGCAAAGCGGGACAGGCAGCAGTGGGCATGTGCTTTTTTAAAGGTTTTTTTTTTCTCTGCAAAGGGACAATTATTCCTGGATAAGGCAAGATAACTGTGGTTAAGAGAAAAGCAGCCAAATGCAGATCTGCTGAGCTAATGGGGGGAAACTCAGTCAGTCTTCCCCAGCTTCGCAATCAGCTCATCGCAGATTTTCGTTAGTTCCTCAATTTCTTGGTTCTGAAAGACAAATGACATGGTTATATAGGCCACTTTGCATCCTGAGATCAAGGCAATGACAACTAAATAGTCCCAAGGCTGGCTACGCTCTGCCTTGACATCTTAGCTCAGTGGTTCCTAACTTTTCTACATCAGAGACCCTTTAAAGAAAGGGACGCTTCTCCCCTGAAAAATGTTCATGTGTTCACCAAGTCGTGCTTCAGTTGAGTAGGGGATGAGGGTAACCACTGGCCCTCTGCAGCTTGTCCATGAGCCTTAGTTCTCAAATTTTCTTATTATCACAGGAATTACCTACGATACTTGTTACAAACACAGGTATCTGGGACCTCACTCAGCCCATCAGCACCTCCAGGGACCTGGGATCCTGGAGTCTGAGTATGCCAGGGAACACTGTCTATGGCTTAGCAGACCCCATGATAGAACCCCTTGCTCTAGCTGAAGGGATGCCACAGGCATAAGTACGTAATTGGAGATACAGTGAGAAAAACATAAGAGGCACACACAAAAATGAAGTCCAAGGATCACTGAACAGTGAGAAATGGGGACCTGATAATTTTATCTCCCTACAGCAGAATTTCTCAACCATGGTACCACTGACATTTTGGGCTGGGTCAATCTTTGTTGTAGGGACCGACTTGTGCATTGTTAGATGTTTAGTAGCATTTCTGGCCTCTACCAATGAGATGCCAGTCGTGACAAGTAAATATATCTCCAGACGTTGCCAATGTCCCCAGGAAGGTGAAGTTGCAATGAAGGGGCAAGATGGTGTCACATATTACATAAAAAAACAAAAAGAAAGAAGAAAAGGTAGCCTCAGAGCTAAGAAGTGTCTGGTCCCCTAAACTTTAGTTAATGCAATTTCCTCTCTGCATCCTGCCCGGGGATATTTCCTACTCATATGCTTGGGAATTAATGGTCTCCCTTGTTTGTGTCCACCTGCATCAGTTCCCAGAGGAGCTGGATCAAAGTGTCTGGGCAAAGAAGACAAGGCTTCTCTTTCATCCAAATCCACCACAAGTTAGCCACTGCCAAGGAGGAAAACCAAGTGTCCCTCCGGTCGTCACACCACACCCCTCTGTGTACCTTCTGCTGAAGGGCTCTTTCCAGGGACTCCACCTTCATCTGTTCCTTCCGGAGTCCGGCATGGAGAGCTGCACTCTCGGCCTTCGCTTTTGTTCGAACCTGAGCGATCTCTTCATTGGCTCTGTTTGTGGTGTTTTGTTTGCAGAATAAAGGGACAAGAAACACCCGGTTAGTCATCAGCCATAGCTAAGGAGTCAAGATACTAACCGCTGACATCTGTGGGACACAGGCTAAAAGCAATGACAGCACAATAAGGGAGACATCAGTGACCTAAAACATTCAATTTAAATTTATAAATATTCAATTGACACCCAACTGCTAAGGAAATTTCCAAGGTGAAAACCAGTGGCAGAATTAATCTCATAGGCCACAGCGAGTTCAAAATTTATATGTCACTAGAAAATGGAATCATGTGACAGTTTCTACAGCAATCTTAGATTTTTTTTTTTTAACCTAGGACAATAGCAGGCAGGGTCTGTGGGATTGTTACAGGACACTAACCACTGACCTCTATGACACTAGAACTTAAAGTGACTTTATTAAAGAGATACAAAAGAAATTTTAAAAACTATAAATGTCAATTGACAAATAGCCAATTAATTGATGAAAGGAAGCTAAGAACTCATTAGTAGTCAGAGGCATGCAAATTTAAACGATAAACTTTTAAAATTTATCAGACTGGCAAATATTAACCAGGATGCTCTTATTCTATGATGGCCGAGATGCAAGGAAACAGGCTCACCAGCTGATGGGGGAAATGAAAACTGGTGCTGTCTTTGTGGAGGGTGATATGGTTGCAACTATTATGATTTAAAATGAATACATCTTCTGACCCAGCGATTCCCTTAAAGTAACGTATTCGCAGCAATACTCCCACTTTGCACAATTGTGTGCACAAGTATGTTCACTGCAGCGCTGTTTACAACAGAAAAAAGCGTGAAACTATCTAAATGCCCGTCGATAAAGGCATGGAATAATCCTACAACCTAATAAAAATAACTAGATGGAACTATATGTTCTGACATGGAAAATGGCCATGATACACTATTAAGTGAAAAAGGAAATTTGTATTTTGTAACTCTGATATTATGGAAAAAAAAAAAAAAAAGTCCAAAGCCATTTTGGGTAGTATTTGTAAAGGCACAAAGAAAAAACTGGAAGGACACACAATAAACCTTTGATAGCAGTACCTCTGGGAGTGAAAATGAGAGAGGGGAACTTGAAATGTTTTACAAATATGATGATAGAAAGCACAATGTACAAGTAGGTATCACTTTTTAGTTAAAAGATAAAGTTGGGAGCATTCTTCAGACTGTTCCTCAGGATAAATTCCAAATGTGCTGGATTTAAGGGTTAAAAAAAATAAAGCCATAAAAGTATTAGAAGGAAAACATGGCAGAATATTTTATATTCAGCCCAGAGAAGATCTTTGTCACCACGACAGAAAATCCTGCGTAAAAGAAATGACTGACAAATTTCACTACATAAAAATAAAATTCCTGCATGTCAAAAAACACTAGAAGGCAAAAGACAAATTAGAAAAATCATTAGCAACTCATATCACAAAGGGCTGGCATCCTTAGTGCATAAATATAATAATATATTTATATATATAATATATAAACTGACAATAGAAAACTGGGCAAAGAATAGAATCATTCATGGTAAAGCGAATATGTGTATAGACAGTTGCTAAAATATGTTCAATTTTACTCGTAAGATAAACAAAATCAAAACTACACTGAATAAAATAAATGCTCTATTTGTTTATCAAAAAAAGAAAACCCCAACTAAACTGGAATACCACCTTTATCTATTGGATTTGGAGAAAACCGGAAATTTGGTCTGTTGGTCAAGCCGTGGGGAGAAGAGAAGCTCTCATACTTCATGTAGGGATGAAAGTCGAATGAGGGCAATTTGACAACATTTATCATGATTACAAATTCACATATTTTTTGGCCCAGCAATTCCTTTTCCAGCATACAGATACCTCACCAAAATGCACGCCAAATGATAATAATCCAAGGTTCCTTATTGCAGCCCTGTTTGTAGTGGGTGGCAAATAACCTGAGTGTCCCACAGGAGGGGGGTTTGGTTAAATAAATGACACATTTCAACGCTGGAACACCATATGGCTGCTAAGGAAAATAGTGGAAGCTCTTCATGGATTGCTATGGAAAGATTTCCAAAATACACCACTAAATGAAAAAAACGAAGTACGCTGTCATCTGTATAACAAAGGGAGAGTCTCACCACAGTGAAAAAAACGGTGATCACATGGTGTGCTGGAGGTGTTAGTTAAGGCCATTGTTGTGTGATTATATAACTGGAGCAAATCAACAGGTCATACACCTTAAACTGCACACTGATTTATGGTAATTTTATCTCCATAAAGCTGGGGGAGAGGGAGAAGGGGAAAAAGTAGATCTGCAAGGACTGAAGGAACTAATGACCAAATTACCCGTGGTGATGAGGAGGGCGGGGAGAAGGAAGGGTATTGGGATGGGAGAGAGATACTGTGTATCTTTTTATTCTTTTTAATGTTTGAACCATGTGAAGATTTTACCTATTCAAAAAATTAAATAATAAAATGTATGCGCGCGCACACACACACAGGTACACACACACCCCAGTGCAACATGGAATTGCCAAACAACGTTGAGGGTTTTTTCTGGCCTTTTTCAATCTTCCCACCACACCATGAACCGTGAAACAGATTTATTGCAAATTCTCACTTGTCTAGTTTTTCTTCTGCGTGGATCTTCAGAGCCTGGTATCGCTGTTCCTCTTGTTTAACTCTGGCTAAGTAATCCTGGGCACATTTTTTCAAGGCTTCTTCATTCTGTTCCAAAGTGACAATTTAAAATAAAAGAAGCTGGTCATTTTATTTTTCTTCTACTAGTGACAAGCCATGTACCAGTTTTTTTGAGAAAACAGGTACAAATAATTCTTACTGAAGAAATTCTACATAATTTCTTCATGTATAAATTTTCAAAACACAGTAAGTTTCAGTTATATCAACACACCCAGTTTAGGGAGGCCGTCATTCAAATGTGAGTGGCAGGGGCACCTGGCTGGCTCAGTGAGGACAGCACATGACTCTTGATCTTGGGGTTGTGACTTCAAGCCCCATGCTGGGTGTAGAGATTACTTAAAAAATAAATCTTAAAAAAAAAAAAAGAGTTCAAAAGTGAATGGCACTCTGAGTCTCCTTTTAGGTAAACTGGCCACTCTCATTTTTATTTTACAATAAAAAAAAAAAAAGAATGTTCACTACTATAAATGTATCTTATTGATGGTATGCAACTAAGGTGAATCAATATGCCCACTTACACGTAAATTTGAAAGATTATTACTTATTTTCTTCTAGAATATGTAGCCTGAATTTTTTAGTGCTAAATTTTCCCTTTACTAATATTAAATTGGTGAATTATCAAAACGATTTCTAGAATTCTCCTAAGGTCTGAGGGTTCCACACTTACTATACTCCATGCCACACTCTGGCTGTAGCCTGACCTAGGAGGGGAATGACCAAGACACGCCACCTGGTGGGCCAGATGCCTGAACCACCACAGAAAGAGAAAACAGAAAAGAAAACCTCTACCTTCACTGGAACAGAAGATACAAGGCCAATGATATATGGGCCCCTAGCCCCTATTTAGAAGGCTATCCACACCTCTGGCATATATGTTTAAAGATCCATTACCAAGAAAATACACTACTAAGGAGACAAAAGGAAAAGGACATGCTACCTTCTTGAACCCTTCCAGAACGCCTTTCAGGTTCTCGTATCTCCTGAAGAGATCAGAAAGGGACCTTTCCACAGAATTAAGGTCAGCCAGGGCCTGCTCCTTCTCCATGGTCAGTTGCTGGAAGCTTTTCTGAGAGGTCATACTTGTCCTCTGTTCATCTTCTGAGAACCACAACAAAAGTAAAGGCAGAGTCATACAACAGATGGTTATCAGCTGCCCTCTGTGAGCTAAGCCGTATTCTTGGTGGGGGGGACCCAGCAGTGGACATAACAAAGTTCCTCTCAAGGACTTACGTTAGTGGGAGATTCAGATGGTGACAAGTGATGGGGGAAAACCAAAGCAGAACAAGAGGCGTGGGGTTCCTTTTTCAAATAGGTGGCCCCTCTCAGAGGGGTGCAAAGTAGGTGATGCAGCTACCCAGGAGGAGAATATTCCAGCAGAGGAACAGCTATGGCAAAGGCCCTATGCTGGGAAGGCATGGGTGATGTGGACCGTAGAAAATATCATTGCAGTGCTTAGGTAGAGAAAGACTTAGGCAGTCAGTCCTGACAATATTGGCTGCAGAGTTATTTCTAAATTCAACGCATGAGCACCAACCACTGTTGGTGTGTAAAAGGTACCAGTGCGTCGGACACAGGGAAAAAGTACAGCTTGCAGCAGAGTAAGGACAATGCACCCAAAGGAAGACCCCACCCAGGGGTACTGATGATGTGAGTAGGCCATCAACCCTCTGGGTGCCAGGTGGAGAGTTTTTCACAGAATTCAAGCATTTGCTAGCCTCTAAAATGAACCTAACCATGGCTGATGCTCATTATTTGTGGACTGTGTACTTGTGAATTTATCTACTTGCTAAAATGTACTTGTAAACTGAAAGTCAGTACGTGGGGTGTATTCCCTGTCACGCACAGAGGGGCAAAAAAATGTCAAGTCACTTGACGTGCACATTCTCAGCTAAGGCTGAACTGGACGACACACTTGTTTCATACTGTAAACAAGTATCCTTTTCAGTCTATTTAGTATCATGATTTTGCATTTTTGTGCTTTCTGGGTGAGCAAGAAGGCTGTGATGTGCCTTATGGAGAAAATACCTTCGTGAGATCATCTTCATTCAGGCACGAACTACAGCACTGAGGGCCATGAGTTCAATGTTAATGAACTGACATTAAACCAGATGTCTTTAAACAGAAATACACATAAGACAACGTTATGTATTGACAAAGATGTTGTGACCAGAGGCCCGCAGGAACCTCACTCTGTACTTCCCCTAAAGCAATGGCTCAGTATTTGCTAATTCAGTGTTTGTGGCAACGTTGTGGAATGGAACCACTGCAAACAGTGAGAATCAACTGAATCTAAATGAGGGACAAGTGGAAGCTCATATTCTGATTTGAAAATCATCTATGGAACCTATGGCTCACACCACAGAAGAAAAAGGCCAGGGGCGCCTGGGTGACTCAGTCGGCTAAATGTCCGCCTCTTGGTCATGTCCGGCTCAGGTCATGAACTCAGGGTCGTGAGATTGAGCCCCAAGTCCAGCTCCCCGCTCAGTGGGAGTCTGCTTGAGAATCTTTCTCCTCCCTCTGCCCCTCCCCCGCTCTCTCGCTCCCAAATAAACAAGTAAAATCTTAAAAAAAAAAAAAAAAAGTCCTTACCAATCATTTGGGCAATGGTCTTTTCATATTCAGCCACAATTTTCCTTAAAAAAAAATTATTATCAGAAGAGAATTTTTAATGGAAGTTGGAGAAATGCTGCCCTAAACAAACACATTAACAAATGAACATTTGAACATTGTATATGATGTTCAATGAATATTTAAATGATGTTCAAATGAACAAATTTACATAACCCAGTTATCTGCTTTGGGGCTTTTTTAATATTAAGGTAAGATTTGTTAACGTTCAAAAAAGATTTTTCTGAAGATTTTATGTTTAACAAGCCTTTCATTCTATTTATTTTATCTATAGAAACTGCCTTCACTTTCTCTTTGAACCTCATGTAAATGACCTCAAGGCAATACATTAACTCTGCCTGGACAAATCAATCTTTTACAAAATAAGTGAATGACATTCTTGGGGTTCTTCCTAAGAAGGCTGATCTGAGTTCAGGCTTTCCTGGCCCTCATCCACCCTTTTGGGCAGTCCGTGCCCTCTGATTCAGTCACAAATTTTATTTTACTGTCCTAGTTCCAAAAGCATTTCAGTTATCCAAAGACTTTAAAGATCACCCTGTCATGTTAACCTTTCTTTTTGGTGAAGTGCAGTGAAGTATCCCTGACCCTTTCCAGTAAGATGAGTGCTCTTCCCTGTGACCCCTCAGTGAGGAATTACGGTTCCCCTGCCCCTCGCTGGTGGTGCCCATCACTTGGTCCGAGTTTCTTCCGACGGCTACTGTAAGCTAAGGGCAGGGGCCTCCTGTTCGCACACCCAGCATGGGACCTCACACCCAGGAAATGCTCACGAAGCAAGTAATACAAGAGCTACAAATTCAAGTGGGCATAATTAAAATGTTTCTTCATCATTCAAGCGCTGACTGTATGAGTGTATAAATTATGCGTTTTTCTTCTTCTTTGATGCCATCTTTAGTTATTTCACAGCTTCTAACTCTCCTTTCTAGGGAATGAAGAGCAAAAATAAAAAGATCTCAATTTAAGGTCAATCGATTTTGTTTCCTGTTAACATGCTTTTTATAACCTCTTTGGTGGTTATGAAATTTGAAGCCTTCATGTGTAACCGATTTTAGAAAAGTGTTACAAATTATAATGCCTCCATAACTGAGTATGTCAATGAATCTTATTATTCTGGAGTTTAAGTGGATTTTTTTCGCACAAATTGATGTCTCTTCAAAAGGTAAGAACTATGTGGGTTCTGCTTATTTGTAATGTTCTCAAAAACCCACAAGAAGCTACAGTATTTGAATAACTGGTCAGAAACACTCATGAAAAGACACTGTCAATCACAAATTAAGGTGCAAATATCAATGCCGTCTAGTTTTCAGCAGTTGGTTCTGTGGTAAGCAAATACTTTCATTACTACATTTATATTAAATCTAATAATGCATAAAGGTATCCAACCCCTCCCCCAAACCTCTCTAACCTCATCTCCAAGACTTCTTGTCGGGTTTCTTCGTATTTTTTCTTCCATTCATTTGCTTCAATTTCCTTAGTGATTATCTAAATTATAATAGAGATAAAGCTTGGTTTTACCTACTGAAATCTATTACAGTTTGAATTTAAGATTGGAAACTGAAAACACACAACCAGGTGCATCCCAAGACATTCAAGCTACATTGGGAATATAAAGCCTCAACCTCTGTGTATAATGCTCACAAGCATTTGGAAAAATGTACTCTCTGCCACATAGGATGGTGGAAATGTAGCCACCAAAGTAGAGGGGAAGAGAACATCTCCCAGGAAAGTTCCAAGTGATAATCACAATCTCTGTGAATTTTACCCAGGTCCAGGGTCTGGCTCTTAGCTCTGTAGGCCCAGAACCGTGATTGATTGGGACAGGACACCAAAAGAAGAGCCATCAGCCTGGCAGAGACTCACCTTAATCAAAGTACTAATTTTACTCATGATAAGAAACAACTATGACAGCATCAGGGCATTAGCATGACCAGCATATTCTCGTTCTACAGAGATTTCTGATGGCTTGATAAGAACGGAGTCATAACTAGGGGCTCAGAAGTTCAAAACCTCCAGCCAGATGCACCTGTATCTCACTAAAGGCGGGATCTTGCTCCTCAGACCAGCACCCGTATCCCTGTTTGGGATGCCCTTAGAAATCATTACCTCAAACTCCGTGTGCCTGGACAGAGCTTAGAAGGGCATCACTGTTCTCCTTTTATTATACTTCTCTATGCTTCTCTCTTTCTCATTGATAACAACATTCTTTATTTTGGTGCCTTTAATCAGAATCTCAAGAACCTAGCAGCTAGCCTGTCTGCTTCAGGTGACGAGGCACATTCTTGCTCTGCTCCAATAGGCAGTCTTCTCATAGTATCACTCTCGGAAGGAAGATGAGGTCATTTTTCTCACTGACAAGATTTTGGTAGGGCCTCCTCACCACTGCTCCCAAGTTCTGACAACAGGATCAGCTGACATCCCTCATTATCAACCTAATGCTATTTTGTAAAGCTTTAAAAGACCTATATATCAGGTTCTTCACTACTCTCACTGTATTATGAAAATAACATCGCTACAATAAGGGAATTCCCTTCTTTAAAAAAAAGAAAAAGGGTGGGATCATCAAGAAACACACAAGCCAAACACATAAAATACAGCATAGAAATATAATAATAATAATAAGAGCACATGACTGCGTCTTTCATATTTTTCTGATCACCCAGGAAAGGCCTAGCAGGAATCTGTTTTGAACAGAGGCTGTTCAAGAGACACAGGAAAGGAATTTAAGAGTTGATCTGTTTAATTAAAGAATGGATCAAAGTGGGAAGCAATTTTATATTACTGCAAGTCTGTTAAACGAAGGCACTGATTTAGTTACATATGTGGGAAGAGTTGGCAGAATTCAATATTCAAAAAACTTCAAGGCTGAAAGATAATGAAGCACTGTCAGCTTTTTCCCCAGGACTCCAGCACCAATGAGAGTTTTACAGGGAGGCCTTTCTATGAACTACACAAGCTGCAGGAAGTAAGAACTTCCAGCCAGGAATAACTCAAGCCAAACAGAGATGGGATCTCCCTGCTGGCCATGGGCTTCACAAAGTCAGGGAGTGATAAGTGGACAGAACACGAGGGTCTTTACCTCTTCTCTTATGAGAGTAAGCACGGCTGTCTTATCAGATTCACTGAGGCAGATGCCATCCAGGGGGCTCTCCCCTCCACAGGCCACAGACACGGGGGCCTTCTCCACAGAGGACTCCAACAACAGTCCCTGAGGGGGCAAGAAGTTACACTTAATACCTTCAGGCTTCAGCTTCCCAACCCCAAGCATCCTTCAATAACTTCCTTATTACTCAATGGACCACAATGTTTAAAAACATGTTTGAAGACAAAAACACAGCAGGGGAAGCTTTCAAAAAATAAAATCAAATCTAGTTATAGTACAATCTGAAGGAAAAAGTTCTCTAATGAATATGGGGGTGGGGGGGAGCAAGTTAACTTCCATTTAACAGACAGCCTAGTGAAGTTCTCTCCTTATCCAAAAAGGAGAAAGTGTGATTATCACAGTGACCGGTCACCAAAGAATCACATGCTTGAAAAGGAAAAATGTCTCATTTTTCAGGGGATTTCTGGGGATAATGCATTCCATGTAACTTTTCCCAAAAAAAGTATCAACTTTCAAACATATTGATACTTTTGTGTACCTCTTTAGTCACCTTGGATAGAAATGTTTCTAAAATGGACTAGTAACTCTCAGGCTTCAGGAAGCAGAAATGGCACACACATCTGAACGCTGACTCCCCTGCCCCACCCCTGGAACGATTCGGGGCCACCAGGAACTTCAGCTGCTCTGCAGTGACGTCCAGCCCTGACCCAGTGATGCTGTCAGGTGGACACCATGAATGGTCCCTGTACAAAGTGGCCAGATCTATGCCTGCACTTTCACTTTTCACTTTTTTTATTCTTTTTGATTCTTCCTTGCTGTTAAGTTTTCAGTTCCCTTCTGGTGCGGCAGCTTGCTTTTATAGTAAACTCAGGTTCCAGAAAGCCACAGTAGTGGTTTTTTCACATGAACATGGACTTCATTCTCTGCTCTTTCCTAAAAGGCATTTTTGGGGCTATTTCCTCCCACCTGTGTAAGTAAACTTTTTGTGTAAATAGGAAAAAAGCTGGGGTGCCTGAGTGGCTCAGTTGGTTAAGCGACTGCCTTCGGCTCAGGTCATGATCCCGGAGTCCTGGGATCGAGTCCCGCATCGGGCTCCCTGCTCAGCGGAGAGTCTGCTTCTCCCTCTGACCCTCCCCCCTCTCATGCTCTCTCTATCTCATTCTCTCTTTCAAATAAATAAATAAATAAAATCTTAAAAAAAAAAAAAAAGGAAAAAAGCTGATCTAATAACATCCAAAATGCCAGCCCAAGGACTGGCAATAATCTTAACACTCTTAAGAATCTGTATAACCAATCTCTCTGGTATCTTGTTTGAACCAAGACTGAACAGAAAGTCCAGAGTCAGCTTAGACCAGTAGTTTTTAAACTTTTCACGGTCATTGCAACTCACTGTTCCTCTAGAAAATGCTCAAAAATTCACACATAATTTTGCCTTTAGCTTCACGTAGAAGGGCCTGATACAGAAAACCCTGGCTTAGGCCAGGGAAATGGGGAATGCGAAAGCCACAAGCTGGCAGCGCCCGTTTCAAGCAGCATCTGGAGGAAGGCAGCCCACCCTGCTGACAGGAGTCCACGGTCCCCCCAGAAACACTCTCTGTCATGGGGCAGATCTATCACTAGAGCCAGAGGCCACTTGTGGGCAGGCCCCCGATGACCCCCACCGTCCTGGTACTCATCCTCTCATGTAATCTCCTCCCCTTGAGTCTAGGCTGGACCTGGGGACTCACTTCTGAAGAGACTGGTAAAAGCCATGGGATGTCACTTTTGAGATTAGTTTACAAAAAGACTCCAGCTTCCACATTGTGAAGAGCTCCCTATGGAGAGGCCCACGCGGCAAGGAATTGATGTCTCTGCCAACAGCTAGTGAGGACCTGAGACATGGCGACAGCCGCGTGAGTGAGCTTGGAAGTGTCTCTACCCCAAGGGGAGCCTGGAGGTGACCGCAGCTCTGGTCAATACCTTGACTGCAGCCTGTGTAAGGTCAGAGGCACCCAGCAGAACCGCCCCAGGATTCCAGAGCCAGAAAGGAGGACATCAGAAATGTTTCTTGTGGATAATGAATAAACCTCTGGACATTTGAGTCGTCAGCCCATTAACTTCCTGTGCCATGCTTCTCCCTCAAGAAACTTTCTCATACTCTTGTTCCCATGTAACTTGCCTACAGGGAGGTAACACCCTAGGTCAAGTTGACACGTTTGGTTCACTTTGTTAAATTTGTGATTCTAAGTTAATACATTTTAAAATCAGTCTTTTGTGTTTTTATTAGTTGAAGCCAGAATCACCAAGTCAAATCAATTCTAAGAAACAGCCCTTCTGTGCCTCCCATGACCCTCAAGTTAGCAAGATTTTGGGAAATAAGCCAAAAAGAGTTTTTTTAGTAAGGAAAACATCAACGTCTATTCTAGAAGTCGGCATCTCATTCATTTGTTGAGAGGATACATGAGTTGTCTGCCCACTTGCTCAACAACTTAATGTATCTGGAAGAGGCAACATTCCAAGTGGAAGCAGGTGATCAGACCTTAGATGGGGGCAGATATATCCAGATGAGTGGGCTCTGCGGCCTGCGGCCCTCCCCTGATCACTCCCTTCCACCTGGCCCCGTGCCTCTCCCCTCACGGCTTAAATGCAAAATGCAACAGCTTTTATGAGGAATTTACGGCCATGGCCTAGTTTAGCCACCTTTTTCAAGAATCCTAGGATTTAGCTTTTCACCTTCTTTAGTCCTTTATATTGCTTATCAACAGCACAGAAAGCCTACGGAATCTACCATCATAAAGAATTGACCTGACAATCTCATCCTGGGCTGGGTAATCTATTATGTTTAATAAAGATGCTAACCTAATCAGTCAGTTCCAGCCTTCCAAAGGATCCTGTTTCACGTCCCCTAATCCTTTCCCCTATTCCCAAAGCATTCACAACTGAGGGCCAAGAAAGACCTGTCTCTAGACAGTGGAACTCAATGCAGTCTGTTGCAGACTGGCAGTGAGCACGGATGCCACCAAGGAAACCTCTCTGCTCATGTCCTTGCAGTGGGAAAATGAGCACCGTTAGTCTCTCACAGCAAGCGGAGTTCATCCCATCTTCTGTCCTTGAACCCACTGGAGTACTAGCACCCCAGCCACTGAGCTCTAATAGCGATATCCTTGGAAAAACCAAATGAACTCAATTTTTAGAAGTTTAAGCCTTCCTAAAAAAATAAATTGACTCCTAACTGAAAAACGCTGCAGATCAATAGATGATAAGCAAGATGAGACTCACTGCCCACCAGTGAGTGCACTCTGGCCTTAGTCACTTCGCCCCGGCTACCACCAACTGCTGCAACAGGAATGCACTTCCAAGAAACACAGAGAGGCTTAAACAAGTCAATGCTAGATGAACCAGATTTCTTTATTCAATGTTTTGAATATTGCAATTTCCTTATGTGACGCCTATTCCACATTCTAGGAAGTAGAAATTCATTGATTTCAGGAAGTTCCACTGGGGTTACTTTTAAAAGATCACAACATAGGGTATGTTCTTCGGCAGCTAGCTCCAAAGACAAGTATTCCCCACTTTTCTTTCTCGCTCACTCTCCCACCCTCTTCCTGGCAGCATCACCCCACCTGACAGTGGCCTACCACTCTGCAGCTCCCATTTTTGACGTTATCACTGCCTTTCATCCTCATGACCACCGGACGAGGCCAAAAGGTGCTCTCATTTTATGGATGAAGAAGTTGGGAATCCGGAAGTTGAACCAGTCTGTTCCCAACGCTGGGGAAGCCACCTAAACCTGCAGCTGCGCAGACCAAGGCTTGGTCCACTCGACACAACCTGCCCCGATCATCTGTTTGCTCTTTTTAAAGACTGAAAATACAAGAAAGTGCTCCCTTAGTACTTAGAAAACTTCCAAAGGAACTGGTTTCCCCAAGTGCATGAGCAGGCTCTTTGGGTAGCGGCGTGTGTAATGTCAGCCTATTGTGGGTGGGGGTGGCAGGCATCCCTCCCTCCCACAGATGAGGAGAGACAGGCCCATGAGTGGCTGTCCTGGGATTAGGTGACCTGGCTCCCAAAAAAGGATTTTGTCCAGAAACAAATTCACTAATGTGTGAGGCCCTTGTGGGGGGACAACGCTCCTGAGACCCTATGTGCTTTGTGTATGTCTTCCTTCTGCCCACGTTTCCACAGGCTACTCCTTCACCCATCTACCTTCACGTTTGCTCATTCTGTGTCCTCTAGGGAATCACTGTGTGTCTTGGCCTAACAGTGAGTCCTGAAAACAATTTACTGGGACATGCAATCGGCATTAAAAAATGAAATGGAATTTAAAAAATGAAAGAGAGGAGGTGCCTGGGTGGCTCAGTCAGTTAAGCGTCTGCTTTTGGCTCAGGTCTTGATCCCAGGGTTCTGGGATTGAGCCCTTAATCAAGGTTCCCGGCTCAGTGGGGAGTCTGTTTCTCACTCTGCCCCTTCCTCTTCCCCTGCTCGTGCTCTCTCATGCTTGCTCTCTCTCTCTCAAATAAATAAAATCTTTTAAAAAATGAAATAGAATAGAAAAATATCAGAGCGAATCACATGAAGAAAGGTAGATACTGTTTTGTGCAATTTGTTTTATAAAAATACAAATGCATACGTTGTGATGTGTCATTCATATATACATATATATATTAGTCAAGATGCAAAACATTTTTACTGTGGATTAAGGTAAAGGATGTTTCAATCACAGCTTCATCTAATCCTATAGCTTCAACTATCCTGTGTCCTAAAGACCCTCAGATTTTTTAAAGATTTTATTTATTTTAGAGAGAGAGAGAGAAGGGCAGAGGGAAAGGGAGAGAGAGTCTAAAGCAGACTCTATGCTGAACGCGGAGTCCGATGCAGAGCTTGATCTCACAACCCTGAGATCACCTGAACTGAAACCAAGAGTCAGGGGCTTAACCACTGCGTCACCCAGGCACACCCTGGGTTGGCTTTAATAGATTTAAGGGCTGGGGTGCCTGGGTGGCTTAGTGAGTTAAGCCTTCAACTCTTGGTTTTGGCTCTGGTGGTGACCTTAGGTCTGGGGATTTAGGCCCGCATTGGGTTCTGCATTCAGCGGGGAGTCTGAGGATTCTCTCCCTCTCCCCACCTTGCACACACTCACTCTCTAAAATAAGTAAATAAATTTTGGGGCACCTGGGTGGCTCAGTCGGTTAAGCATCTGACTTTGGCTCAGGGCATGATTTTAGGGTCCTGGGATTGAGCCCTACCTGGGGCTCCCTGCTCAGCAGGGAGTCTGCTTGTCCCTCTGCCCCTCCCTCTGCTTATGCTCTCTCTCAAATAAATAAATAAAATCTTTTAAAAAATAAAAATCAGGGCGCCTGGGTGGCTCAGTTGGTTAAGTGACTGCCTTCGGCTCAGGTCATGATCCGGGAGTCCCGGGATCGAGTCCCACATCGGGCTCCCTGCTCGGCAGGGAGTCTGCTTCTCCCTCTGACCCTCTCATGCTCTATCTCATTCTCTCTCTCAAATAAATAAATAAAATCTTAAAAATAAATAAATAAATAAATAAATAAATAAATAAATAAATAAATAAATAAATAAAAATCAATCAATCTTTTAAAAAATTGTAAATAAAGCCAACCCAGGCTTTTTACTGAACTCATGCTATGTACTTATCAGAACTGCCTCCTGGAAATATGGACTTAGAAACTGGTCCCACAGATGTCTCAAAGCCACAGATCTAAAAATTAACTTCTACAATTCTGCTCCTCTTTCTGTATTCTTACTTTACTGATTCCTGTGTTCAGCAGAATTTATTGTGGTAGGTGCTGAAGTAGCAGCAAACGGACAGTCGTGGTCCCCACCTTCACCAAGCTTAGTGTTGGAAGGAAGGAAGGGAGAACAAGAAGTGACTCCAAGGGGTAGGTTCACAGAACTGAAAGAACTTCCATGTGGTTCAGTCAGATGTGTGAGGGAGAGAGGAGACAGTGGAAGCTGGAGAGAAAGGCAGAGTCCCAGTGCAGAAAGCCACATCCGCCGCCGGAAGAGTCTGAACTTATTCTAAAGACAAGGGAAGCCAACCAAGAGGGGTAAGCAAAGAGTAACAAGATCAGTTTGGTGTTTAAAACATTACCTTGGCTTATGTAAAAGGATGAGAGAACAGCCTAGAAACAGGGAGACTGGTTAGGAAACTACCACCATATTTAAAAAGACTGGTGGCGGCCACGGGCTGGAGAAACATTGGTGGGTTTACAATATATGGTTTCCGGACTTTTAAACAGCAGATTTTGCTTGTGGGAATAAGGGGGAGGGAGAAGCCCCTGGGCACCCCAGATTTGCCGGGCAGGTTATCAGTAACACTGACCACTTGGACATTCAAGGAAGAAACCTTGGGTGGCTTTCACCAACTTTCTCTCACCACCACTCCACCCCAGCCACCATGCACATCTCCCAAGTCACCAAACGGTGATGGTTCTACCTGATAAATCTCTCTCAGCCTCCACCCCATCCTTTGAACTCTTACCCATCACGATGCTCCTTACTTAAAACCCCATGATAGTTCCTTACTGCTTCTACTACAAATTTCAAACCTCCTGGCACCATGTCACTAGCCCCTGATGATCTGGCCCTCAGCTACTATATGTGGGCTACCCTCTCACACGAGATGACTAACACTTCCACTTCCTCATAGAGCCCATGCTTCTCACTCCCAGCCTTTGTGCAGGCCAACTCTGCTGCCCAGAACACCCTTCACTGCTTTATCTTTCAAACTAAGTTCAAATGGCGGAAGCTAAGACAACACCACCTTAACCAAGTGATCAAAGTTAACTCCACCAATAATGGGACAACCTGGGATCCACAAGGTCACTTCTGATGGCTTTGTGCCCCAAATGCATAAACTGAATTTAATTAGCAGAAACACTGGACGAACCCAAAATGAAAGATATTCTACAAAACATTGACCTGTATTCTTCAAAAGTGTCAAGGTCAGGAAAGACAAAGACTGAAAAACTATCACAGATTACAGGAGACTGAGAACCCGAGAACTAAATGCAACATGGAATCCTGAGCTGGATCCTGCACCAGAAAGAGGATGTTACCGGGACAACTGACACAATTCAAATACGGCTTATAGCTTAGTATTATAATAATACTGTACCAGTGTTCACTGATTTTGATAACTGTACTGTGATTATATAAAATGTTAACATTCAAGGAATATGGGTGAAAGATTTATAGGAATTCTTTGTACTATTTTTCTAAGTCTAAAAAGTGTAACGTAATTTTGCTTTTAATGAGCTCAAATTCAGCCTCCCCAACACCTGCCGCGCAGGCGGTCAGCCCTGGCTCCCACAGCCCCCGGAACACATTGGATTACAACATTCACACCGTCTCATTAGTTTCCATTTTGTATCCACTACCAGTGCTGTTCAAAAGAATTACAATGCAAGCCACTGGTAATTTAAAATGTTTCGGTAGCCATTTAAAAAGTAAAAAGACACACAAAATTAATTTTAATAATATAGTTCAGTTAACCTAATACATCTAAAATAGGATCATCTCGACATGTAATGAATATAAAAAGTTCGAGACATTTTCTTTTTCTTTTTTTTCTTTTTTGTCCTAAGTCTTTAAAGACTAGTTATATTTTACATTTACAAGACATCTCAATTCAGACTAACTACAGAGCAGGTGCTCAGTGGCCACATGAGGCTGATGGCTACTGGATAGATATCAGGATAGACTACGAGCTCCTCAAGTGAAGAAACTTTTATTTATATTTCAGCCCGTCACCAAACACTGACTACAATTTAGTTAATGAATTAATGTGGGCTTTAAAATAAATACTGAAAAAAAAAAAAAAAAAAAACCCCTGAGCCCCACACTTCCCCTGCCCCCCACAAGTGTAGGAACTTACAGTCATGGCAGATCCATCTTTTTCCATCTTCTGGCACGTCTCTTTCTCTATACCTACAACACAGAGAGTCATTTTTATAGTTATCCCAAGAAGTCAGTTCCTGTCTTTCCTGATGAAGACTCTGGAGACCCCAGTACAGGCCCAGAGTGACATCTATGAACCCAAGAACAGCATTTCCAGATTTTCAAAGGAGCACCGGCACTTTGTTGATGGATGTGTTGTCTGTGTTAAAAGTCCGAAATACTCAGAAGAAAGGGGAGTGTTGCCCTTAGACAGCCATACACACAATCACCATCTTCAGGTGGAAAGAACAGCAAGGCTGCCCCCTTGTGTCCGTAAAAAGTTTTGTAAATAAGTTGTTACTACAACCATGGGACTATGTCAGAAAGAGGAAACCACAATATGAATGTTATTTTTATTAGCAGGTCTGAGTGAATTTACATTCCAGCCCAGAAGGGTACCCTCAGACTATTTAACGTAGCAGATAAAACAATAAGCTCTAAATTTCAATGCCCGAAAGACTAAATTCATTCTCCTCCCCATACGCTTTCACACTTGTCTACCACCACCAAAGGCAACATTAAAAAAAAAAAAAAAAAAAAATTATGCTTTTTCTAATTAAAGGAATATGCACTCATTGAAGAAAATTTTACAATATGAAAAAAACCACAATTCTAAAGCTACAATCCTCCATGTAGCAACAGCGAATTGTTATTTTAGTGTACTGTCAACAGTGAATTATTTAAAACACAAATGTGACCATCACCACTCTGCGTACAAACCTTCAATGGCTCCCCTTTACCAACAGGATCAAGTCCAGATTCCTCAGTACAACCTTGTTTTCCCACTTGTCCTGAATTCACAGAGAACTGCTGAGCATTTACCAACACGGCAGGTTCCTTCCTGCCCCTGGGAGAGATTCTCGTTCCCTGGGGCACATCTGTGTCTATCTATCAAGACCTGGTGCAAAGGTGACTCTCCCCAGAGAGTCTGACTCCCCTGACAGAGCCAGAACTCCTTTCCCACCTCCACAACGCTTACCACCCCTGCATGACCGTAGCCTTTGCTTGCTCCCAGGACACGGCTATCAGTCCTTGGAGCTGGAGCATTAGCTTTTCACTAACTCTGAGGACAGCACCGTGGCTAACAGAACCCCAGCTCTAGAAATTTCCATTGGAGGAATTTCCTCTAGTGAGGAAGAATATAATCCATCAAATATCTACATGCCCCTCAAGAAATTTATCAGAGACACCTGTTATAATAAATACATGGAATAGGAGTAGTAAGAAGAAATGCAGTGGGAACACAGTGTGGAAGCCAAGTCTCACTTTTGACAGAAACCTGAAAGAACAGACAGAATTTTTATAGAAGATGGCAAAGAAAGGCATTTTATTTTATTTTATTTTTTTTTAAGATTTTTATTTATTTATTTGACAGAGAGAGACACAGCGAGAGAGGGAACACAAGCAGGGGGAGTGGGAGAGGGAGAAGCAGGCTTCCCGCTGAGCAGGGAGCCCAATGCAGGGCTTGATCCCAGGACCCTGGGATCATGACCTGAGCAGAAGGCAGACGCTTAACGACTGAGCCACCCAGGCACCCCAAGAAAGGCATTTTAAATGTAAGAAATAATGTAGGTACAAGAGTACTCAGGATCATCCCTGGGATGATGTCAGAGCAGAAAGCGGCCTGGGAAGAAATGTGGAATAGTGCCTGGCATCTTTACTCTACAGATGGGAGATGGAGATGTGGGCAGTGGGGAGAGGCTGAGGAGAGAACTCTTGCAAAGTCTGGACTTCCACCTGCTTCCCTGGTTTGATGACATGTTGTGATTTTTAAAATTCTGAGTATAAAAGTCCCCAAATCAACTTACATTGCTGAAAATCTGAGTTTTTAATAATGTTTACGGTAGTCAGGAACATGGTTTCTAAACATCTCACAAGTCAAGTTTAAGGCCACAGATACAACTTGGGACCTGGACAAGGGCCTCAGCTCTAGAATGTTCTTACAAGTTCAACAGTGAGAAGCTTCAGCATAGGTTAGTCTAGTTAGTTCTTTTACTAGAGCATTAAGGATTTTTCAGGATATTAGTCAATTTCAATCTACCACATCAGTGAGCAGGAAAATGTATAATATTCTAGTCATGAAAGCAATCTCTTCCCACATTAGCACTGCGGTTAAAAGACCGTGAAACCAGACTGTTGTTGAATCCTAGCTCTACCATTTGCTAGTCAAGTGACCTTGGCTGACTGACTTAACTTCTATGTCTCACCTTCCTTCTCTGAAAAATGGGGGAAAAAAACAATACCAATCAAGGAGTAATCAATTAATAGATGTCAAGCACTTACAACTGTGCCTGCACACGGTAAGGCACTCTCCGTGTTACTGTTATTTCTCTAAGTTGAACAACAATCACAACATGGCTATAGGCCACTGTATTTTGAGATGTGGTCCCATGTAATAAATTATTCAAAATTCAAGCAGTCTCATACGTCAGCGTCTCCTGTGCATTCTGCCACACTCATCCCTATGTCTCTGGTACTTCAACAAGACACCCTCCTGTGCCTCTTTTCTAGGTAAAGAAGCAAAGCACAGATCTCTCCTCCAAGTGACCCAATTCTCTAATCTCTTTAAAGCGTCTCCTGCATTAGGCTTTCAGGCATTTCTAGGCTTAAGTACATTAGAAAGATGAACATATACTTCCATACCTGCTTCTGAGGATGAAAACGCATGATTTATGGTAGACACGGGAACATTGGAACATTCAAAGTACTCCAGGTCTTCCTCTGGCTCACCTTTCACCTCGGCCCCAGATGATTTCTGACCAGATGAAGTGGACGCCAGTTTCTCCTCATCAGTAGCGTGGCCATCCCTATTAGAAACGTCTGAAATCTGGGCGATCACTGCTCCTTCATCCTGGGAAATGCAACAGATCAGAGGCTACCGTTTAGGAGGACCAACAGTGGGGAAGGCGACATCTCAGACACCATTCCACACGGGTGTCCGAGAACACTTAACCACAGATTTTGGCACCAGTCAAGGAGGAAGCTGGGGTCTCTCAATCATGAATATTATGCTTTCTAGAACCTAAGTTCTGTTATTCACACATGACCTCTGAAAAATTAACCTTTTCTAGCCTAGATTTATAAGCCAGAATTTTAAGTGGTCCACAGTGGTTTTCAAATATTTTGCTCATATACTCCCTGAACTGTTTTGGAATAACAATGTACCCCTTTGTATTTTCAGGTGACTTCCAAAAACTTTTCAGCATAAATATAAAAAAAAATCTGGTATACTTTAAAAACTGGCCTTGCTTACTTCAATCTAGTTACTCTAGTGATTTGATGATGCTCTATCATCTCTTTAAAATCAAACATGAACACACACTCTTTAATAATTTTAAGTCAGAAATTTGCATCATTGCTTTTCCCCTCTGAATTTGTATTTCCCTTCTACTTCCACCAAGAAATTATTCTTAAATAAAGCATTTGTATACTTGAAAGTCTTTTAAAGTTCTCCCTATCATTTTTCTCAGTTAAAAAAGTTAAAATTAAAAAAAATTTCTATGACCGTAAGTCTCTAAGTATTAACAGTTTTTCTTCTGGAGAGTTAATCATTGTACATAACTAATGCACAGTGTATCCTAAAATTATTACAACTTTTGATAAGTACTATAAAATTCAAAAATTGATACTAAAAACAAGTAGCAATTACATTTTGTTGTACCAATTACTTAAAACTTTTGCAGTGTCCTATGTGCTATTTTTCTGAATCAAAGGTAAATTTCTCATGGTTCTTGTTGCCTGCTTTAGCAGCATTTGAAAGTGGATACTTTACACATTTGTAATAGATGAAAAAATAAGTGAGAGGGCAAATTTTTTTTTTTTAATCTTCAGCCATATACCAAGTTGTTGGTCCAAACTGTGTAAAATAAGTTAAATTTAAAATGCATTTTATTAACCAATGAATGTATTTCTATAATCAGTTATGCTGAAATAAAGTTTTAAAAAGGGTCTCAATCAAATAGGTCTGGATTTTTGTTTCTTTTATGTTTCCCAATTCATAGTCATGGACAAATATTTATTGCTAGAAGGAAACAAGGGTCCATATGAATTTTAATCCTGTTTTTCATTTTTATAATTATAAATCAATAAGAAGCCTTAGATATTTAAGCTTACTTATACAAATAGATGAAAGAGAAAAAAGTTTTGTAATAGAAATATGTCTCTCGATTCTTGGAACCCCCTTCCAAGTTATGTACCAAAAAATTCTATTATCAAAAATCATTTTGGGGGGGCTCCTGGGTGGCTCAACCAGTTAAGCATCTGACTTTGGCTCAGGTCAAGGTCTCATGGTCCTGGGATAGAGCCCTGCTTTGGGGATTCCTGCTCAGCGGGGAGTCTGTTTGTCCCTCTGTCCCTACCCTGGCTCATGCTCTCTCTCTCAAATACATAGAATCTTTAAAAAAAATAATTTTTTTACTGAGATATAATTGACATTTAACAGCGTGTCAAGGATAATTTTTAATGATCGATCAGGTGGTAACTCAGGTTCTCCTACTTTGCTAAAAGCAATGAATTGGAAAACCATCTGACTTAAAAAAATTGTTATCCAGTTATTAGAATTAATCACTTTCTTAAACATGCATCAGTATTTCAAATCAGCCCTTTGTCTGATGTCCCAGACATTTCATACCCAGTAAAAATGCATCTTAGTAAGATTTAGAATGGGAGGAAACTACCCAACAGAAGTGGAAAAAGGGTTAATGTGAGGGGGCTTCCCTGTTCTCAGGAGCCTTCTCAGGTCACTTTAGGAAATTAAGGGTCTGAAAATTGGTTTCCTCAAAGCTAGATACTCAAGACACCTGTTGGAAACTCTTCATTAATCCCCCCTGGCTCCCCCATGCCCCCCAGGAGGATACAAACTCCAGTTTGGGGTACCCCTGGTCTAAGAGACATTCTGGTGATGGGCAGAGACTCACCTGAGAACAGCCATCCAAAGCAAGAGACTGTGTTTCATATTTCTTCACCTTACAGCCACTCCTGGAAAGGAAAAAACAAAAAACAAAAAACAAAAACAGGCCATTTTGGAATCACATTGACAATTTCCAAGCTATGAGATGGAGCAGAGAAAGCAATGTGTGCAGAGAAAAGCCAAAGCATACAGCACCACACACGTTCTACATCTACACACTAGAGAGGGGAACACCTTTCACATCTCTGAATCTTCTCCCAGGAGACAGGGCAAGCAAGGAACTAGAGCTCAGCTCATTCTCTGAAAAGACCTCCTCACGTGCTTCTGTGGGACGTTTAACACCAGTACCCTGACCCCTGCGGTTTCTGCTTACACACCACCAAGCCTTTCAGAGGTACCCTTAGCACCTAGAGACATTCAGTTCATCTGATCCTTACTCACTTGGCTGTGACAATTCATTAGAAAAATTACCACACTGGACCAGATTCTTTAAAAAAGTTCTTTATTGCACTAAAAACCACATAAGTCTGATAAGACAGTTCCAGACCTGTGTGCTAACAGAGAAGAACTATGGTCAACGGAAAGTACAAAAATAAAAATATTTGTGTAAATGGTTACCATTTCTATTAAGCAGTAAGATGGAAAACGAATGTCATGTATTTGTGCAAAGATTGGAACTGGCACATAATTTATGACCTGAAGACTAGTTCAGATTCTGTTCTGTTTTAATGAACTTAAAATTCCCAGTAAAAAAGCCACTCTGCCAAAATAAATAAATTTACAACTTTTTCTTCTTCTTCTGGGGGGAGGGGGAAGGAAGGAGCATATAAAGTTACCAGAATGTGCATGCTCACTATCTAGTTTCTGGATTTTTCTTTTACTAATGCTCTTACTAAATGCCACCCCCTGCTACCAAACCACCAAACTGGAGTTGCCTCTAAAATGTATCCCCTGCTCCAAGCCAGCAACCTTATCCTATCAAAAAAGTCAATTATTTCCAACAACAGCAGAGCAGTTCCTCAGACCACTGTCAGGATGATCTCGGGGCCAAGCCAGCGCTCATTATCAAAGTGCCACGTGAGGCATGCCAAGCCAGGGAGCGCAAGCTCTTGCACCTAAGGTGGAAGGCTGATGTCCACTCCTTTAGGTACAAATTGCCAGGCTAAGCTGACTCATGAAGTGGCAAATGAAATGCAAAAAATCATCAGAAGGTCAAACTCAGAAACAAGCCAACATGCTATGGAGAGATGGTCTGGGGAGAGGAACTGCCAACAGTCCCAGGGACAAACAGAAACAGCAGAAGTACTTACAACAGAAAACAGAGAAATTTCACTTGTTCAGTAGTCCTGATGCACCAACAAAATTAGAGACAGAAAAGAGACAGACAGATGGAGAAAAAAATCATGTAAAGCCTGGAATATTTATCTGTAGTCTGGCAGATGTAAAGGCTGCAAAATTCTTTCTATGAGGTGGGATACAAATAAAAATGTCATACTCATGAATGTTATCATTGGTGAGCGAATGATTATCAGGAACCTCTAACAGAGTAAGAGGAGTAGAAATACTCAGAAATGCCTCATATTCAAATTTATAGATGAAAAGTGAACTTCCAAATATTTGTCAATATATAAAACCAACATTTCACTACTGAGAACATTTACTCATAAATGTCTCGTCATCCAGATTAAAGGCAGTGTGTGAATACAACAATAGTTGACAATGGATCAGATTATAACTACTGTATGTGTGTATCACTAAGAAGCTTACCGTGATTTTACATAATTTATCTTATTTGAGCCATAAAATACCAATCATAGATGGTACAATGTTTCCACTTTACAGAAGAATCTGAGATGCCAATTGCATGCATCTTTTAAAAAGCCCCACAAGTAACCTGCTAACAGAACTTCAAACTTTCCACTCGAACCTCCTTCACAGGTACACCTCCAGCCCTTCCTACCGATGAAGGGATTTTCTAAACAAAACCCCAGAGTTACACAAGAGGTGGAGCACCCTCTCTTACAGAAAGAACAAGGAGACAAGAGTTTTGATTGCGTAAGAGTTAGAAAAAAAAATCTGTAAGGCATATTAAATCAAGAAGTTCACTCACCAAGAACAGAACAGGAGGAAAATGCCAGCGGGTGAGAGTGGCAGGATCTGAGAGGGTACTTCTTGCTACTGCAAATTAAGTGTAGGATAAACTCCCCTCCCTTTGGTCCAGAATTTAATCTGATCTAACATGAATTCACTGGCTACATGGCTTCGACATACAACTGTAGGGAGGCCCCCGATGACTCCTTATAAACCTTGCTAGCCAGAAGCACCCCGTATTTTGGACATCCCACATTATAAAGCACCAAGGCAATGACGGGGCCAACACATACCCAAAGTACCATCGTGAGAGGTAACCAGCCTCAGTCACAGAAGAGCACTCTGAGGATGCCCAATCAATATTTTCCAGCAACCATTTAACTGCTCATATATAATCAAAGAACAGATCAAGAACTACTGCTGACATTTCATTCACCTTGGACATTCTGGGGTTGCCGAGGAACTGATTTCTCATGGCTCAAGCTTCTTGGTTCTGATGCTTTCTGCTCTTTAAATTTTTCTAATATAATACATCATGCCATCTAGCATGCTCTGTCGGGTCACAGTACTGCAGACCATTACTTTCCTGACTCATCTATGGTGACAGCTAGAAATAATGGTACTTCTCATCCTCCCTTTTCACATTTCATCCTCCATGTCATTGGTCCTTCTCTATTATCTCATTTTTAGTAAAATGTCACAGGGTCACAAAGGGATATACTGTCATCAACCCAAGTTCTGGGAAAAGGTAACCCTGTAACAAATTTAAACTGAAACTTTACACGGAATCCAGCTTGATCACTCTGAGAACACCAAGGACCTTGCAGAGGTGGTTATGGAGGTCCCAGAAAGCAGGGGAGGAGGAGGGAGACAACACACAACAAAAGACTAATTCAGTCAGATTTACATGAATGTTCAAAATGTTCTTAATTCTCACTGGACATTTACTGCCTTACTGATGGAGCCAGAAGCTAAACACGGAGACGTAAGAATTCTTACCAACTTTTAGCGGTAGGTTTGTTTCCAACAAAAATCACAGCTTCCTGTTTTAAGTGAAAGACTTCTAGAAGACCTTTTGGGACCATTCTGCACATGTTACCGATACTAGACAGGTAATCTGGAGGCTTGGAATTTTTGTTTTATCCATAGAGAATCTGAAGGTGGTGGCTAGCACTGACACTTGAATTCTGTAGATAAAGTTAATTCCTGACAGCCCAGATAGGATTTCTGAAAACCATCAAATCTCTAACCTATTGTATGCTATTCTTTTTTTTTTTTTTAAATAGGAGAAAAGTACCCAAGGTGTGGAGCTTGAATAAGCTGAGGACTCAGAAACAAGGCAGACGCCCGAAAAGGAAGCCTCTGGTGTTTCCGACCCTACACCAGAGTTAAGCAAGATAGTGAGGACTGCTGCACAAAGCTATGAGCTGTGTGTCTGCCCTGTGGCACCTCAAAGGTAACTTCAGTTGGCCAAAACCAGAGCAGTCAGCTGCCAAACTCAGAGTACAAAGAACACAACACCCGCGCCCCTCGTCACTCACGTTATTAAACGCGACTTTGCCTTCTTGGGTGACGCTAAGATTTCATTAATATGATTACCGGCGGGAGAACAAAAGTCACTGCTTGCTAACGTTGTAGTTGGTTTAAAGGGATCCATGGATTCGTCAAAGTGGTAGGAGCCCTTAGAGGACAGAGGGGGGGAGTTCTGCAGAGTTGAGTGGCCCCCAAAGGGATTGAAGTTGTGGTGATCCCACTGGCTGGGATCCAGCTTGGCAGATGCCTGGGAGGGAGGAGCACTATGTGCAGCGGGGTCTGCAGGCTGGTCCGTACCTTTGGCGCCTACTGGCTTACTAATGCTATCTTTCTGTACCTTGGGAGGCAGTTTGCTACCCAGTTTCCTGCCAACCTTCCTTGGAAGGCCTTTCCTGGGCTCTATATTTTCCAGATCTTCTGTGAAATCAAACTCTAGTTTCAGAGGTGAGTTCCTTGACTCCTCCAGCAGCTCAACTCCTGAGTCGTTGGTGTCACTGCTGGGAGTGCGCGATGTTTCCTTCATATCAGGGGGAGATTTCTGGATCCTGGCACCTCCTAGCAAAGCATTTGTGTTCCCATCCATCTCATCGGGACAGAACTGATAGGATGCCTGGGGGAGAGGTGTGCTCTCCAGGGCAGTATCAGTTTCTAAGAATTCACCAATTGTCTTCTTCCTCAGAGAGACGGGTTTGGGTTTCCTTAGCTTGCTTCTGCTGGGAACAGGCTCTGGACAGGAGCTGCCAGCCTTTAGGTCAGCTTCTGTGGAAGCCTCCAGTGCAACCCCCATGGTGCCTTCGGTCATTGCCTTGTCCAGGATGGCTTCTGGTGTGCTGGAGGGCAAAGCCTCACCCGAGACCACAGTTACACAGCCATAAGCGGCCTTTGTTCCTAGAGCCGCTGGGATATCCGTGGCATTCTTGGTTTCTATTGAAAATGGCCTCACTACTGAAATTTTGCTACTCTCGTGTTCAGGTTCTTTGAAATCCTTGGCCGTGTAAGAATCAACAGCCTGCTGTGCTACCTCATTTTCTGAGGTTCTAGAACAAGTCTCAGATGAACATTTTTCAACCACTTCTGCTACCAGCTGTTCATCAGCTTCTTGTGATTCTAAAACAAAACACAAAAGCCATCTATTAAAGACTTATCTTTTTGGCATGGATAAATAATCTCTACTAGCTGAATCCACAGAGATAAGCACCAAGTTCCTCCCTCCTTGCTTTTATTAAGCATCTCTAAGATTCAGCAAGGCCAGCAGAGCAGACTGAAAGGGAACAGCCGGTGCTACCTCTAAAATCAATTTTCCTAGCCCAAACTGTATACGTGTTTCATCCCAGTTATATAAACAATAATTATACCAAACAGAGCTATTGAAGAAAAAGCTAAATAGATCGAGAGACTGTTCTATAGGCTAAAATAACTGGATTGGAAAGAACATTAGATGATGCCAGCTAAGGGAGAGGGGTCAGATCTGGCCGCTGACAGCTTCAGGGTCTGAATGTTAGGCAGGAAGCAGATTTTCATCTTTGGATGGCAAAAACAAGTATCCCCTCTTCCCCAGAATATTGTTTAAATTACTGAACTGTGTTTAAGTTACTGAACTGTTTCAAAATTAAATGAAAAACCCACCATGGCCTACCCACCATGGCAACTTCTCTGTAGACTTAAAAAACTAAAAGAATCAGGGGTGCTTGGGTGGCTCTGTCAGTTGGGCGTCTGCCTTCAGATCAGGTCGTGATCCCACAGTCCTGAGATCGAGCCCCGCCTGCATCGGGTTCTCTGCTCAGCGGGGAGTCTGCTTCTCCCTCTCCCTCTTTCCCCGCTCATGCTCTCTCTCTCTCAAATAAATAAAAATGTGTGTGTGTTTAAAACAAAAACAAAAAAAACCTTGAAATTAAAAAAAACTAATTTGAAAAATCAGATACAGAAATGGCTTTAAAAACAAATAGTCCTAGGGCACCTAGCTGGCTTAGTCGATAGAGCATGCACGTGACTCTTGATCCCAGGGTTGTGAGTTCAAGCCCCACACTGGGCAGAGGGCTTACTCAAAACAGAAAAATCAACTGGATTTAATAAAACTTAAAAAAATACTGATGTCATTTAAAAACAATAACAAATAATCCTTATTTTACTAAGACACAAATCATACAATAATAAAGTTATTTTTTCTTTCAAAGCTCTGTCACTAAGCGGGGCCAGGTAGTCTCTCAAAGCACCTGTGAAAAATAAAGATCCTCTCTAACTTGGGTTTTATTAGAAGAAATGCTGCAATTAGGAAGGTGTACACGAGGGTATTTCTTTCAAGCACAAACTAAGATCGTGCTTTCCTAACTTCGATACCTGAAATAACAATAGAATAGTAGCAGCAAAAACCAAATAAACTGGTATGATCTTGGTATCTCATGATTTTAAGGGGAACTCCAAAATGACCCTCTAATCCTACTTCCTAACCCTAATCCTAATACAGGATCAAAAAAATTGAGGACCACAGGAAGAGTTTTTTAAAGCACTCAGATCTATTTTCACATGGCTCCTTTATGACTAGAATTAGGTAGGCAGTGGCTTACAAACTGTTCTGCACAGTTGCTTCAGATATTCTACCAATATCCAACGTCAGTTTTGTTTTCAAATATCCATTTAACTATTATTAATACTGTACTTTTTAAGATGCTCTTAACATATTGTATCTGGGATTTGCTTTAACATACTTCAAAAGAATTTCTTTTTTTTAAAGATTTTGTTTATTTGACAGAGAGAGACACAGCGAGAGAGGGAACACAAGCAGGGGGAGTGGGAGAGGGAGAAGCAGGCTCCTGGCTGAGCAGGGAGCCCGATGCGGGGCTTGATCCTAGGACCCTGGGATCATGACCTGAGCTGAAGGCAGACACTAAACGACTGAGCCACCCAGGCGCCCCCAAAAGAATTTCTTTTTAAAAACAGAAAGTAAAGGGGTGCCTGGGTGGCTCAGTCAGTGCCCGACTCTTGATTTTGGCTCAGGTCAAGATCTCAGGGTTGTGAGATCGAGCCCCATGTTGGGCTCTGCGTTGGGCGTGGAAGCCTGCTTAGGATTTTCTCTCTCCCTCTCCCTCTGCCCCTAGGGAGCTTCAGGATGAGGGCTGGTCACCTGAACGGCCAAGCCAGAATGATGGGGTTGGAACTGTCAGCCCCACCTCACCCTCACCCTCACCCTCAGGGGAGAAGAGAAGCAGGAAGCGAAGTCTAATCATCAACAGGCAACGATTTAATCAAACATGCCCAAATAATAAAACCTACATAAAAACCCCTAAACAACAGGGTCTGGGGAGCTTACAGGTTGATGACTTCCTCAAAGTGCTGGAAAGGTGGGGCACCAGAGAGGAGAGGGCATGGACTCTCTGCACCTTCACTTCACTTTGTCTTTTGCACCCTGAGTTCTGTGAGTCATCTAAGCAAATTGCCAAACCTGAGGAGGGGGGCTGTGGGAACCCCCAAATTTAAAGCCAGTTGGTCGGAAGTACTGAAATTGTATTTGCAACTGGCATCTGAATGAAGTGAGGGAGGGGAGGCGCACAGTCTTGTGGGAATGAACACTTGCTTTGTGGGGCCTGCGGAAACTATGGATAGTTAGCGTCAGAAGTCACTGAGCTACCGATGCCAAGTTGGTGTCAGAGAATCTGAGAACATACAAAACAAGAAATTTGTCTTGAAACTGAATATTCAAAGGCACCTGCGAGTTTTTAAAATGATGCTGTTAAACACTGCAATATTATATTTTCCCCCCAAAAAGATTGAAACTCGTGAGGAACCACTTCACATACTTTTTCTAAATTTTACACCTGCAAAATTAAGAAATTAGCCAAATTGTGAGATACTCTCAGTAACTCAACTTTGAAACAATTTCCTTATGCTCCTCTTTCAGGCTTCCAGGACAGTTGAGCTAAAGTATATTTTCAGGTACTAAGTGTTTCGAATCCTCATTGGTCACTACTGACTTGTACAAATCAAGGTTTTCTCAATAACATATAACAAACGCAACTGAAATACGCTGATTTAGACCAATTTAGTTATTTTGTATTTTTCAATTTCATAAATCCTATTGTTTTAAAAACTGGTGTTTTGAACCTTTACAACTATAATATATACCACTTCCCACGATCTATCCAGTCTTTTAATAAATAGCTCTATTTGTATTATCCAAGTGATACACATAATAAGATGATCTCATCCCAGTATAAAGTGGCATAACTGAGCACAGAGCAAATGCAATATGGAGAAGAGCTGCAAGAGTATCAAAATTCTGGTGGCTTCGGCAAGAGTAATGAATAGAAGAGAAATATAGAATATTTGAGAAAGAAAATGAGGTAAAATTGATAAGGCTCCGTCTTTGGCTGGCCTGGCCATAGGACTGAAGTCGATGGAGGTATCAAAGATGATTCGTAAGTTTTTAACTTATGGAAAGACAAGATGTATTACCATCCAGTGATATTCAGGAAATACTAGCAAAAGAGTTTGGGGGCTGTCGGAGTGGGGCCAGGAGTTTGGCTTGGAGATGCTGAGAGCTGTTTGGGCCTTTGAAGTAGAGATGTTGAGTAGGCAGTAAGCTCAGAGAGATCGGGGATGCAAATAATACTTGACATAACTGAAGCCAAGGAGGTAGATATGATTCCCTTAAAAGTCACATGGAATACTACATAATTATAAGTTATTTCCATTTTACACTTTCATCGTTGAGTCTCAGCATATTTTAAATCTGAATTTTTAATTTTTTAAAATCTATTTTTATTTTTTTAAGATTTTTAATCATTTATTTGAAAGAGAGAGAGGGAGAGACAGAGCATAGGGTGGAAGGCAGAGGGAGAAGCAGGCTCCCAGTTGAGCAGGGAGCCGATGTGGGGCTCAGTCCCAGGACCCTGGAACCATGACCTGAGCCAAAGGCAGATGCTTAACTGACTGAGCCACCCAGGTGCCTCAAATCTGAATTTTTTAATAGTTGGTATCTTTTATTAAAAAAAAAAACAAAACCAAAGCGTATCTAAAAGTGATTAATCCAATTTAAAATAAAACTTCAAGGAAAAAAACCAAGCTCATAGATACAGAGAGCAGATTGGTGGTTGCCAGAGGTGGAAGGTGAGTAAAATGGGTCAAAGGTACAAACTTCCAGGTATAAAATATATGTCATGGTGTTGTAATGTATGGTGTGGTAACTACAGTTAATAACATGGTACTGCATATTTGAAAGTTGCTAAGACAGATCTTAAAAGTTCTCATTATAAGAAAATAAACTTGAGGGGTGCCTGGGTGGCTCAGATGGTTAAGCGTCTGCCTTCAGCTCAGGTCATGATCTCAGGGTCCTGGGATCGAGTCCCACATCGGGCTCCCTGCTCCTTGGGAGCCTGCTTCTCTCTCTCTCTCTCTCTCTGCCTCTCATGAATAAATAAATAAAATCTTTAAAAAAAAAAAAAGAAACTTGAAGCTATGTATGGTGACAGATGTTAACTGGACTTATTGTGGTGATCACTTTGCAAAATATACAAATATTGAATCATTATGTTATACACCTGAAATTAATGTCAATTATATCTCAATTAAAAAACCTGAATTTTGGGGCACCTGGGTGGCTCAGCTGGTTAAGCGTCTGCCTTCGGCTCAGGTCATGATCCCAGGGTGCTGGGATCGAGCCCCGCATCAGGCTCCCTGCTCAGCGGGGATCCTGCTTCTCCCTCTCCCTCTGCATGCCACTCTGCCTACTTGTGCTCTCTCTCTATCTCTCTGTCAAATAAATAAATAAAATCTTAAAAAAAAAACACCTGAATTTAACCATCTTTGTAAATTAAGAGTAATATTATTAATACTGGCATAATAGTTTTATATAATAAAAGTGCCCAAATATTTTAGGGATGCATATTGAAACATATATGACATGATACCTGGAATTTGCTTTAAAAATATTTAAGCAACAAAACAAAAGACAAAGGAAAAATGCTGGAAGCAAGTCCGAGAAAAATCTTGATAATTGTTTCATCTTGGCACTGGGAATATGGAAGTTCTACTTTTCTGTGTGATGTTGGGAGCTGATCACAATAAAAATTTGTTTCTTTTCTCTCCCAGTGTCTTCTCCTTGCCATTAACTTGTAAACATTCACCATCAGTCTCCCTCATGGGATCCCTGGGTCCTCACACCCCCAGTCTTCTGTCCCTTCCTACAGGCTTGAGAGAAAGTGAGGGGAGGGTGAGGGTACAGACAGGAGAAGAGTGTGACCCACTTCTTGGAACCTCACCATCAACCCCACGCTTCCCAAAGACCAAGGGGAAACCTCTAAGAGCCACCTCTCACTTCCCTCTTTCCTAGCTTTTGGTTTCGGCCCTAATCTTCTCTATTAGAAAAGGGCAGGGCGTTCCCACCTTCCCTCAGATCTGTGCACTCCTTTTAGATCCTCCTCCCTTGTCCCCATCTCCACCAGCTGCTTTTGCCAAGCTGAGAACCTGAAACTCGAGAGGGAGAGTACGTCACAGCATGAGGGGACAGGGCAGGCAGCCTGAAAGCTGGACAAGGAGGGATGACAAAGGAGCAGGATCTCAGTGTTAAGACAGAAGTTCTAATGCTGCCTGGCCCAGTCCCATCCCTGCAGCTCTAGGGATTAAGGAGCTTTGTGGGCTGCATGATAAAGCTTGCCACCCACCCTTGCCACCCACTGGTGGAACAGGGAAGGAAAGCAAATGCCCCTCATCTGAATTCAGCCTGAGCAGACAGGTGGAGGAGCTCTGCCAAGAAGACACCACCCAGGTACAGGCAGAGTAACCTGCCCAGTCATGCACCCAAGTCACTGAGGACCCCTCCTTGGTCCAGTATCTTCAGTCCCCACTAGAAAGTACTTCCGGTGGGACAGAGCAGGTGGGAGAGGATTGCTCACTGACAAGCCAGTTGGGGGAGTTGTGAGAATGTAAAACAAGAAAAGAGACCACAAAATTCAAAAAGATATGTCTGAGTAAGATTTGAATGTTACTGAATCTGAATCTGCCAAGTATCCCAGTACCAGCAGGGCCTATATACCTAGTGCCGCCCTAAAACAGAACGTAAACTTCAGGTACCACAGAGCAGAGGTACAATGAATGCCTTTCTTAGCAGGCTCCGGTTCTCGGTCTTCCATCCGTCAGAGCTGCGGCCACAGCCGCCAGCGCTTCCTTTTCATCTGGAAAATTATGTAACTGCCCTACCTCTATTCATCCTTCTATTTTTACAAAAATCCTGTATTCCTTAAAAATCTTCCTCCAGGGTGCTTGAAATGCTCTCTCCCTGAAATGAGTTTGATGAGTTTGGACGATTCTGACAAGCACAGCATTGCCTGGCGGCATCCTGAACACAGACGGTTAGAGATTAGATCAGTAGATGAATTCAAAGCAAACACAGAGGAAATCCAAAAATAGACCAACATTTCCACTTCTGCCACATTTGTTGCTGTTAACACAACCCTTCCTTTCAATTATCAGCCTTCTCTAAATCTAAAAGGCTGTGTGAATCATCCAGGGGTGCTTTAAAACATAGATGCTTTTTATGCTTATTCAGGATATAGACTATGCTCATGTGAAAGATTTTCCCTCCATTTTAAAGTATTTTCAAAAGAAAAGGCACAGAATACCAAAATTTTGAAGACGAGGTAACAGTCTTCAGACATTGTGGTTTGCACTCCAGTATGCTGAAGATATACTGAGTTAGAAGACAAGTTTATGAAAAAGCTTGAAAGCCTCAGAAGGGGGGAAATGCTATTAACATGAAGTATTTTTGAAGCTGAGAAGCGTAGTCACTAACATACCCAGGGAACCTACTGGGCTAGCTCCTTTCATATGTACAATTTAAGAGGAGACAGAACAGACCCATCTGGAAAACAATGTTATATTAACACTTCCGGTTTGGCATTATTCTCAAATATGCTTGCCTTTTTCCCCTCAGATTTTAATTTTTTGGTGAAACATTGTCTGGAAGCTCCTTTTAGATCTGTCCATCAGTTCCTCTCCTTTAGCTACAGAAAGTCCCTTTCATGCGTTCCTAAATACCTGACGTGTAAAGTGAGAAAGCTGCCAAAATTTGAACAGGCCTCCTGTATCATACAGACATACATACTGGCCTCTTTTTAACCTCAAAATCCAGCTCCCCCATCTAAGCTGAAGATACAGGTCTGGCTCTAAGGCCTTAAAACAAAATCTGAGAACCAATACATGAAAATGAACGACCTTTATAGAAATTCAGGAAGGGTTTGCAGATAAATTTTCAGAGGGCCCACAAAGGCCCTGAAACTCAAAGACAAATGATGTCAGAGCATTCTCCAGTGGAGAAAATCCAAGTCTTCTTCATTGCGTGGCATTTAGGAATCACTGCTCTTGAACACTGTTATATCTGGACCACTTTTAGGGTCCTCAAAAGGGCTCCTCTCATTACTTTATAGTTATAACTTTAATTCCCCTTCAATCACTACACTGAGGTTTAAAAAGTCTTCAGCTACCGCAGGGAAAAAATCTTAACATCTAAGAATAAAGCTTGTCACCTCTGAGAATGTTCAAAAGGGATGTGTTGCAAGCGCTGTTTTAAGCACTTTTAAGTGTGGACTAAATCTTTGAGAGGGAACATTCACTAAAACATAAATTCAAATAGGTTTCGTTTAAACCCAATTCAGTCCCCTTACTTTGTTCATGTTGACATCAAGACTGGACTGAAGGGACACTAAGCATCAAGTGGGAGTGGGTAGGGGTAAATGGTCTCGCCAGTACCCCGGTGTGGCAGGAACGGAGACTGGACAGACTACCCCGGGGAAGAGAATCAAACCCCAGGAACAAACTGGAGTAAATATTTTCCTTCTCTGGACGGCGGTCAAGGTTTTGTTGTGTAGAGCGCAGGATAAGGTCAAGAGACGCCCAAAATTTGGCCTTAGTCTGCAGACTTCGGGGGAGCTCTTCTCTAATAACTGCAGGATATTTAGAGAACATCAATTTGAAGAGGGATACACACTGCTGGCCTGCCCCGCGACCCTGGCCACTTGGAGGTCAGGTGTTGTGAAGCCCTGGTAGACAGCAGAGAGGCAGCCACCCATGAGGCCTGGTGTCGAGCGGGAGAACAATGAGAGGGAAGAAAAAGGAGGAAGCGGCACTGATTACAGTGTCAGGCACAGTGACTGAGCATTTTACACACAAGAACTCATACAATCAAAGGGAGGATTAAAGAGAACACACAGACAGAATCTCCTGTCTTAAGGAATCTCAGAATGGGAGGCAGCAAGCAGTTTTAGTGAGCAACCAGACCATAAATCCTCCTCCCCACTTCCCACTTAAAAAAAAAAAAGTACCATCCCTGGTGCTTTCCACTGAACCACTGAAATTAAGAGTAAGTTCTATATGATAAAGGCTACAAGCACGCAAGCAAGCATTTTTTTTTAAGTGGCCAAAACATTTTTGAAAAATATGCTCACTTTCACACAATTAATAAGCAGGATACCATTTTTAACCCATCTGATTTGTAAAAATTAAAATATTGATACCCAGTAACAGCTGCTAGATAAGAGGGCCAGTAGGCACTCTCCATACATTTCGTGGGTAAATCTGTTGGGGGTCTTTCAGAGTATTTAGCAATACCTATCAGAATCCAAAATGAATAGATTCTTTATTTCATCAATGCCACTGCTAGGAATTTATTTTAGTTATGCCCACAAAGAGGGCCCTACACAGATATGTATAAGGATGAAAATGTTCACTGAAGTGTTGGTTCCTACACACTGATTTTGGGCAATTATAAAGTATCACAGAGGACTGAAAGATCACTAAATATGCAACATTACACCAGAATACTATTGGGTGTTAAACCAAAAAGTAGATCTGTATGTGCTAATGGGATAGGATCTCCAAGACATGTTTATATGGAAAAAGAAAGGGGAAGAACAGTGTTTAAAAAAACAGTTATATGGTTATTCAATTAAAACATATAAAGACATAAAACTTATATTCTGAGGCCCAGAATCCTTAGTAAGCACAAAAATCTCTTCTTACCCAAACTTAACCCCCTTTTACCCATTTCTCTTTTGTCTCCATTTCACCAGAGGATTCCTATTTCCAACCCCAACCAGCTCCCCAACTCCTTCTCCTCCCAAGACAGAGGGGTAGAATTCATTGTAAAAAGCTATTTTTGAAGTGTCTCCCTCCTGAAAATTTTTTCTTAATTACAATATTGTTGTAACTGCTTGACACTCTAGATATATTACTTTATTCAATTCTCACAACAACCCTGTGACCTGTTTTTTTAATCCCATCTCACAGATGAAGAAATCAGGGCTTAGAACGGTTAACACACACACACACACACACACCCTCGCACAAAGGGAGGTGGAGGGAGAGGGGAAGGCAGTTGGATTCTAGTTTGAGGCACAGGCAGGCCATGGTTCAACCATGCAGACAGTCCCCCAATTAATTTCAGAGCTATCTTCATTATCTAATTTCTCTTCATTCATGGGAAACCCCAAGTGGGATCACAAGCCAAGAAAGAAAGGGTCCAGAGTGGGGGTTCAACACAATGGCGGGACACAAATATATTGATTATGTTGTCAAATCCACTGAGGGGTGGGCATCTGAGAGTCGGAAAGCAGAGGGACAGTCTCTAGTAACAAAGTACAAGTGCTATACTTCTGAGTGCTCAGAAGTGAGATAAAGAATTAATATGACCATGTTGGAATACACATCTCAAATACATGGGACTACTCCTACCTACTGCTCTAGTCTATCCTCATTGGTGGAGACAATCCCACAGTTGTACAATCTCCCATCTCATAACTGGGAAGCCTCAGTCTATACAACTATAGAGTAGGACCCCTGGTTACCAAGGCCCTGGCCTGGATTTCTGAACTCAAGCCCAAAATGCAGGTCTTTGCTACTCAGGGCCACATAAATGATATGCAGAGAATAACACAAACTTGGAAGGCCCAGCAATGACAGTGAAGTTTTATAAATGCACAACAGCAACTGACTACGAGCCGCAGTACTAAGATATTCTACATAAAGATCCAAACCAGATGTTCAATGCCACCACTCCCTAATTAATTTAAACCATTTGCTTCATCAGGACTTGAAGCCCTAAAATCAAATCACAAAATATTTTCTAAGATAAGCATCTAACCAACTAAGCACAGGCCCTTACGACCTGCAGCATACACTATACTAGGCGTAAAGAGACCACAAGATAAGTGCATGGGGCTTACAATCCAGTTAAGGAAAACATGATCCACACTCAGAGCCCCTTCAGAGAACAACCACGTGCTGAACAGTGAGGGAAAAACTACCACCTTCTCATACGATGGCCACCCCACATGTTTTACACAGAAAACACCAGTGCTGCTGGACTTCTGATTTTAGAGTGTCAGTTTCTTATATCACCAACTTCTCTTCCCTTTCTAAAGGAGTGATTCCTTCTTTGAATTTGCCTTCATATTCAGAAAAGAGAACTTTCTAGAGCATTATATGAAATAATTCTTTATTTTTAAAAGCTAAGCTGCATTTTAAGAGAACCCTGGCGGGGGGCGCTGTAGAGGGAGAGGGGAGAGAGAGACTCTTAAGCAGGCATGGGCCCAGCACATGAGCCCGACAGAGGGCCCAATCTCACTACCCTGAGATCATGACCTGAGCCAAAATCAAGAGGTGAACACCTAACCGACTGAGCCACCGAGGCGCCCCAAGAGAACCTTCATACTGACTTAGACACAAGCTGGGAGGAGGTGGGATGAACGAATACAGTGCATCTAAGGTATGGATTACAGGAGAGCTTAGGAAATCAGTGACTGGACCAAGCTTCAGCACTTCCTCGGGAAAGTAAACAGCTGTTCTCAGTGCTGGCTGAGAGGAGAATGGGTCAGAGCCCACAACTGATTTCCTAATGGGGCAGTGATGTCCTCTGACCCTGACAGTGTAGGATCTATTTGTTCTACTACTCCTCAGGAAGCAGGCAGAAATAGGCCCCCAAATCACTTCAAGTCCCCCTCGAACCCAAACTTAGTTCATATTCCTTTGGTAACAAGGGCAGCAATCATTCCCCCTGAAATGCAACTGACAAAGGAGGAACACAGTACAAACTCTAAATTGTAAACAGTGGTAAAACATGGTTATGTTTTCCTAGAACTAAGAATTTAGAACAAATAAAATACTTCTCACTTATTTGATCCTCAAAATATTACCTAACTTGATCCTCAAATCTACCCTGTAAAAAAGGCACAGCAGGGCTTATTAATTCCATTTAAAAATGAGACACTGTATGTTAACAAGTTAGATAACTTAGATAAAGTAGACAAATTCCTAGAAAGACACAAACTACTGAATCTGACTCAAGAGGAAATGGAAAATCTGAATAGATCTAAAGCAGGGACAGAGAATGAATCAGTTAATTAAAAACTCCCTCCACACACACACACACACAGACTTGGATCAGATTGGTAAATTCTACCAAATATTTAAAGAAGAATTAATATCGGGCGCGTGGGTGGCTCAGTCAGTTAAGCGTCTGCCTTCGGCTCAGGTTGTGATCCCAGAGTCCTGGGATTGAGCCCCACATTGGGCTCCCTGCTCAGCAGGGAGTCTGCTTCTCCCTCTGCCCCTCTCCTGGCTCATGCTCTCGCTCTCAAATAAATAAATAAAATCTTTAAAAAAATAAAGAAGAATTAATATCAATTCCTCACAAACTCTTAACGAAAAATATGAGGGGGAAAAACGTCACAATTCATTCTATCAGGCCAGTATTACCCTGATACCAAACCCAAAGCTATCACAAGAGAGATAGAAACTACAGACCAATATCTCCTATTGAAAATAGAAGCAAAAATCCTCAACAAAATACTATCAAACTGATTCCACCAACACATAAGGATTATGCATCATGAACAGTGGGATTTATCTGCCGAATGCAAGGTTGGTTTAACATCTGAAAATCATTTAGGGTAATATATCATAGCAACAGAATGGAAGACAAAACACACATTATCATCTCAACATAGACAGAAAAAGAATTTGACAAAACCCAACATCCTTTCATGACCAAAAACACCCAACAAACTACGCACAGAAGGGAACTTCCTCAACTTGATAAAGAACAACCATGAAAACCTACAACTAATGTCATACTTAATGGTAAAAGATTGATGCTTTCCCCTTAAGATCAAGAACAAGACATGAATATCAGCTTTTGCTATTTCTATTCAAAATTACATGAGAAGGCCTAGCCAGATCAATTAGGCAAGGAAAAGAAATAAAAGGCATCTAGATTGGAAAGGAAAAAGTAAAAACTATCTCTATTTGCAGATGAAATGTGCAACTATTATAACTAATGAATTGAGCAAATTTGCAGAATACAAGATCAATGTGCAAAAATGAATTGTATTTCTACACACATGAAATGAAAAATCCAAAAAAGAAATTAAGAAAACAATTCTATTTATCATAGTATCAAAAAGAATAAAATACTTAAAAATAACAAAAGAAGGGTGAGACTTGTCCTCTAAAAATTATAAAACATCATTTGAAGAAATTAAAAATCTTAATAATGGAAAGACATCCTATATTCAGGATTGGAAAATCTGATATTGTTAACATGACAGTACTCCCCAAATTTATGTAAAGATTGAATACAATCTGTGTGAAAACCCCAGCTGGCTTCTTTGCAAAAATCAGTAAGATGATCCTAAAATTCAACATGTGAAGAACCCAGAGTAACTAAACAATCAAAAAAATAAAGTTGGAGAACTCATATTTCTTGATTTCAAAACTTACTACAGAGCTACCATAATCAAGACAGTGTAGGATAAACATAAGGAAAGGTATATAGATCAATAAAACAATTAAAAGTTCAGAAACCAACCCTTACATCTATGATCAATTGACTTTTGACAAGGTTTGTACAAGGGTACAAAATTAATTCAAACAGTCTTCAACAAATAGTGCTGGGACAACTAACTGGACATCTACATGCAAAAGAAAGAAGATGCATCATTTCCTCACAACATATATAAAGATTAACTCAAAATCAATCATAGACCTAAATGTAAGAGCTTAAACTGTAAAATTCTTAGAAGAAAACATAGGAGTAAATCTTTGTGACTGTGGGTTAAAAGGCAAAGCCTTCTTGGATATGACACAAGGGACAAAAGAAAAAGTAGAAAACTGAATATCAAAATTAAAAACTTTTACACATCAAATGATGTCATCAAAAAAGTGAAAAGAGGGGCTCCTGGGTGGCTCAGTCAGTTAGGCATCCAATTCTGATTTTGGCTCGGGTCATGAGATCAATCGGCATTGGGCATGGAGCCTGCTTAAGATTCTCTCTCTCCCTCTCCCTCTGCCCCTTTGCCCCCCCCAAAAAAGAAAGTGAAAAGACAACCCCCAGAATGGGAGGAACTATTTACAATCACATATCAAATAAGGGAGTCATATCTAGAATAAAGTACTCTTACAACTCAATATAAAAAGATAAATAACCCAGTTAAAAAGTAGGCAAAGAATCTGTATAAACATTTTGCTACAGAAGATATACAAACAGCCAACAAGTATATGAAAAGATGCTCAATACTGTTGGATATTAGGGAAATGCAAATCAAAACCAGGAGAGGCCAGGTATCATACCTAGTAAGATGGCTAAAATCAGACAGATAATAAGTATTGGTGAGGATGTGGAGAAATTGAAACCCTCACACACACTTGGTAGGAATGTAAAATGGTGCAGCCACTTTGGAAAAGAGTTTGACAGTTCCTCAAAGTGTTAGAAACAGAGTTACCGTATGACCCAGCAATTCCACTAGCTATATACCCAAGAGAAATGAAAACATATGTCCACACAAAAACCTGAACAGGAAGTGTTCGTAGCAGCATGAATCACAATAGCCCCAAATTGGAAATAACCCTAATGTCCATCAACTGAACAAAATATGGCATATCGATGTAGGAGTTATTAACTGACAATGAAAACGAATGAAGTACTGATACATGCTACAACATGGATGTGAACAGAGGAAGTCACAAAAGACTATAGACTGTATAGTTCTATTTATATAAAATGTCCAGAATAAGCAAATCTATTGAGACACAAAGTAGATTATCAGTTACCTAGGACTAGGGGGTGGAATGGCAAAGGAATGCTAATGGGTTCAGAGTTTCTTTGGGGGTGATAAACTGTTCTAAAAATTGGAGGGAGGCAATAGCTGTACAACTCTGTTAATATATATTTATGTTTAGTATATATTAATATACTAAACATCACTGAATCCTAGACCGTTAAAATGGGTGAACTGTATGGCATGTGAATTAGATCTCAATAAAACTGTTAAAAAAGAAAAAAGGATAGGGCGCCTGGGTGGCTCAGTTGGTTAAGCGACTGCCTTCGGCTCAGGTCATGATCCTGGAGTCCCGGGATCGAGTCCCACATCAGGCTCCCTGCTCAGCAGGGAGTCTGCTTCTCCCTCTGACCCTCCTCCCTCTCATGCTCTCTGTCTCTCATTCTCTCTCTCTCAAATAAATAAATAAAAATCTTTAAAAAAAAAAAAAAAAGAAAAAAGGATATAGCTCAAAGGCTCAGAGCAGGAGCACTGTCCTGCAATTCCTAATAAAATGTTCTACCATACCACAGACTTACATTTCAGAAAATGCTTTAAACAGTCTCTTATACATATCACTTGTAGGGACACATATTTCAGAGAGGTGGTAGGTCTCACCATCACATCAACTTGGGATTTTAAATTTCTCTTGAGGAAACCTACAATGTGCTAGATAGATTCTATTTACAGAAAAAGGTGAAAAATGACATCACTCCTCTCGCCTACAACAGATACAGCGCATATAGGAACCATCCCAGAGACAGGACAATTAGCAAGCTCAAAAAAAAAAAAAAATCGCTTTTGGCTTTGTTCTTGTTTGGGGAAGGGAAGTTGTTTTTTTCAATGCTAATTTTTAACATTTGCCTTCTTCCCAAGACCTCCCTCACATATTCCCTTGTTAAAACTATCTCTTTGCTGCTCAAACTTCTGGAGAAGCCAAGGAGGCCAAGAAGCCTGGGAACCAGAAACCAGCTAGCTTCCTCCAGACTGAGCTCTGTGGGAGCCCTACGCCCTAGTCCCCAGAGCAGAACCCGAGCACCCAAAGCAGAGCTGATATTCAATCAGTGCCCACCCACTGCTGGGCCAATGTCTGACACATAAAGGACTTCTTTCTCAACTGATTATCTGTTATATACAGAAAAAGTACATATAAGTAGTGGTAAAGCTGTGCAGCTCTAAACCAGCAGCTGTAAAAGATTAACATTTGTTCTTCATTCGACCCTTTCCCCTTGAAGAGCTCTCGTCCCTCAAAGGTATGGCTTGATCTTACCCTCCCACCCCCTACTCTCGTTTTTGAATCAGGGCTTCAGGAGGGAAACAAGTGTGATTGTGGCACTTGGGCCACCCCTTCCTGCTAAAGTGATCTGACCTGAGGAGACTGTTAATAAGGTACATATTAGCATTTAGGCAAGTGTCCAAAATTTGAGGGTTTTTTTTTTTTTTTTCAGTTTCACGTCTGAATTCCCAGTCCTTCTGATTACCCCGAAGCTGAAATATATTTTATATATGTACATTCTCAGCCACTTAGTCAAGGGCACAAGCCTTAAAAATGGAGTAGAAGTGGACATGATGTATTGCCCAGGGGAGGGACAACAATACAAGCAGGCCTTTTCCAGGAACGCTGGGTAGAACCTCAGGATACTGGCTGCAAAGCTCACATTCTCCTGACAACCACTGGGGCCCCAGGTCACCGAGAAGCATGAGAATAAGGAGGGGATTCCAAGTGGGTGAGTCAAGGCAGGAAAATGCAGAACATCCTCTTAGGTATGCCATAATTTTAAGATGTCACTACTTAAAGCAGAAAAATATCAACACCCAACACCCCCCCCACACACACACCCCTGACCAAACCCAGACAGCAACAAACTGTCCAAACTTCCTCCTCCCTGCCCTCCAAAAAAAAAAAAAAAATTTTTTTTTTTTTTTTTTTTTTTAACCAAATAAAGCACTACTCAGGAGCTGGGAGGGACAGGGAAGGGGGCAGGGGCAAGTTTAGTTGTTTTTGTTAAGAGCCAAGACGCCAGATGCCATTTCTCCTGAGATAAGCTTTTAACTCCTTACAGAGGCTCACTGCAAAATATAAGACTCCATAGGTAAAGAATAATCTGGAAAGCCACTTGATAAGCTGAAAAAGCTTATACTAAGGATGAAGAAAATATTTCAAATCTCCAAACCAGCATGTTATGCTATTTTACTTAAAAAGAGACCCAAACCCTGTCCTCTGAAGACCAAGACGGTAAGAGGGAGGGCTCCCCCAATCATGAGGGTCTGCCCACCAAGCAGCCAGACCTTCTCCACAGAAACCCATCCAACAATGAATACATCTTCTCTTCTCACTCCTGAGATGCCCCGGAGTTTCAGAACCATCTGGATTTGTTTGAGGTTACATTTCAAATACATCAGAAATCCCCCACCACAGAAATTGTAGAAGCTACCCCCCCACCCCCGCCACCGTAGGACTTTTCCTCCATCCCCAAAGCCTGCAGCAGGAGGAGCAGAGAGAACAAGCACGTGCTCACAGATGGGACTCCTCTGCAGAGATGTGCAATTGTGTAACTTCACCCCATTGCTGCCAAACAACCATAATGTGCATCTCTTCAGAAATAATTACTGGAGAATTCAAAATACCAACTGCCTCTCTCACAAAGTAGCAACCGCCCACACAGGACCTGGGGGCTTGATGCAGGATAAAGGGGAAGAGAGAGGAGCTCCAGACAGGAACAGCAGCCGATTCACCAGGCACAACAGATGCCCCCACAACATGACAGAGACCCTGACTGAAGGCCACATGATTTCTCTTGTCTCTTCTGCTCCTGCACTCTAAGAAAAGGGGCAAAAGGAAGGCAGCGAAGAGGTCCCGGAGGAAGAGAGCAATAAAAAAGTTGGAAGTCTTTGGGCACCTGGGTGGCTCAGTTGGTTAAGCGACTGCCTTCGGCTCAGGTCATGATCCTGGAGTCCCGGGATCGAGTCCCACATCAGGCTCCCTGCTCAGCAGGGAGTCTGCTTCTCCCTCTGACCCTCCTCCCTCTCATGCTCTCTGTCTCTCATTCTCTCTCTCTCAAATAAATAAATAAAGTCTTAAAAAAAAAAAAAGTTGGAAGTCTTTGAAATTATACCCTTTGGTATAAGTTTTTAAAAAGTATAAAACAGTCTTATGCTAGTCAGCCTCCAAGATGGCCTCCAATGAGGGTGCCATTTATCAGATGAGATGAATCCCATCTCCTGGCAATAATGCTGTTGGACTGACCCATGTAACCTTTTTGGTATCTTTTTGATACTGTGGAAATAACAGCGTGACTTCTGAGGCTAAGTCATAAAAGACATTACAATTCCCATCTTTCTCTTGGATCACCCACTCTGTGGCCAGTCAGCTGCCATGCTGGAAGAACACTCAAGCAACCTGATAGACAGAGAGGTCCGTCCACCTGGTAAAGAACTTGCCAGGCAGGAGTGAGCTACCTGAGGATAAGTTCTTCCAGCCCCAGTCAAGCTCTCAGATGACTACAGTCCCGGCCAACACTGTGACTCATTCTCCCAAGTAACCCTAAGCCAGACCACCCAGCTAAGCTGCTCCCCAAATTCCAGGCCTCTGAAAACTGTGTGAAATAATATTTATTGTTCTAACTTCTAAGCTGCTAATAAGTTTTGGAGTAATCTGTTATGCAGCAATAGATAACTAATACAGGTCTCTTAGAAACTCCTCTTTCTATCCCAAAATAGGTGCAGAGTCCCAGGAGGCTGCATACATTTCCGTGCACATGCCTCTTCTCACCCACATGTGACTCACAGGTGGAGAGAGAAAGCAAAAGCTACTACTGACTAAGTTCCCTCCCTCTTAATTTCTCCCTGATGAGCTGAAGTTAAGCATTAAGGGTGCAAAATGTTTTTAACAGAGCTGCTTACCTGGTAATGCTTTTTTTCTTTCCTGCTTCTGACTCTGTGTCTAAATTTTGCTGCAAACTTCTGATATTCAAAATTCCTGAAGTACATTTTATACTTTACATATTATACATGCCAAGTTAATAAATGTGGAATATATATCCCCAATTGAACTTTTGTTTTAAATTACTATCACTTAACAGGATACTTTAAAGGAGGTTCTCCCTCCATCATACTCTGTCCCCTTTATTTCCTCTGGTAAGTTTTCTCTTCAATCAGTGAAGAGAGAGAATCACGGATTCCCTGGGGAGAGAAGCTGTATAATATGTCCCATAAAGCTCTGGATGTGCTATCTTAAAAGCTGAATTTAAGACCCTGCTCTACTACTAGCAGTAAAGATGCTGGCCTTGATTTCCCAATCTTTGGAATGGAGATCACATGTGTCCTATCTCATAGCATCACTGTTCTAAAAATCAAGTAAGATGCTGAAAAGGAAAAAAAAAGGCTACTTGAGTCCAATACATTCAATAAACTCAGCTGACACAGAAAGCCAGGCGGTCGGCTAGAGGGGAGTCTTATGGTAGGGAAAGCTGGAGATCAGCAACTATCAGATTATGTTTTTTCATTTGTGAAATAATGAAATATCCATTCATCCATTAGCAATCTAACCCCTGGAGATCCGATCATGTTTGTGGAAACTCATAAAATTAGGTTCTCGCACAAGCAAAGGTGAGGGTGAGATCCTGAACTTAACAAGCAGCAATCCCTTTCTAGGCCCAATGCAAACAGTTTTCAGGCAGTTCAGCAACCCTCATTTATCACATCCCCACCCAAGACGGCTGTTTTGTTTTGGGGAGATATGCCAGGATCTCCCTGTCACTGACCTGAGGTTAGGAGATTGTGACGAAATGGCTTATGCTGCCAGGACTTCCTATGAAGAGTGTTACTGTCCCATGGAAAAAGACACTACAAGTCCTCTTTAACCTAAATGTTTAAGTGGCTTTAGACCACATCTATTTTTTTTAAAATAGAACATTAAATGGCAGCGATATCATTTTGGATGGGTTGCCCCCAGCCCGACACACACACACACATACACACACACACACACACCCCTATGCCTTCAACCACCAGAAATTGTCAAAGTAAGCTAACTCGCTTTGTTTGATGCTCAGGTAAGCCCCAAACTGGGGAGTACAAGCCTGAAATGAGTTTAGTCCTTACAACATTTCTCAAGAAGATCTTGAATTTACTATTCATTTTGAAAGAAAAATACTGCTTTATAGTTATTAAAATGTTTACTTTCAGCAGGCATACTTTTTCCCTGCCCCTAAGTTTTTTATTCAGATAGTGTGGTTCTGCACTTTCTGAGGTGTCTGCTGGAAAAATTACACTTTTTCCCCAAGGAAACATTCTCTTTGGGCAGAACACCATATAGAAGCTCCACATGGCTCATTTACACTGGTATAAACAAAGCAATAAAGAAACATGGCTCTGATCGCACTTACTAACTAGTAGGAATCTCCAAGGTTGAGAGCTAAAAACGTTATGGGGGGGGGGGGGAGAACTGTACCATGCTGCTGAAGTTTTCAAGCCTTAAATATCTTACAATAATATAATATAAAAAAAATTTTTAAAAGATTTTATTTATTTATTTGACAGAGAGAGACACAGCAAGAGAGGGAACACAAGCAGGGGGAGTGGGAAAGGGGGAAGCAGGCCTCCCGCCGAGCAGGGAGCCCAATGCGGGGCTTGATCCCAGGACCCTGGGATCATGACCTGAGCCGAAAGCAGATGCCTAACGACTGAGCCACCCAAGCACCCCTAAAAATTTTAATTCAACTGTGAAAGAGCCAATTACATCAAAAAATAAAAAATAAAAATAAAAAAGAATAGGATGGCTTCAGATTTGTTGAAGGAGCCACAGAGGTTGAACTATCAGACTAGGTAACATTAAGGGTCCTTATTAGTCCCATTATTTCTAGGAAATTTTAATAAAGCAATCCCTGTGGTAGGGGCAAGGAGAGGATGTTAAACTAAATTCTTAGGAGAGCCATACATGGATTCGACTGGAACACTTCAATAAATACTTAATGAAAAATGTCTATATACTATTTTCTTATACACATAACCCAAAGCCTTAGGATCAAAAACCTAAGGCTTACATTTTAACAAGATTTGCATTCTAGGTCTTAACATACGTACAGTCTGAAACAATCCAATAAATATACCATTTCAACCCTACAACATACGCCAACAATATACCACATCAACCGGCAAATAAATTCTGAAACACCCAATTAAAACCATTAAATGAAATTAAAACCATTACATTAAAACCATTAAAAAACAGTTAATAGGCAAAAGTTTAAGGTCTATATATTTGTACTTACATTAAATGATTCCCAAACTCTCTTCATTCTTCCCTAATTTCCTTTTTTCATAACTCCTTGGATCTTTTAGTTAATTGAAAATCAGGTACACTGACAGCCCAATGACATTTGTGTTTTCCAAGGGAGACAAATAGCCAGCCCAAACCAGTCTTATCCCAAAGCTTTACCTGACCATACAGGCCTACCCTAATGCTACCTGGCCTCACGCTTCATTGTTAATTAATCATGGCTAGCCTTGCCGCTTTCTTTAAAGTTATCCCAAATTACTTAAGCTTTAGATTTTTATCAAAATTGTCTTAAGTGTATCTACATCAGCAAACATTTTTGTCAAGAGCCAAAGAGTAGGTATTTTAGGCTTTTGCTGGCCAGTCTCCGTTCCAAATACTCAGCCTTGCTATTTCAGGGGCGTCTGGCTGGCTCAGTAGATAGAGCATATGACTCTGAATCTCAGGGTTGTGAGTTCAAGCCCCACAGGGGGTGTGGAGCCCACTTAAAAACAAACAGAAAAACCTTGCTAATTTAGTGTGAAAGCAGCCATATTAGATATCACCCCTAAGTGAACAAGTGGGGCTGCATTCCCACAACACTTTATTTATGGGCCCTAAAATTTGAATTTCATATAATTTTCACACAGCACAATTTTTTTCAACCATTTAAAAATGTAAAAATAATTCTTAGCTCCCAGGCAGAACAATCGGCCATAGCAGGCAGCACGCCACATCTGGTCTCTGAGCCACAGCCTGATTCCGGATCTAGACTACCAAAAGGGTGTCAACAAACAACTCTGCATTCCCCCCAGGCCTCCAGCAGTAAATATATGCGGATTGATCCTGTTTATCTTTCCTTCTATTCAGAAGGACTATCCTATGTCTTTGAAATACTGAAGCATCTAATTAACACATCAAACAGCGTAGGTTTAACGAGTTGCTCCAAGGGCGTATGAGAGCTTCAGCAAGAATTAAATGAAGATACGTGTGCAGTAAGGAGGCTTCTAGTAGCAGAGGACATTCACTTTTAAAGTCTAAAACAATGCACAGGCCACCAAAAAAGAAAAAAAAAAAAAAAAAGATGAACTTGAGATTGAACCTTCTTCAAAAGTCCTCTCATTGGTGATGTCTCCTCATTGATCATCCCCCAGCAAAGAGAAAGAACAGTAACAGCAGGAGCTTAAACACTCTTTGTTGAGGGAGGCAGACAGAAAACACAGAATTACCAGCCCAAATATTACAGCCACTACTCTGGTATTTTCAAGGAACCTCTGTGGCTCAAGTTTTATTTTAGCAGTTAGTCTGAAACCTGTGGCTTAAAAAATCCCCACAACCTCATCTACCGTTTAATTCCTAGAATGGCATATAACTGTCTCAAAGAAGCATTACAGGGTTCAGATACTGTAAGTTCCCCAAAAAAACTTCCAATAAAAAGAAAATTAACTTCAAATAGACATGGAAAATTAACTTCAAATGTTTCCCTGTGTTCTAAGAATTAGATGGAGTTTGGGGTGGGGGCCATGGGTATGGGATATGGGATACAGCCCATACATTGGAGGGCCATTATATACCAGGAAGCCAGGATCTTTTACATATGTTAACTCCAACCCCTGACTAACAACTCATAAATCATCCCTCCAGAAGATACAGTCTTATATAATCTCTACCTGCTGCCCCACCACGTCCTAAAACCACAGAAATATGAAAGACTAACTTTATCAGGAGCCAAATGATCAACAATTCCAGGAGAAAGAGGACCATCCAAGCCCAGAAATTAAGACTTCAACATGAAATGAGTCTCTAGGAATTTTTGTCCACTGATACCTTTCCTGGTCAGACCTGTGCTTTCGTACTAAATACATACTGTGTATGTGTAACAAGGCCATCAACAAGACTCTGGACTAACAGTCTCCTTCTGCATGTTGGGCAGGAGTTCTCAAAGGCAGGATACTACCAGGCTGATATGCAATCATCCTATTATTTAAAGACCCTAAATTGAAAGATTTCTTAATACAGAGTGGTAATTTCCCAGATTGTACACTCACCCCCTCCCCTGCCAAAGACACGGCCTTCAACCATGATCTACTCCACAGAGCTTTCCTGGTCCGCGACCCTAAGAAGAAACCTTTTAGGGAGAGTGAGAAAAAGAGTGTGAGCTAGAAGTTACCAAAACATGTAAAAAAGAGTCAGTGGCACAGGAAGGACCAAACGATTGGGTCTCTATGGCTCTGGGGGTCTGAGCCATACAGGCCTCTATGCAATGAATCAGACTACCAACTGCTGGAATGGTGAGGAAGGGGCTGCCCAAGCTGAGGGCAATTCAAAGAGACTTTCAAGTAGCTACTTAACATGTCTGGTGAGCATTATTTAAATTTGATGGGAAAGCATCAAAATAATTCTTTGCAGGTTTCAAATCTCCTTTCTAATCTGCCAATCTTAGGAGAGGAAAAGGGAAGTTATGAAGAACAAGTGCATCTTCTCTTCTGTGCTGTAAAGCTAAGTGACACACCGAGCGCTCCGATACATAACATGCCTGCTCCCATGCGGGTCTCTTCCAAAAACAATGGTGAAAAGCAATCCAGGGTGGGTTGAGAATATGGCCGAATTCTCAGCAGGGGAAGTGCAGTATGAACCTCCTGATTCAAAGCAAAATCAAATCTCAAAAAGCTGGAATCATTTGAACAATAATTCCAGCTCCTTCATGAAGTCTATCACAGAGCACCTGACTTCCCCAAGCAACCTGTGAGGAAGTTATGAAGCCAAAAAATACGATAACTATTAGTAGAAAAAAGTTATCATCAGGTCAAAAACTAGTTAACAGGATAACTGAAAGCTGGCTCTATCTGCCATCATAGGGTGACAGTGACAGACATTGGAAAAGAAAAAGCACTCAAAAAGGACATCCATGCTAGAGAGTCCCTTCTCCAGACAGCAGCCAGGTAGCCTTTGAGAAAAGATGTCAAAGCATGATGGCTCTGCTCAAAGCCCTCTGTTGTGGGTTAAACTGTGTCCCTCAAAAAGATATGCTGAGGGGCGCCTAGGTGGCTCAGTTGGTTAAGTGTCCAACTCTTGATTTCAGCTCAGGTCATAATCTCAGGGTGGCAAGACAGAGCCCTGTGTGTGGGGCTCTGTGCTGGGCGTGGAGCCTGCTTAAGATTCTCTCTCTCCCTCTCTCTCTGCCCCTTCCCCCCTCTAGCACTCTCTCTCTTAAAAAAAAAAAAAAAAAAAAGGTATGTTGAATTCCTAACTTCCCATACCTGTGAATGTGACCTTATTTGGAAATAATACCTTTGCAGATGTAATCAAGTTAAGATGAGGTCATACCGGATTAGAAGGATCCCTATATCCACTGACTGGTGTCCTTAAAAGAATGTCATGTGAAGGCACAAAGACACACAGGGAGCAGCCTGTCATGTAATGAAGGAGGCAGAGACTGAAGTTATGCTGCCACAAGCCAAGGAACACCAAGAATTACTAGCAACCACCAGAAGCTAGAGAAGACAAGAAAGGATTGGTCCCTAGAACCTCTGGCTCTGTGGCTCTGCTGACACCTTGATTTCGGACTTCTAGCCTCCAAATCTGTGAGAGAATACATTTCTGTCATTTTAAACCATTAACAAAATGTTCCAGACTTCCCTTTATCTGGCTAACTTCAGCTCCTACTGTTCCCTCCCTAGTCACTCCACTCAAGTCACACTGGCCTCTTCACTGGTCCTCAAAACCCTCCCACCGCAGGGCCTCACTCCATCCCAGGCTGGTCCTGCTTCAGGTCTTTGCAGATAACCATTCACTCTGCTGAAAGGGTTCCCTCCCCAAGAATCTGCAAGACTGTTCCCTCAATCTTCCTTCAGGGCTCTGCTCAAGTTCCCTTATAGGCAAGGCTCCGCCTAATTACCCTTCAGCATCTCTTATCCCCACCCCACACACCCTATTCCTCCTTCCACGGCTTTATTTTTCTCCATAATACGTAAGACAAGCTGACGTATGTATCCTGCTTAACCTTTAAAAGATCCCTCTCCCTCCATAATGTTAGCTCAGTGAGAGCAAGACTTATTCACTGCTGAATCAGAGCGCACTCTATTGCGTGGATAAACAGATTCTACCAGGACAGGTGAAATTTTACTCAAAACTGGCTGTGTGACAAAAAAGGTTCCTACTAATTAAATGAAACAACAGAAGCTTTTGTAGATGAAGGGCAGGCTCAAGGTTGAGCTCTGAGGGGGGCTAGGAGACAATCTCTGTGCCAGGTTTTCTTAGGTAGACTGTGAAGCTCACCACCATTCCTATGTAGATGAGGGGAGAGGTAAACAATTTTAAAACAGCTTCTTAAGATTCCTTCCTATCTAAATAATCAACTCTTACCTGTAATTTTTGTCTCCAGCTACACACACCCCTGGAGAAAGTGACTTAGCCTGAGAACTATCCAGGGCCAAATTTAAACATTCCTCCCCCACCTCTGCATTACCACATACATTTTTGTTTTTGGGGGGCTGAGGGGAACGGCCCAGCAGGAATGTTTGATAATCTCATCCTGCAAATGTACAAACTACTTAGGAAGAAAGCCTCTGACCACCACATTCCTAAAAAACAAACAAAAACAGTTCAAATAAGCCAGGAGCTTTAAAACAGCTCCTTTCTTGGTAAGTACTCAATCCAAAGCTTTTTAAATGGCCCTAAGTTAACACTCTTCCTTCCCTCATTTACATTTTCAAAACTTTAAAACAAAAGAGGCAGAAAATGAAAGTCTTTCTTTACCTTGGGTTTTGGCCCCCCGTCCTGCCAATCCTAGGGATGAATCACAGGATTCCTTGAGAGGCGATCTGATTGGTGTTTCAGCTTCAGGGGTCTCAAAATTACCTTCAGAATCCGAGCTGCCAAGGGGGAAAAATGAGGAATTACCACTTTCAACGGTACTTCCGACACCTTTTACAGTCTATATATCGACAAGGCTAAAGTCCAGCATTTTTGCCTAACTTTACAACCCACTAGTCCTCAGCAGGACTGGCCTGTGGGAGCTCACCATGGGGTTTTCTCGCTGGGCCCTCCTCGGCCTTCTGCCTGGCATCCTGTCTCCCTGATATTCCTCCATCCTCCAGAGCTTTCCTCCAGCACCATTTATTTTTGAGGTCATCCTTTCTTCTGATATCCCCCCCAAAGCGCTTTTCAACAGACTCCTTTTCTAACAAGAACCCTTTTTCATAGGCTTAAAAATTAAGATTGCCCCCTCCTCCTAAAAATTAAGTCAGCTCTCGCCATGATGCCTTTTTCTTAGGCAGGCCTCTACCTGTTTGGAACTCACTCGGCCCCAAGCTGAGAATACTGTCACCTGCCTTCCTCAATCACTCGGTGACAGCTCAGCAAAGACCACCATTTCTCACCAGCTGCCAGGGGCCTGTCATCACGCGACCTTCTGTACCAAGGTTGCATTTTCGGTACACAGAGGGACACCAGGAGGGCCTGGGAGCGACTTCTTCCCCCACAGGGAGGGCCCCAAGTTCTACCGGCTGTGATCAATGACACTGTGTGTGTGTAGGGGCGGGGGCTAGGGACTCGAAGCTTAAGGGAAAGTGACTGAAGCAGACCGGGATGCGGAAAGACTGCAGATTCTGGGTTAGGTTCTGAGAGCTCATACTGAAACGGGGGAAAGGTAATACCAGACGTTACATCCTGAACTTTCGAATGCACAGCGGGGACCCGGTTTCGGGTAGGGACGGAGGCATTGCGATGATAATGGTTACGCGGGTGAGCGACCACACACACGCACACAGAATGAGCCGCAGATGGATGGATGGCAGCACGTCTGCATCTCGGCAGGGATGCGTGTACTTGCCTGAAACTCAAGGATTTGGTCTCGGCTTGCGAGTCCTCCTCCTCGGGGTCGCCCTCTGGCCCTCCGGCCTCGTCCTCTCCGGCGCCCCCGCCGCGCACCGCGGACCAGGTCCATTTCGCCCACTGCACTGGGGACAGGATCTGCCAAGGGCTGAACGCCATGAGCGCGGCTCCTCCGGCTCCAGGTCCTAAGAGTAGGGGAAGGGGGAGAGCCTTTTTTCCCTTTCAAAATGGAGGGAACGGGTGACAGGCGCCTGTAAGCGTTTCCAGCGGAGGCACGGATGTGGTTAAACGAGCGCCGTCGGGGGCCCGGGTGGAGCGCTTCCTCTCCGCCGGCGAGCAGCGCAGCTTCCTCTCCGTCCTCCTTTCCGAACGGTGCGGCCGCGGCCACCTCCGCGCCGGCGACTCCCGCCGGGAAGATGCCTCTCCTGGGGCCTCCTCAGGGCCCCGGCCCGCGGCGCCGGGCGGCTCGGGTCTCGGGGGTCTCTGGCTCCCGCCTCCCGGCCGGCGGGGCGCGCATCAGCTGCCGCGGGAGCCGCGCCCCAGGAGCCGCCCCCTTGGACCGTACTATTCGCGCGCGCGCGCGGGGGCGGCGGCAGCGCCGGGCCTTTGAAGTCCTCGGCGCGCCCGCCCGATCCCCCCGCCGCGGCGCCGCTCTGGTCGCGCCCGGACTGCGGGAAGGGGGCTGCCCCGCTGCGACTCCGGCGGGCAGAGCACCCAGGCGCCCCCAACAGCTCCGTCAGCGGCAGGAGCAGGGAAGATCCATTTTCGGGTCCGTGCACGCTGGACTTTTCCTCCTTCCCTTCTTATTTTCTCATCTTGCTACTGTGACTTAATGGCGTTGTGACATTGGGCCGCACAGAAGTGAAGCCCCTTATTGGAAAAAAAAAAAAACTTTGAGGTCGCTGTTGCCTGGTGTTTCTCCCCCTCCCCGACACTGACAGCGTGGAAGATTTCAGCCTGCTCACCTCCGACCCTGTCGCTCCCAGGATTTGGAAATTCCTCAGCAACGCTACAAGAGTAGCCAAGCACTGGAACTGTAGATGTTTTGTCCCTCCCCAAACCGCACTCGTGGACGCTCTGGGGCCAGGTCTCTGGTCAAGGGTGCCAAATTACCCCGTGAAATTATAGCCTGATCGGTTTCCCATTCTCCTTTTTTGAGGCTTTCTCTTCATAACTGCTAAGTCTCCGCTTTCCGACTTCGTTTGCTGCTTCAGAAGTATGCCAACAGGCCTGGTGAAGGCAGCCTTCACAATAAAAACCCTCTTTATGTTGGAAGGCAGAGGAAAATAGCAGAGCTCTCCTCGGATTTTCTTCATTTTCCATATAGGGATTGCTCGCCTCAGAATTTCCAGTGCACCAAGGAAGCCAGCTGCCACAAACCGCAAACACCAGGCTTCACGATCTCCTGGCCTGGATAGGGCGTTTCTTGTCCTATTGTAATTTCCCAGAGTTGCGGTGAATCTGTGAGGTGACGTCAGGTTCTCACAGAAAGGGCAGCTCCAGAATTTAGGAACAAAGTCATGCTGAAACTGCACCAGGCCGACCATCTGCCCTGATCGGGGGTTGGTACTGTTGAGGAGTCATGACTGTCTCACACATTCCATAACAAAAACAGAAGCAAAAATAAGGCAAGTAGTCTTACCCTAACAGAAGGGCAGAGGTTTGCCTGAAGTCTAGATAAAAGGGTTGGGTGTGTCAGGATGCTTTAGAGCTCATCCAGCTCCTTTCCAGAGATAAACACAACTGTCATGACTGTTCTGGAGATCACAACAATGGGAAGTAAGCAGGAGTCATTTTTTTTTTAACGTCCACATGAAATACATCACAACGTTATCCAGTTCTTTGTCTTTTTAGGTTTATGGCTCACCATTTAAACCTTCAGGTTGTAAGGTCCCCTAGGTTTCTGGATTTCACACAAGTGTTTTATTGCCTGGAAATATTACCTATGTAAATCAGTAACCGGCATATCCTAGGTCCTGTTCATTCTTCCTCCCGAGTAGTTCTCTAATCTTTTCATTCCTCTGCATCCCCATTGTAGCTGACATATAGTTCCCACACTGTCCATTTTTCATAGGTCTACTGGAAATGTCTTCCAACTAGTTCTACCTCTGAGGGTTTTCCCACCTGGGGTCCCCCCACCTGACTAATAGGTGACTTGTGCTCTAGTCTTGCTGTTCCTGCTCCTCTTTACTCCCAGCCCTTTGTATTCCTTGCCATTATCAGTAGAGAATTGGTTCTGAACTTTCAGTATGTCCCAGAATTATCTGGGGTGCTTCTTTAAAAATACCAATCCAGATTACCAGCAGGACCTGGCAATCTGTATTTTTACCAAGTATCTTGGGGAATTTTTTTCACAGGATAAATTTGGCAAACAATGACTAGCTTGGACTGACTGCTGCTTCCGGAACAATTTCCCTTTTGCCTGCAGTTTTGCACGTGCCCCTCCCCCTTGCCCACACATTGAGCTCCCTGACCTTGACTGCCCAAACTTCCTTCATCACCCAGCTCAAGAGTCTACTCTGGAAAAACGGCTGATTTCTCCCCCATCTACCATCTCTATACCCCAAACGTTAACAGAAACCTTTACTGTGGCCCTTAGATGGTTTGAAAGGCGGCACTATTAGTAGTTATACCAGACAGCAGGCATAAACTAGGATGTCCCCAAGATATAAGGTCACCCTACTCTTAGCACATGATATATAATGTATTTGCTTACATATCTGTCCTACTTCTATACCATAAGCTTCTAAATGGTAGGGACCACATCATATTTGTGATTTATTTTTGTTTCTCCAGACATTAGGACAGGGCCACACACTTAGTAGGTGTTCAGTAAATGAAAAGAAAAGGAATATTCTAGTTTAGTAATAGATCTTATGAGTTTGGCTAGGATAACATAAATTCCTAAAGCCTGACTCCTCCTGGGGAAATCAAGTTTGGGTACCAGCACAGAGTGCAACCTGGAGCAAGTAATGGCCCCAGTAAGATAAAACCCAACCTATGCATCAGTATCTTGAAACTGGAGAAGCAAGTGCCCAGGTTTCTGAACATCACTCCTCGGCAAGCTCCTGGACTTAATGTGAACAACAATAAAGGAAGTAATTACTCAATAGCTTGAATTTATTTTATTGTCTAGAAGTTCAAGTAACGAGGCTGATATATCAATTTTCCTGTAATTCTGGGAAAGAATGGGCAATGTTTGAAAACAGATATCCTAACCAAGGTAAACCATTTTGCTATGTCCTCAGCATCACAGAGCAGAATGTCTGCAAACACATGACCACGTAGCCAAATGAAATGTATTTGTTTTGGAAATGACCGAAAGCACAGAAAGGGCCCCATCTGCTCTCTTCCCTCCTCTGCTTCTTGCCCTTCACAGACGCTTTGGATCAATATGCCATGAAAATCTGAAATGTAACTTCCTTGAAACACCCCATAATTGTGGTGTGGCCAAGCCAGGCACACCCTTGCCTGTAATGGATGCTCCAGAGGGATCTGCAAGATGGGTCTCTTCAGTTAAAAAAAATAACAAAATAAAATAAAATGAAAGGGTAAGCAAACTCAAACAGGCAAACAACTAACCATTTCATAGCAAAGCTATTCTAGAAAAGCCTGTGGGGATGGGGCAGGAGTTGGGGGCAGATGTAGTTGGGGCCTAACTGGTATGGATCCCATATACCTGGTAAAAAGTTGATTTTAACTCAAGTTGAACTTGATGCTGTAATGGGGGGAGCAAACCCCAGAACCTCCCCAGGTAACGTAAGGGAGTGACGAGGCTGTAGCAGGAGGTGTGCCATCTGGAGAAGCCTGCTGTGGCTAAGAGGCAGCCCTGCCCAGTTCCTGGTGCCCAGCATTGCCATCTAACAACCTTCCAAGAGAAACTCAAACTGTGGATTTTATAAGACATCTTCCAATCTTTAATGTTCTTACTAATTTAAATTGTTTTAAACCTTGTGGAGGCCAACATGGTGCTGGGCCAAAACAAAGCCATCAGTGTGTCCAGGGGCCCAGGGAACCTGGATGGGCAGAGGGGAGTCATCAGGCTTTGAGCAAGTAAGTAACATTTCCATTTAGAAAGATCATTCTGGTAGCAACCTGGGGGATGGGAGAGAAGGAGTCAAGATTGGGAGACCCAGAGAACCGCATTTCCCTGCCCCAAACAACCTAGAGAAAGCGGACAGCCTCTGCCCCAGAGGGTAAAGAAGCAGAACTGGAATTTGTGTCCTTAGCTTTCACTCCACTTGTTTGGAAAGCATCAGCGCTGTAAGCAATCCAAGTGTGATGGGAACACTTTTACAGGGGAACGACAGGAAAACCGACTGCTAAGGAAACCAAGTTTCCGACAGCCAGTAAGATGAGAAAGCTTCTGCTCTGAGATGGTGGGAGTGGAGGAGGCAAGGGGTGGGGGCAGGATGGCACGAGGGGATAGGGGCTGAAGCAGCCACAGAGAAAACCGAAAGGTCAGGCGGGCAGGCAGACAAGCCCGTCAATGTATCCGTATTCTCACAATTTAGGAATCTGGTGAGCAAGAGATACATGGAATTCAACTAAGATTACATGCCAGATGGATGATGTCACCGAAGTGGCTGGGCAGCTCTGAAGCGTGTAGGAAAAGCACTGGCCCGGAGAACAGCAACTCGGTTGACGTGCCTCAGTGGAACCTCCGCAGAATGTCTCCCAGTCCCCCAACCCTGCTTTTTTGAGAGCCATCTGTTCACGGGATGAGGTTTCCAAGACACGATGGGGCATTCCCCGCGCTGGGAACTCCATCACCCTGATCCCTGAATGTTCTCTCCTCACTTACCAAGCTAAACGGCCTTGGGAGGTCCCTAAGACATAATGACTTAACAGTACCCTATTATCAATAAAGATTCATCCAATCCTTATAATCATTCTCTTCAGTAGTGGGGCAGGTCTTCTCATTCTCAGTTTGCAGGTGAGGTAGCTGAAGCAGAAAGGGCAACCACCTGTCTGAAGTCATACAGCTATTTGGCGCCGGGACTGAATCTAGAACGCTAGTCTGTTGGTACCTTTGGTGCTATATCAGACTGGAAGAAAGCAGAATGTCCTCGAGGCCACTGGGTAGCTTGCCATTCCGTCAGCTAGACACTCCTCTCAACAGAGTGCTGCTGCAGTCCCCACTTCCTGCTTAGCTGGCATGAAAGCCACAGCTAAGAATACCTAGCTCCCCGCCCGCCCCCCGCCCCCCGCCCCCCTCCCCCCCCACCCCCTGCCCCGCACCAGCAGAAGGTCTGCTTTCCTGGCCAACCTCAGTCTAACCAGGCAACAACAGGCCGATGTCTGCACAAGACAACATGGCCAATAAGGGCATCTGACCTATTCAAATATGTTAACATTACAGTCTTAACTTTGTGAGATCAGATGTGATTCTTACCTATAGGCTACAATCACCTGTAGAATTACAGTCTTCCCTCCACTACCCAAACACACCCAAATCAGAATTTGTACAATGCATTTGCGCTGAAAATTGTATCATAAAGAGAGCCTCCTTTCTAATTTTTTAAGAGAAGAGCCAGATTTATGTCCATGGTTAATACTCTTTCAGAGCTCCAGAAAGATTAAAAGGGATCTAGATTGCATCCTTTAAAGACTTGGCCAAGCTCCCCACCGAGGGCCTCTCAGAGACCCTTGTCCAGGCTTTGCTCTGGTGAACAATTCTTGTCAAGTCGACCCTCTGATTTATTTTGTTCTATATCACAAAAGTAAAGTTTGACTTACCCAGAAAGTATGCCATTCAGCCTGGGTTAAGATCAGACTTACAGCAGAACTGCCACATAGTGGAGTTATACTGTGTCAGCTTTCAGTGGGAGGTGGGAAAAAAAATAAATCTATTTTATGATGTTTACACTGAACTAGTGTCATTTAAGAGCCAGTTCTGTGAAGTTCTCTCCCGTCCCCATCAGACACCATGACTGTATGTTTATTGACATTATGAGAAAGTTCACTTTAACTCTACCCTGGGATGTAGGAGTATTAGAGAAATAGCTGTTGAGTACGAAGGACAGAAATAGAAATAGGTCAGTCTGTTCATGCTAAGTGAGGAAAATAACCCCAATATTATCCCTAATTCTTCCCACCAACGACCACAAATCCAAAGTTGAAAACAAGCCAAAAATAAACACAAAAGATCCAATTAAAGCAGTGAACTATCTTTAAATTTAGAAATATTTTCCATTCCAGGAGACATAAGTGGTTTTTCCAGCTAAACAGCATTATTGCAATTACAGAGCCTGTTAAGCAGGTAGACGATCTTGTAAAATTATTGTTATTGATTTAGCACATTTTGTGTTCTTCTATTTTTTATTTTAAGATTTTGTTTATTTGAGAGAGAGAGAGAGAACGCACAAGCAGGCAGAGGGGTGGTAGGGAGAAACAGACTCACTGCTGGGCAGGGAGCACGATTCGGGCTCCATCCCAGGACCCTGGGACCATGACCTGAGCTGAAGGCAGACGCTTAACCGACTGAGCCACCCAGGTGCCCTTGTATTTTTCTGTTGAACTTATATTCCTTTTCAGGAGATTAGGCATTAAGAAAAGTGGGCCCTCTGAATCAGGCAGCATTACATGTTAAGCCTCAGACAAGAAAACCATCTGAAACCCTTTCTCAGTTGTTTATGAATTTAAGTTTCTCAGTTGTTTATGAATTTAAGTTTATGAATTACTTAATTTAAGTAATAAGACTATTACTCCAAATCTGAGAGATCGACATTCACCATGGTTAGACAGTGGGTAGAATCTAAGGCTTGAGTTAAAGAGGATGAAAGAATTTAGGAAATTGAAATAGAATAATACTCCTTCTCCTGCAGCCATTTTATTCCCTCTCCTCTATTCTACCTCCAGAATAAATTTCCCTAATAATACACCTGGAACACTAAAGCAACATTGATCACATGACCCAGGTTTTCTGAGATCATCCTGAGAGCAAATATTCTACCCATTCTATTTATAAATACATGACCCCATTTTCAATTTATGAAATATTGTCACTAAGAACTTGGAATATAACAGATTGGGATGGCATTTGGAAAGGACAGCAGAGATGGGGGGAGCAGTTAGGAGGGAGGTTTGGGGGGTGGGGAATGTCCACCCAGAGAAAGAATAAAACCACAAAAAGATTTCCAAAATAACTGGGACACCCACTCTACTTAAATCCTCAGTTGGGGGGGATTTCATGACAGTAATTCTTCGTGACTGTTAAATCTTCCTGTGTTTGGGTTCTGAAACCACATGTGTGTGAAAATTGAAGGAAAATATGTCCTTTTACTGCTCTGTTATAGTACAAAGTGGGGAGAAGGGAAACCTGTCTTTTTAAGTATGTTAAAATTGTTTTAAAACTACAAATGTTAAGGGGCGCCTGGGTGGCTCAGTTGGTTAAGCGACTGCCTTCGGCTCAGGTCATGATCCTGGAGTCGCGGGATCGAGTCCCGCATCGAGTCCCGCATCGAGTCCCGCATCGAGTCCCGCATCGAGTCCCGCATCGGGCTCCCTGCTCGGCAGGGAGTCTGCTTCTCCCTCTGACCCTCCTCCCTCTCATGCTGTCTCTCATTCTCTCTCTCTCAAATAAAAAAACAAAACAAAACAAAACAAAAACTACAAATGTTAACACATTGCTCATTTTCATCACTAATAAATATCAGCTAACCAACTAGCTGAATAAGCGAAAAGACATCACAATGTTTCAAGTTGGTAAAACTAAATATTTAAAGATGGCAATACTACCCAACTAATTAATAAATCTAATGCAATCTCAATCAAATTCCTAGGATTTTTTTCTTGGGATTTGTCAATATTTTCCAAAAGTTTATTTAGAAAAATAAACAAGTGAGCATATTTTAGATTCTTTAAAAAAGAGAGAGTCGAGAAGGGGATTAGGTCTACAAGATATTAAGACACATTAATGCCAAAATAGGCATATCCTTGTTCTGTGAAACAGAATGGAAAGCCAAGAAAAAGACACTTACAAAACATAGGAATGTATTATATGATAAAGAAGATGTTATAATACAGTGGGGAGGGGAAGGTTATTTAATAAGTGGTTGCGGAATAAGTGGTTGGCAATGGAGAAAAAGATTAAGTTAAACCTCTACCCCAGAGCATATACCAAGATAAATCCAGATGGATTAGAATGCTAAATAATAAGAATCAAGCCAGGGGGAGAAAACAATCCAGAAGCAACAGAATCTGTCAAAGCTCTGTCAGAAGGATGACTGTCCAATCTTTCCAGTAATTAATGAAATCACACACAAAATAAAGATTGCAGATTTGGCTACATAAGAAGAATAAAGCTAATAAATGTTTGCCTTCATATTAAAAGGCAAACGACAGGCTGGGGAAAATAATAGCAACCAAAAGCTAATATTGTTATTACCTAAGGAACTCATGAAAATCGTCAAGATCATCAAAACCCCAGGGGCGCCTGGGTGGCTCAGATGGTTGAGCGTCTGCCTTCGGCTCGGGTCATGATTCCAGGGTCCTGGGATCGAGCCACACGTGGGGCTCCTGGCTTAGCGGGGAGCCTGCTTCTCCCTCTCCCTCTGCCTCCCCCCCTGCTCATGCTCGCTCTCTCTCTGTATCTCTGTGTCTCAAATGAATAAATAAAATCTTTAAAAATTAAATTAAAAAAAAAGATCATCAAAACTCCAGCAGAAATGAGCAATTATAACTACATACTATGTGTCAGACACTGTGCTAAGCGCTCTTGACGTGAATTATCTCCTCTAATCCGCACCCTTTGGCCCCACAGTATTGGAGGGTATTATTATGAGGAAGGTATTAGTATGGCCTTTTCTAAACAAAACAGGTCAAGTTGACTACATTTTCAACTTGTAGAGTAGGGGCTTAGCAAGAGGGGTTTCAAAGATTGTGACCACTCTGAAATTATACGCAAAATTATGTGTTGTGTATTTGCACCCATCTCTCCCCACTTTGTCCCCATATACCATCAAGTTCCACCCCAGAAACAATGCTTTAGGCTGATTAAAAATTAATTTCTGAATCTGAAAGTGGAACCAACAGGTTCTCTTCCTCCAACAGTTATAGGGAAGTTCTAACCGAAAGGGCCCTTACACGGAGAACCCAAACCTGCCAGAGATCAACACAAGAAGCGGCAAGCTTGGATGACATGCAGCATGGTGGGGCCATGGGTACTAGTGGGTAGCCTGTGGTCTAATCTAAGTGACACCCTCATTCCAAGGAGGCATTTGCCTGGGGAGCCAAGGTGCCATCAAAAAGATTTTCCCAGGGGGCGCCTGGGTGGCTCAGATGGTTAAGCGTCTGCCTTCGGCTCAGGTCATGATCCCAGGGTCCTGGGATCGAGTCCCGCGTCGGGCTTCCCGCTCCTTGGGAGCCTGCTTCTCCCTCTGTTTCTCTCTGTCTCTCATGAATAAATAAAATAAAAATCTTTAAAAAAAAAAAAAAAAAAAAAGATTTTCCCAGGGACTTCCTACTGATACACATGAGCAAGGACATACAAAATTGGGCCAGGATATCAAAGGTGAGCTTTATGTGGAAGGGGCAAAAAAAATCAGTTCTAATGTCTCTTTGGGATGCTCTCCTTTTGGGGTACCTCCCTTTTAGAGTGGTTTCTTCCAAGAAACCATGTTGATGAGGTACCCCGGACTCCAGGAGTCCTCCCTTAGTCGCCATGTCCCTTTTTGTAATTTCAGTTCCCTGCAATCAACCAGGGTCTGGATGCTGATGATTCTCCTCACACACTGTCAGAAGGTCAAGAGCAGCCTAAAGCGGGGGTCCCAATGTGGACCTCATTCACCTTGCTTCTTCTCATCAAGTAGGCATTTTACCATCTCACATCATCACAAGAAGAAGGATGAGTGCAGTACAATAAGACATTTTGAAAGAAAGACCACATTCAATAACTTTCATTACAGTATGGTGTTATAATAGTTCTATTTTATGGTTAATTATTGTTGTTAATCTCTTACTGTACCTAATAGATAAATTAAACCAAATCATAGGTATGTATAGGAAAAAACATAGTGTATATAGGATTTGGTACTATCTGTGGTTTAGGCATCCACTGGGGGTTTATCTCTGGTGGGTAAAGGAGAACTACTATACTAGGTGGGAGCCTCTTCCCATCTGGGAAAAAGTGGGAACAGTGGTGGGGCTCAGTGGTGGATGGAGGCATGGCACACGTTGCCGAGGCCTGGTTCTGTACGGCAGGAAGCTTAAGAATCTGGGGAGCTCTCTAAGAAAACTACAAAAGGATCTTGTGAATACAATGCTAGGGCCCTTCTGGAGACCCTGGAGGGGGCCTATCCAAGTGAGGGGTCCTGAAGTTTAAGCTGCATTTGCTTCATGGTAAATTCAACTCTGCCCAGAGGGCAAAAGAGATCCTTGTGGCTCTGGAGTGTCCAGCAAAGCCTCAACTTGGTGAGTGAAAATATGGATATATTGAAGGAAGGCGTCGCATTGCCCTCCTCTATCTTCCAAAAGGCAATGAAAAATTTTAACTGTTGGAAGCTTGAAAAAATGTCAAAAGTTGGGGCTCCTGGGTGGTTCAGTCGTTAAGTGTCTGCCTTCGGCTCAGGTCATGATCCCAGGGTCCTGGGATTGAGCCCCACGTCTGGTTCCATGCTCCGCGGGGAGCCTGCTTCTCCCTCTCCCACTCCCCCTGCTTGTGTTCCCTCTCTCGCTGTCTCTCTCTCTGTCAAATAAATAAAATCTTAAAAAAAAAAATGTCAAAAGTTATCTCCTATACAAAGTGTGAAGCATAACTCATGGTTCTTTTGCTTCTGTACAAGTGTAAACACACACACACATACTATTTTAATGATGATAAATAAAAAAAAACCTGTAACACTTCTCTAGCATCATGTGCCTTCTGCACCCTTATTCTTTGGACTTCCACAACCACCACAGCAGAGTCTAACTTCCTCCCCTGGCCATTATTTCCTTATCTCTTCTGGTAAAAGAGCCCCCTGAGTTTCCACGGGGCACATGGCCACCCAGTAGAGGCCACATTTCCCTGCCCTTTCTGCAGGCAGGCGTGGTCTTGTGACTTAGTTCTGGCCTGGGGGAAGTGAGCCAGGTGGCAGGTATGACTTTGGGGTGACATTTTTTTTCTTGTTTTTGTTTTAAAGATTTTATTTTTATTTATGACAGAGACATAGCGAGAGAGGTGGGAGAGGGATAAGCAGGCTTCCCGCTGAGCGGGGAGCCCGATGTGGGGCTAGATCCCAGGACCCTGGGACCATGACCTGAGCCGAAGGCAGATGCTTAACGACTGAGCCACCCAGGCGCCCCTAGGGGGTGATGTTTTTAAAAAGAAAACTGCTGTGCTTGCCCCATGTTGTGGGCTGGTGCTGGGCCAGCTTCTACGGTGTGGACGAGGACCACACTTGGGAGATGGAAGAACAGATGGATGGAGTCACACCCGGCTGACCTCAGGAGCAGAGCGGCCTGCTGCCCTAGACCAACACACCCGAGGACTGTTACGTAAGAGAGAACTAAAAGTCTACCTTTATGCTGCGGCACCGCCGAGTCCCTTGGTGATAAGCAGCCTCATGCTTCCTTCACAATACAACTTCTTTTGGGGTGTTTTAGCATCTTCAATTCCCCTAGATGGCAATATGGGAAGAGCCTGCCTTAAATGTCATTCCACATCATTGTGAGAAAGACGACATTTTGGTTCTTTCAAAAATGCATCTTAGGGCGCCTGGGTGGCTCAGTCGTTAAGCATCTGCCTTCGGCTCAGGTCATGATCTCAGGGTCCTGGGATCGAGTCCCGCATCGGGCTCCCTGCTCCCTGGGAGCCTGCTTCTCCCTCTGCCTCTCTCTCTCTCTCTCTGTCTCTCATGAATAAATAAATAAAATCTTAAAAAAAAAATGCATCTTATATCACAGTGGTGTCTTTTTCTTAAAGCCAGAAAATTGCCCAGCCGTGAGACTCAAGCCTGCCACGTGGATGACGTGGTCTAACTATCCTGAAAGCAGGACTGAGCCCACCCTTCCCCCAACTGCAATGACCTGAGCTGTAATACCGCCTTTCTGGAAATTAGGCAGTGGTGTCTTTAAAGATGACACGTGTGGACGACAAAGCTGAAGGGAAGAGGGAGTCAATACTCAGTCTTCCAGGCAGAATGGATTTGGATATTGTATGAAGGATATAATCTTTGAGAGAATATTCTCTTCTTGAATTCTTCTCGAATATTTCTTGAAAATAATATGATAAATCCAGAAATACTATATAATAAATATGAGTATTTTGCCAATTCATAGGCTAAAGTCATAATTGACCCACATCCTATAAAGAAATTAATCACTATTGTTCTTTGCCTTTAACACCACCTGGTGTTATTTCCGATTCTCACCCATAAGATATTTTTTTAGAAACTGTTTTCATACGGACTCATAGTCAGTTATTTTGTTGTATTATCTTATAGAAGTGCCATAAGTAAGGTTATCCTTACTGTCCTTCTCAGTACCTCATCATATAAGATGTGGTAATACTATATGGATTTTCCACTTCCTTTTGCCAAGGCATAGACAACTACGGAGTAGCATGTGTTTGCTTCAAATCATTTTCTGAACAAATGATAAGTCAGTGACTCCAAACCTAAGCATCCACCCGAGATCTCACAGAACCACAGGAATTTTTAAATGGAAAGGACCAAAGATCACTGGGCTGAATATCCTTGTTTTCAGATGATCACATGAGTCCCTGAGACATTAGGGATTGCCCAAGGTGCAGTCAGGCACCAAAGTTTGTATGTCTAGGACTTACACCTTTCTGGCAGGAAGTATAAATTCTAGGCTTTCTCCCCAACCCTAATGGATATACACACCTGGTATGTATAATAGAGATAAAACTCCACCCCTCCCCAACATTTGCCTCATTTTATTTTTATTTTTTTCAGTAGGCTCCATGCCCAACCTGGAGCCCACCACCTCATCCTAAAAAGCAACTTGAACTGTTTTATAAAGCAAAGAATTTCTTTACAAAAAAAACATTGTGCTTTGTCTTAAAAGTATTTTAAATACCTTTAAGGGAAAAATAATACACATGTTCATTCTTTCATTCAGTCGTTCCACAGATTTTACAACTGACAAACCAAATCCAGTTCTTGTCCACAGGGAGCTTGCACATTAGTGAGTTTAGGAAGCAAAGAAATAAATATGTAACTTACAAACTGTGGAGTATGCTTTATCAGAAAAGCGCAGGGGCAAGGCAAAGGCCAAGGGAGGCGGTGGTCAGTGGAGATAAATAAGGAAGGGGACAGGCTGAGGCCTGAGGGATGGATGTGGGAAGTGTTGGGGTGACAGGATCCTGGTAGAGAGAACAGGAGCCTCTGCTTCAGAGCAAGTGTAGCTAAAGCGAAGCAAGTCGGGGGCAGAACTGTCCAGGTAATGTTGGTGGAGTAGAAAAGGCACAAGTTGTCTGGGGGCCCTGCTGGATCATGATCTTTGAAAAGGTGAGTTTTTTTTTTTAAAGATTTTATTCATTTATTTGAGAGAGAATGAGATAGAGAGAGCATGAGAGGGGGGAGGGTCAGAGGGAGAAGCAGACTCCCTGCCGAGCAGGAAGCCCGATGCGGGACTCGATCCTGGGACTCCAGGATCATGACCTGAGCTGAAGGCAGTCGCTTAACCAACTGAGCCACCCAGGTGCCCGAAAAGGTGAGTTTTTGATGACACAGAAAAGAACAAAGACGAAGGGAAGACTCACCCATAGTTGTGCTTTTGATAAACAGCCACTGTTAAAATGTTGGTGAACAATATACCCTGTTTTTATCTTTGTCAAAGCACTTTTTACATCTGGCATCAAATTATTTCTATTTTTTCTAATTATTATCTGTCCTTCCCGACTAGAAGTGGCTCCATGAACACAAAGCACCTTGCCTACCTTGCTCTGTCTGCTGATAGTATTTGATGACTGAATAGACAAAAACTTCCAAATACTCCTCTTAAAAATATACAAGCATGTAATTATGAGCATGGATAGATAGGCAGACAGACAGATAGTTTTTACACAAATGGGATTTAAAGAGCATACCACCCTCTGCTAGAGGTGAGGACTTAATCCCTACTTCTGTTTTCAGCAGGAGCTCTGCTCCCCAGGGGAGGAAGTGGGGACCAGGATATGAAACCAGTGCCCTTCCTGACCCCGTAGAGCCCAAGTGTTCTGCTCTGTCGCTTACTTGCAGTTATAAGCCTTTCGGTGTCTACCAACATTTACATCATTTGTTCTCCATGGAGGGACATTTAGGGGGTTCACTGTTCCTCATTATAAGTGAAACTGTGATGAATAACCCTACGCATGGATCTTTTCACACACAATGATTTCTTAAGGGTCTAGAAATGGGATTGTAGTGTCAAAACAAACACATTTTAGGGGCGCCTGGGTGGTTCAGTCGTTGGGCGTCTGCCTTCGGCTCGGGTCATGGTCCCGGAGTACTGGGATCAAGTCCCACGTCGGGCTCCCTACTCGGTGGGGAGCCTGCTTCTCCCTCTCCCACTCCCCCTGCCTGTGTTCCCACTCTCACTGTGTCTCTCTCTGTCAAATAAATAAATAAAAACTTAAAAAAAAAAAAAGTGTCAATAGTAGCAAGTCATTAAGGAAGTTCTATCAACCACTATGGTTTTCTCTAAAGCAGCTCTCAAAGTGTTGCCCTGGACCAACAGCATCAACATCACCAGGGAACTTACTAGAAAAATAAATTCTGGGGGCACCTGGGTGGCTCAGTCGTTAAGCGTCTGCCTTCGGCTCAGATCATGATCCCAGAGTCCTGGGATCGAGCCCCGCATCAGGCTCCCTGCTCTGCGGGAAGCCTGCTTCTCCCTCTCCCACACCCCTGCTTGTGTTCCCTCTCTCGCTGTCTCTCTCAGTCAAATAAATAAATAAAATCTTGAAAACAAAAAACAAAACAACAAAACAAAACAAAAAAACACATTTTAATATTTGCATACATATAGCAAAACTGCCCTCCAGAAAGGCTGTACTAATTTACCTTTTTAAATGACGGTGTACGAGACAGCTTCTCCCTCAACCTTAATCAACACTGAGTTCAGTGCGTCTAAAACTACGGCAAGTAGGTGGAAATGACACACCATTGTTGGTTTCATTTGAACACATTTGATTGCTAAAGGAAGTCTGAACATCCTTTAATGTATTTATTGAGCCATTGGCTGACTCCCTTCCTTTCCTTCTTTCTTTGGGAAATGGAGCGTTTAAGTCCTTTGCCTTAAAGTGAACCTACGAATTAGAAACTCTGGGGGTGGGGGCAGCCTCTGTGTGTCCTCCAGCCACACTGCAGACCCTCACTCTCTACACAGGAAATGTGTCTCTAATCTCCAAACTAGAGACAAAAAAGCTTTTTGATCAACAGCAAATTCCACATTTCCTCCACAAAATGGTATTTGTGGACTGAATTTCACTGTTTCCTTTCATTCAAAATATTCTGAATTACCTCGATAGGACCCGGGAGCCCACTGCATCACCAGTTCCTACCTCACAATGGTACCACGTGATACCTGTAAGAGGTATTCCCTGTTCTTGTCGGCCGAGCCCCGTTAACCCGTTCTCTGAGCAAAAGTCACATTTTCTTTGAGGAGCCACCCCCTCCCACTCTCAGGGCTTGTGGTTTGCGTATCCGGCTCCCAATGCAGGGGTGGGAGAGTGAATCAGGCCTGACTCAACACTACATTCCACACCCACCTCCCTGACTACCCCCCCCACACACACACTTGGTTCTGCAAAGGCCACATGACCCAAACCCATCCAACTTGCATCTCCTGACAACCTCTCTAAACTTTGTCACCACTACCTCTCCTATTTCCTGTATCAAACCTGGGCCCTCTGACAGGATTCTGAAGAAAATCCAGCATCTTGAGGGAGGGAGACAGGCTAAAAGCTGCCCATAGGAGCTCCCTGTAGGAGAAGTGGCCTTTACCATGATATCTGCAGTGTATTCAGCAGGCATCCAGGGTGATATCAGCGGACAGTATGTGCACAAATGTGTCTCTGCACTGGGATAAGCCAAATGATGGGCATTTTCATTAGTCACTGGCCTCTTGGTTCAACAATCCCTTTATTTAAGAAGCTCTGTAAGCCTCAAGTAATGACAGCTGGTAGACACATTTCCCAGGCTGGTGGGTGCCAGGAATGGATATGCGGAGTTTGTGCGGTAACATTCTTCAGCCTCATTCCAGGGCTCCTGATACATCTGTTGGGTAAAAAGTGGCCTCAGATGTTCCCAGAATCCCTCGCCGGCACCACCGAGGGCCACATTTAAAGAAACTCCCTAACACTCGGATATTATTAAACTGTCTCATGCTGGAATCTGTCTTTTCTCCCTGTGGCTGTTGATTTTTTTCCCCTCAAATAAGAGATCCAGTATTGTTTTATCTTTAGTACCTACACTTTAATTAAATCCGTTCATTCAAAAACATCTATTGAGCGCCTCTCAGCATGGGCAAGGCAGGCCAAAGGAACTGCTTATTCTCTCTGAGATCGACATACAAAACAGGCACATTACAGACAGCATAATGCAAGGAAAGGATTTGTTTCACGCATCCCGAGCCTCCGCCTGATGAAAGTAGAGGAAAGCTCAAGTACGACCAAAAAAGGAAACAACATGATTCAGCTTCCACAGAGGGTTTTCAAATGCGTTAAGAGGAAAAGTGCGGGGGAGAGGAAGAAAAGAGGGAGGGAGGGAGGGAGGGAAACCCGGAGCGTGGTGATGTTACTGATTGCAAAAGAGGAATGTGAGCCCAAGTCTGTGCTCCTCTCAAGATTATTCTGCTCCTGGGGAGCTATTTTCATGCTGATAAATAATGGAGCATCAAAAAAACTCTCTGCTTTGTACAGAACACGAGCTAGAGTATTCATACATACTCTATTCAAGACACACAGACAGCCCTGAATACAGCTCTTCAGCTCAGCAGGGGGAACCACAGGCATCTGACTTCTCTATGTCTGCGACTGTCGCAGCTCTGGGAGGAAGGATGTGTGGGAAAATCAGGGCCGGCTGCACAGGCCCTTGTTCGGCACACACACACACACCTCACACACAGAGACCCACATACACCCCCCACACCCCTACACACAGTCATGAGCACCATGTGCCACAGAATCACACATACCATACATTTTCCCACTCATCGTCCCACACATACCATATCCCCCCCCACACCTCACACACATATGGTGCACACACAGAGACACACACATGGACACACACACACACATCCCTACACACAGTCATACACACACATGTTCACGCACATACATGGGCATACACACCCCGCAAACACCTCAGTCCCGACACAAGCCCCAACCCCACTGACCACTCATTCATGACAGGGGTATGGAATCAATCAAACAAGACAGACAATCATCAGGGGTATAAAAACAACTTCCACTTGGGGCGCCTGGGTGGCTCAGTCGGTTAAGCGTCTGCCTTCGACTCAGGTCGTGATCCCCGGGTCCTGGGATCGAGCCCCGCATCGGGCTCCCTGCTCAGCGGGGAGCCTGCTTCTCCCTCTCCCTCTGCCTGCCTCTCTGTGTACTTGTTCTCTCTCTCTATCTCTCTGTCAAATAAGTAAATAAAATCTTAACAACAACAACAACAAAAGTGTAGGCCTAGGGAAACAAAGCCTGAGAAAAAGAGACCAAAGCGCCAGTCAAGTTTGGATTTGGTTTTGTTTGGGTTTTGGTCTCTGAAGAACATGTCTCAAAAGCTGGGCTAACCCACTCTTGTTAGAAGAACTGGTATCCTGCTGGGTGGGGGAAGCACGGGGTTTCCCTTCTCTCTGCGAATAAAACCCTCTACTGTACAGATTTGCCAGCCAGGAGCTACAGCAGCCACCAGGGGGCGCCAGAAGTTCTATCACACATTCAATCAACAAGTATTTTTTAAAGAGAATTTCTGGGGTGCCTGGGTGGCTCAGTCGTTAAGTGTCTGCCTTCGGCTCAGGTCATGATCCCAGGGTCCTGGGATCGAGCCCCGCATCGGGCTCCCTGCTCCGCGGGAGGCCTGCTTCTCCCTCTCCCACTCCCCCTGCTTGTGTTCCCTCTCTCACTATCTCTCTCTCTGTCAAATAAATAAATAAAATCTTTAAAAAAAAAAAAAAGAATTTCTTCAAGGTTTGTATTTCCATAAATACAAAAAGTCACCATGAGTCCCCTCCGCGTCCAACACAGGGTGTTTATCCTGCAATTCAACCCTTGCACACCAATGAACAACACATGAAGAAGGGAGAAGACTTCCAATTCTCAGAAGCCACAAAAAGTAGGCTCAAAACCTACCTATGTGATTTGGGGTGAAGAAAACACACCCATGAGAGGTAGGATCCCAGCCAGCAGAAGGAAAGAGAAGTATCAAAAAATTCAATTTCGATCTCCTTGGTTCCCTGTTTTCCTTTCTCTGACATGTACTGTGAGTTGGTATCAGATGACTCTCATTTTATCCCACCCAGCAAAGGAGTCGCCCGAAGAAATGGTCCACCTCAGACCAACCTCCACCAAGAACTAAGCGGATGGCGGATGGCGCCCCCTAGTGGGAGGACTGGAGAACAGCGCCTTCTACCCGTCGAGAAGCCTGTGAAAGATGCCAGCTCCACACCGTCCTACTCTCTCTCTCTTCGTCCCCGCTATTGTCAGTTACTTTTGGAAATTTGGACCCATCTATTAGTTCTAATCTTACTCTCAAGGGAACCTGTTAACAACCACTTCAGGTACCAACTGTAAAGGTGGCCCAAGTTCTTCAGAACTTGACTTGTGTTCCCAAATGCCATCACTACGGGCCACTGGACTTGTACTAGGAATCGTGGCTTCACACACATGGAACCAGTGGATGCACAGGTTTGCGAAAGCAAAGGAAGGGATGGGGGAAGGGCCAGGACTCAGAGAAATGCTTAAAAAGTGATGTCTGGCAGGTAAAATGTCAGTCATCTTCCCACCATTACTTCATGTCCAAGCCTTTCTAGTTTTTTCCCCTTAAACCCTATTTAAAACAATTTTGATGTAGCCATAGAAACATAACATTTTGCAGTTGTTAGGAAAGCAAGACTCACAGACAAAAATAATTCTGCAAAGAAACCCAGGAAAAGCATTCTATCTGCTCTATGTAAATGCAATAGACTATATGGGTATTTATCACCAGAATGGGCTGGACAATGTTTCTCAAACATTTACTTTGCTGAAACCATGTTATCACTAGGGAACAAGCCATAAAAATTTATTTTCTAGCAGATAAACAGAAGCCTCTGCTGGTTAATGAGTTGCCTATGTGGCCGATCGACTCTGGAAATGACTGGTACTTTTGTTTCTTCTGCTTCAGCCAGATGCATTAGACCTGAATCCCAGCTCTACTATTTACTAGCTCTTAACTTTGTCCAGGTTTCTTAACTTTGTCCAGGCGTCAGTTTATTTATCTGTAAAATTGAGATAATAATATCTACTTCACAGGGTCTAGGAAAGGATTTTTTAAAAAATATTTATTTATTCTAAAGAGGGAGTACACGAAAGCAGGGGGAAGGGCAGAGGGAGAGAGAGAATCTCAAGCAGACTCCCCCTGAGTGTGGAGCCCAACATGGAGCTTGATCCCACGACCCTGAGATCATGATCCCACGACCCTGAAATCATGACCTGAGCTGAAACCAAGAGTCGGACACTCAACTGACTGAGCCACCCAAGTGCCCCAGGTCTAGGAAAAGGTTAAACAAGATAACGCATTGGCTTCAGGATCCCTGACACTCCTAACTTTTATATATATATATTGTGTGTGTGTGTGTATTTTCATTTGGAAAGAGTCTACATTTTTCATAGACTTACGTTATGTTTTATCATAATTATCAAGGGATCTGTGATCCAAAGGAGTTTTAAGAGCTGGTGCTCTACAGCACAGCATCTTTGTAAGATTCCTAGGGGCTCTCATCCTTACCAGTGACATACCACGCTGTCAGGCTTTCATGGGGAAATGCGGTAGGAGACAAAAGTATGGGTTATATTAGAAACAGAACTAGCCTGCTTTCAGAAAATAGACATGACTCCAAAGTTTCTATGTAATAGCCCTAAATTTAAGCAAGTCAAATATAATTTCTTTTGCCTACAATTGTTATTAATAGCATTTGCAGCAGGCATACCATAAGATTAGTCAAGGCAAAACTGTAGTATGTACAGGCAAAAAAACTTATATCCACAGTATCCTTAACAGTGAGAATTCTGAAAATGAAGAAATGTCAGCATGAGGAACTCTCTTACTCTCCAGAGTTACCAAGTCTCTACAGGTAGAAGAGCTGGCAGATAAAGGATGAGCAGAGAATAGTGGTTAATCATTGGCCATCCCTTATATAAATCTGCAAGGACTTTATATCATATTATCATGAAATATAAAGTCTAGACTGTCCAAGGAAAGTGTAAGCATGGCAGAGCATGCAGATGACCTGACACTATTTGAAGGCACCACTGTTTCCATACAGGAAGCTAAACTGTTTGTTTGTTTGTTTATTTGTTTATTTATTTATATTTATATTTATTTTTATTTTTTTATTTTAAAGATTTTATTTATTTATTTGACAGAGAAAGAGACAGCGAGAGCAGGAACACAAGCAGGGGGAGTGGGAGAGGGAGCACGGAGCAGGGAGCCCGACGCGGGGCTTGATCCCAGGACCTGGAATCATGACCTGAGCCGAAGGCAGACGCTTAACGACTGAGCCACCCAGGCGCCCCCAGGAAGCTAAACTGTTTAAAATGAAACCTTCAAATGAACCGCAGATTGACCTACGTCAGTGTAAAATCTATGAAAAAAGCTTAATTATGAGTATTCTTTTTTCCCAAGCTCCTCCATTCCCCCTCCATTCCCGAAGTCACCTCCACTCATCTGATTCTCCGGCAAATGTCTTGCCCCCCAAATTATAAATGAATACTCAGATTTTAAACATTTAAAAATGCTTTTCTCTGCTCATGTAAATTCCTACATAAATAATACATAATGTTCACAGGGCCTGAACACAAGAAGGCAGTCAGTTGATATTCATCGAATGGATAAGAATGGAAAGAGAAAAACCAACAAGTGTTAAACAGAAGGAAAGAGAGGTTATAATACTCAATTTTTAAAATGCTATTACAATCTGCAGGAAGAGAGGGATTATTTAATGCAGTTTTTCCTTGATTTACAATGGGGTTATGTCCTGATAAACCCATTATAAGCTGAAAATATCAGAAGTCAGAAATGCACTTAATACACCTAACCTACTGGACATCAGGGCTTAGCCTAGCCAACCTTAAACATGCTCCGAACACTTACATTCGCCTACAGTTGGGCAAAATCACCTAACACAAAGCCTGCTTCATAATAAAGCGCTGAACGTCTCCTGTGACTGACTGAACACTGTACTGACAGAAACAGAACGGTGGTCAGTGTGTGGGTGTCCACCCTCGAGACCGCGGGGCTGACCGAGGCCTGTGGCGACCTGCCACTCCCCACCAACCCCCAAGAGGAGCATCCTGCCTACGGCTAGCCCGGGAAAGGACCAAAACTCAAAACTCCAAGTCTGGTTTCTACTGGATGAGTGTGGCTTTCACACCATCCTCAAGTTGAAAAACTGTAAGTCAAACCATAGTAAATCAAGGACTGTCTGTACTTAAGACTAGTACTGGATAGGGGCGCCTGGGTGGCTCAGTTGTTAAGCGTCTGCCTTTGGCTCAGGTCATGATCCCAGGGTCCTGGGATCCAGCCCCGCATCGAGCCCCACATCGGGCTCCCTGCTCTGTAGGAAGCCTGCTTCTCCTTCTCCCACTCCCCCTGCTTGTGTTCCCTCTCTGGCTGTGTCTCTCTGTCAGATAAATAAATAAAATCTTAAAAAAAAAAAAAAAAAGACTAGTACTGGAGTAACTGGCTAGCTTTTTTGGGGAAAAAAAAAAAAAGAGCCTCACCTTACACTACTGTTTCTAGAAATTTCAGATAGAGTAAATGGCTTATTATAAAGAAAAGGAAGTCATAAAACAACTAGAAGAAAAAAGTTATCTTATCCTGGGATAGGGAAGAACTTAACTAAGCATAAAAGCAGAGGAAGAAACCCTAGAGGAAAACATGATAGGTTTATTTATATTAAAAAGTAACAGAACTACTAAATGTAATGTGGTATTCTGGATGGGACTCTGTAACAGAAAAAGGCTATAAGTCCAGATTGCATGCATTCATTCATTCATTTTAAAGATTTTATTTATTTGTAAGAAAGCAAGCGCACAAGCAGGGGGAGCAGCAGTCTTCCTGGTGAGCAAGGGACTCGATCCCAGGATCCTGGGATCATGACCTAAGAGGAAGCCAGACACTTAACTGAATAAGCCACCCAAGCGTCCCCCAGGTTGCTTTTAATAAGTAGACGCCTATTTTGTTACATGCTACATTTTTATTCTTAATCAGCATGAATTACGACATTTTCACACAATAAAAATAATTTATATAAAAAGGAAAAAGGATATCAGATAAAAACTAAGTAAATCTGGATAAAGTATAGACTTCAGTTAATATATCAGTGACAGTTTCGTGAATTGTAACAAATACTATATAATATGAGATGGTGATAATAGGGAGACTGTGTGTGGCATCGACAGGAACTCTCAGTAAGTCTGAATTTTTCTGTAAATCTAAAATTGTTCTAAAATAAAAAGTTAATTTAGAAAATACCTCCCCCTTGGGGCACCTGGGTAGCTCAGCTGGTTAAGCATCAGACTCTTGGTTTTGGCTCAGGTCATGATCTCCGGGTCGTGAGACCCACAGAGTTGGGCTCTGTGCTCAGCAGGGAGTCTGCTTGAGATTCTCTCTCTCTCTCTCTCTCAAATAAACAAATCTTTAAAAAATACCTCCCCTTCAAAACAACAAAAAAATGGTGGACCAGGGTTATTAGATCTGTATGACACAACAGCTAGGCACATAGGTCTCCAGATTCAGACTGTCTAGGTTTAAATCTCAGTTTTGTCACTCATTAGCTGTGAGCCCTTGGGCAAGTTGTTTAATCTCTCTGTGCCCATTTCCTCATGTATAAAATAGGAATTTAAAATCGTACCTACTTAATAGGGCTATTTTGAGAATCATATAAGTTAATGTATGTTAAGACATTAACATTTTCCTAGCACGTAGCAAGTGCTCAATAGATGTTAGCTGACCTCATCATATAAAGAGCCCAAATAAATATGAAAAAATTAATATTTCAGTACAAATTGGCCGACAGAAATAAATTAAAAATTACACTTGGCTAATAATATATGGAAAAAAGTTCACTCTGATAATGGGCACAAAAATTAAACCAAGATTATTATTTTTTTTCTTACCAAACTGGCAAAGATTCAAAATGATAGTGCCTAGCATTGGAAAGGATGCTATACTGCTGGGGGGTGGGGGAGGAGTGTAACTGGTACTAGTTTGGGGGGGATAATTTGACAATATGTAGTAATATATATATATAAAATATATATAACAAAACATTCAGAATGTTCACATTCTTTGATCCTGTAATTAAACTTCTAGGAAAGTATCCTAAGTTATTAACCAGAGATGTACAAAGAATTATAAGGATATTTATTAACTGTGTTATTTACATGCGCAAGAACAGTTACCAACCTAAATGTAAAACATTTAGGAAAAAATTGAATAAACTATGGTACATGTAGATAATGTACCATCTCAGTATAATGATACAGAGAAATGTTAAAAACATTAAGTCAGGGCGCCTGGGTGGCTCAGTCGTTAAGCGTCTGCCTTCGGCTCAGGTCATGATCCCAGGATCCTGGGATCGAGTCCCACATCGGGCTCCCTGCTCAGCGGGAAGCCTGCTTCTCCCTCTCCCACTCCCCCTGCTTGTGTTCCTGCTCTCGCTCTCTCTCTGTCAAATAAATAAATAAAATCTTTAAAAACAAAAAACAAAACAAAAAACATTAAGTCAAAAAATCAGAATGTACAACATAGTATAACCCCACTTTTGAAAAATATATTTCCTGGAAAAAAAGAGACAGCAATAAAATGTACCAAGATATTAACAGTCATCACTGGGTAATGAGATTATGAATGATTTATTTTCTTCATAGTCTGGGTTTTCTAAATTTTCAAATGTTTATATACTTCATGATTATAAAAGGAATATATGCCTCTCATAGAAAATTTGGAAAATCATGGGTGGGGGGGATGGGGTAACTGGGTGATGGGCATTAAGGAGGATACCTGATATGATGAGCACTGGGTGTTATACACAACTTGATTGAACATTATATCAAAAACTAATGAATTACTATACATTGGCTAATTGAATTTAGATTAAAAAAATTTTTGGAAAATCAGAAAAATGGAAATGTTTATATATGCTACTGAATAGCTAATAAATAGAAATGAAGACAAGGTAAGGGGTTGAAAAGGGAAACTCTAGTCCCCTGGATGCGTTGCCTGGGGTAGGCAGTGAGGTGCTGGGGAGAATCATAGGAAGTTGTGGTTTACTGGACCCCCCACCATTTGGTTGAGTTACTCTGCAAGAATACTTCTCTCTAGTTTTGTCCAGGGCTGCCATGGTGTTTTGGCCAACCCCTCAGCTGAAAACTTCCATCTGTGGTTCCTAAAATTAAGTCCAAACTCACACATAGCCACAAAGACCTCATCACCCAGCCTTTATCCAGTTCTCCAGACTCACCGCTTCCCAATCCCCCCAGTCCATTCCACATCCACCTTACCCCCAAATCCTCACCACTCCCCAGAAATGGCAAGCCCCTGACACCACAGGACATGCCTCATACAGGCTTTTCTTTCACCTGGACTGCCCCTTCCCTGACCCCCTCACCTGGCAACTCACTCCTCCTTCAAGACTCCTTCCAGACTCAGTTTCTTCTCGGGGAACAGGTGGGCTCTCTGATGCTCCTCTCTCAGGACCTTTAAACTTCACAGTGATTCTACTTTTCTGCCTGCCTCTTGGGGGCTCCTGTCCATATCAAGGTGCTCTTTGGATACTTGGTGCCTAAGTGTCTGGCTCAGGGCAGGTTCTCAGCGGATATCTTGGGGTGAAAAGTCTGGTTGCTGGTGGGGAAGCAGGGAGGGCAGAGAAGGAGCATTTTGGGGACACATTGCCACTTGAAGGCAGTCTAGCATTCTCATGCAAGGCTGGCTGACTGTCACCAGCCAAGAAGAAAAAGCCACAGAGAGAGAGAGAGACAGAGAGAGATTAACACACACACACACACACACACAAACACATACATACACCCCACCTCAAGAAACCCCAAACAGCCAAAACAGTCTTGAAAAAAAAAATCTGAAGGACTCATACTTTCTGATTTCAAACTTACTACAAAGTTACAGTAATCTAAACAGTGTGGCACTACCATAAAGATAGACATATAGGTGACTCGAACACAATAGAGAGCCCAGAAATAAAACCTCACATATATGGTCAGTTGGTTTTCAACAAGGGTACCAAAACCATTCAGTGCGGAAAGTATAGTCTTTTCAACAAATGGTGCCAGAAAAACTGGACCCACGTGCAAAAGAATGAAGGAGGCCTGACCTTACACCAGATGCAAAACTTACTATCAAAATGGATACAAGACCTGAACTTAAGAGCTAAAACTATAAAACTCCTAGAATAAGACACAGGGCAAAATCTTCATGACATTGGGTCTTGCAATAATTTCTTGGATATGACACCAAAGCAGAGGCAGCACAATAAAGAGTAGACAAATTGGACTTCATCAAAACTAAGAGCCTTTGTGCATCAAAGGATGCTATCAACAGAGTAAAAAGGCAACCCACAGAATGGGAGAAAAAATTTAAAACCACAAATCTGATGAGGGATTAATATCCAGGATATCTAAAGAACACCTATAACTCAACAACAAAACAAACACCCTAATCTAAAGCTGGGCAAAGGACTTGAACAGACATTCCTCCAAAGGAGACATACAAATGGTGGATGAGCACATGAAAGGACCATCAACATCACTGATCACTGGGGAAGTGCAAATCAAAACGGAATGAGATGCCACTTCACACCCATTAGGCTAGATATTAGTTAAAAAAGAAGCAAAAAAAAAAAAGTGTTGGACGGATAGGCAGAAACTGGAATCCTCATGCATTGCTGGTGGGAATGTAAAATGATGAAGTCCTGGGGAAAACCGTTTGATGGTTCCTCAAAAAGTTAAACATAGAGTTACCATATGACCCAGCAATTCTGCTCCTGGGCATATACCCCAAAGAACTGAAAGTAGAGCCTCAAACAGATACTTGTACACCAACCTGCAGAGCAGAATTATTCACAATAGCCAAAAGGTGGAGGCAACCCAAGTGCCCATCAACAGACGAATGGATAAATAGAATGGGGTGGATACATACACTGGAGTAATACCCAGCCATAAAAAGGAATGAATTCCGATACATGCTACAACAGGGATGAACCTTGAGGACGTGATGCTGAGTTAAGTGAGCCAGACACCAAAGAACAAATATTGTATGCTTCCAGTTACCAGAGGGACCCAGAATAGGCAGATAGAGACAGAAACCAGAATAAAGGTTACTAGTGGCTAGGGGAGGGGAAGATGAGGAGTTATTGCTTAATGGGTGCAGAGTTTCTGTTTGGGATGCCAAAAAAGTCCTGGAAATGGATATTGTGATGGTCATACAACATTGTGAATGTACGTAACGACACTTCATTTTAAGTGTACACTTAAAGATGATTTATTTATTTATTTATTTATTTATTTTTTAAAGATTTTATTTATTTATTTGAGAGAGAGAAAGGGCACAAGAGGGGGGAGTGGGAGAGGGAGAAGCAGACTCCCCGCTGAGCAGGGAGCCCAATGCGGGACTCGATCCCGGGACTCCAGGATCATGACCTGAGCCGAAGGCAGTCGCCTAACCAACTGAGCCACCCAGGCGCCCCACTTAAAGATGATTTAAATGGTGAATTTTATGTTACGTGTATTTCACCACAAGAAAAAAAGAAAAAACATCCCACGAGAGTCTGCCTGAGCTTCCTCAGAAGATGGGCCTCCACGTTCTGTGGCCATTTGGATGCAACCAGTTAATCTCCTGACCTTGGGTTAACAAATTCATGCACCCGGCAGCCCACTCTGCCTACAAACCAACTCAGACATTAGATAATCTACTTTGGTAGCTCAGGACACCAGCAGCCATGCTCTGCCTTTTTTCCTTTTCTCTTCTTGATTTTTTAAAGATTTCTTTATTTTATTTTAGAGAGACAGAGACAGCATGGGCACAGGAAGAGGGTCAGAGGGAGAGACTCTTCAAGCAAACTCCTAGCTGAGCTCAGAGCCCAACTTGGGGCTGGATCCCCAAGATCACGAGCTAAGCCAAAATCAAAAGTTGGACGCTTAACCAACTGAGCCACCCAGGTGCCCCTTCTTTTCTTATACTGAAACATGTACCAGCTGGGAGAAGCTGTGGGGTGGAAGTGGGGGCGAGGCACAGTTGGTCACTGAATCGAAAAGAGGGAAGAAATTATGGAACAAAACTATACCTGAACCTTCTTAGAGTTTCAATCCTTGAGAGAGCAACTACTTTACCTTCTAATGATTTTCAGAGAGGTATTTTTCTTCCCTTATTAACCTTTTTACTATCTGAACTACCCTCATGGTCTAGAAGTTGTGACAGCTAAACTCAACATATATACACAAATAAGCCCCCTGGTCTTGCAATTCAAACCATTTCCTTTTGTGCTGGCTTCACTGGAGACGGAGCCATTTAAACATGGGCATTTAAAAAATTTCTATAGCAACTAGGAACTTAAGTGTTTTTAATGACAATAAAAATTGCAATGGGTTTCAGAAATATTATTCCCCAAATTTACTAATTTTGAGTCATGTTTCCCTGTGTCTAAAACCTCAAAGTCAGTGCTTCCTTTTCAGGTCAGGGACATCTGTCCCACAGTGGCTTGCCCATCAAGAGGCACTTGAGTTTAATTGTTGCTGATTTTGCAGTTCACTAGAACCTTGTAGAACCTGCATCTAATTCACATGATAAGAAAAGTACATGCCAAAACCACTCCAGACCTCAGAAACTCCTCCTGACATTGCTACTGTCCTATTCCATTATGATATATTCCAAATGCGAACAAAGATTGGTCTAGAAATTTAATAAGAATTGACAGCAGGTGCATATCTTGCATTCCAGGCAGACAAGCTCAACAAGCTGTAGATGAATTAGTTGCACACCTTATTCCCTAATGAATAATAGGCTCCGTTTATGTCATTCTTCAAATCTCTCCACAAATTATTTTTTGCTCTTAGAAAACCCACCCTGGGCACACTGCCAAAACTAACCACCTAAGGAATCAGTGATTTCAAACATCTCACCAAACTGCCATATTCCCAAACACACGTCCGTCCTCTGGATAGTGCATCTTTCTGGAAAATGTAAATTAACTGAGGAAAAAACAATTAACTCAAAGAAGTTATTGCCTTGCTTCTTCTCTAAGAGGCCTTGCTGAATTAGGACACAAGTCAACCTTCCCTTCAGAAAAGACCCTGCCTTCTTCAAAAATATATATCCCTTGGGGCGCCTGGGTGGCTCAGTCATTAAGCGTCTGCCTTCGGCTCAGGTCATGATCCCAGCGTCCTGGGATCGAGCCCCACATCAGGCTCCCTGCTCTGAGGGAAGCCTGCTTCTCCCTCTCCTACTCCCCCTGCTTGTATTCCCTCTCTCTCTGTGTCTCTCTCTGTCAAATAAATGAAATATTAAAAAATATATATATACATATATATTCCAAAGAGCCCAGCATAGCATCTGGTTTATAGGTGCATTTACATATAAACATTATAATAACTCAGGTATTGAGCCGTCAGCAAGTATCACGCCCTGCACTAATATACACCACTTCAAAAAGTAGTTATGACTACTGTTATTTTAGGTATTTAATTATTTATTTTTTAAAGATTTGTTTGCAAGCCCATGCATGCACACAAGCAGGGCTGGCGGTGGGGGGTGGGGGGAGGTGTTGCAGAGGGAGAGAATCTCAAGCCGACTCTGGGCTTGATCTCACAACCCTGAGATCACCACCTGAGCCAAAATCAAGAGTGGCCACTCAACCGACTGATTCACCCAGGTACCACACGATTATTGCCATTTTAAAGATGTAGAAATTCTGCCCAACCGAAGAATTAAGTGATTATTTTCCGAGGCTTCCCAAACTAAGCCAGCAAGCTATCCAGCTGGAATGCCAACCCAAGTCTGCCTCACTTTGCAGCTTCTGCTCCTAATCACCATATTGTACAGCCTCTCTAAAGAAATGAAGTGAAATTTCCCCTACTTCTTACCAAAGCCAGCAATTTTGTTTCCTTGGGTTTGGGGAAGATAGACAGCTACAATTTTTAATAATAGTGAGCATTATCTTAAAATCGGACATTTCTTCACCCAGACTGTGCACAGGAACTGGGTAAAAAAAAAAAAATCAGACATTTCTTTTCATGTACATCCATACCTCTTTATATTTCACAACAGAGCTCTGCTACGAGAGATTTATCTGGTTAATTTTAGTACTTGATTAAATTATTCTGAAATATAAATTGTGACCATCCTGAAACATAATTTCTCCCTCAAAAGACAAATGTCCGTAGTAATGCTTTCCTTGTGAGATTTTCATGTATTTATTTTTTTAAGGAACAATAGATTTTGAAAACGCAACTAAAAAGGCTTGAGTAGGAGAACTTCCTTGAGGTCAGTGTTATCCACGACAGCCGTATGTCCGGCAGGAAATCTGCAGTCGGGTGACATTAACAATGAATTCCCACTTTCTCAGACCCTGGAGAGACTTGTAGCTTCTACATCCAAGTAAGGCAGGGCTTGGATAAAGGGCATACTTTTAGCTTTTCATATTACAGGCGCGGAATCTCATATTTCTAGTCCTTGACCTGGTGCACGCCAAGTGGTTTGTAGGGTTGACTCCGTAAGCAGAGTCTGCACACTCTGAGACCAAATAATCCTATCACTGCCTACAGGAGTTTCTGTGCTCCTTAATGTATTCAATTGAGTAGGGAAGGGCGTCTCTGGGCTGTATTCCCAGGTGAAGATCAAAGATGGGCTTTTATGTTGATCATATTTAGGCCAGCTTTGTTAAATGTCTAAGGTCCGTGTAAGAACCTCATTGAGAGAGAGATCCTCTATCTACAGCTAAGCCATTGGTTAATCTAACAACTGGGAATCAAATTCCTCACCCTAACCACTGAACCTTACACAGAAAGCACTGAGTTCAGCATGCTATCAGTGAATGACTCCATATTTACTTTCAAATTACACAGTAAACCCTGCCACATGTTCACAAAGATTAAGTAGTCAACTTTTACCCTTGGCTAAAACAATATATTGCTCAGAGATAAAACTGTAACTTGTCTTTCATATATACCCCATCTTATGTCATCTTCAGAACAGCCTGTGAAGTGGACATTGTTTTCACTCCCATTTTACAAATAAGGAAACAGACACAGAGAGGTTAAGGAACAGATAAAAGATCTCCAGCTGTTAAGGAGCAGAGCCTAGAATTAAACCCAGGGCTCTGTGCTTCCAAAACTTTTTTTTTTTAAAGATCTTATTTATTTATTCATGACAGACAGAGAGAGAGAGAGAGAGGCAGAGGGAGAAGCAGGCTCCCCACTGAGCGGGGAGCCCAATGCGGGACTCGATCCCTGGACCCTGGGATCATGACCTGTGCCAAAGGCAGACGCTTAACCATCTGAGCCACCCAGGCGCCCTGTGTTTCCAAAACTCTTAACTTCATCTCAATGTTACACTGCTGCTTGTGTTTGCTTTTTAAAAGGTTAAATTGACTTTGGCAATTTCCTCTTAGTAGGTACTAAGCATTGCTAATTCAGATTCCTCCTTTATTCAGGAAGAATTTAAAAAAGTGAGATGTATTCTGCCAGCCGAGACAGAAGTTGGCTTCCTAAGATAGCCCCCAACTCTCCGGTGGGAGGTAGCTGCTGCAAGAGCTCTGGAGTCAGACAACCTGAGTCCACCACTTTCTAGCTGTGTGACCTTGGACAAGTCACTTAATCTCTCTGTCCTTCAGTTTTCTCATCAGTAAAATGAGGGCAATGATAGAAACTACCTCGATATTCTTGGTGATTAAATAAGAGTATTTAAGTGTTTTGCACATTTTACATGCTGGATAATTCTCAGCCTTCCATATGATCAATAAGCTTCCTGAATTAAGTTTAGTGATCATAAACATCAGGAGGCATTACTAACATTCCTATCATTTGGAAATTCAGAAAGCTACTTTGCCTCAAAAAGACGACCAAAAAGCCCTCCCAGGGCCCAGGCTGCTATATGTGAAGCCTAAATGTATCTTTCTCAAATGAAATAACTTTGTCATTGGCTGAATTAAAATACAGTATGGATCCTCAACATGACCTCACCTCCAAGATACACACACGCTCGAAAATTATTTTAAATTAAAAGCTTAACGATTGTTTGGGTTCTCAAGTAGTTACCAACGCATCCTCTCTGGCGAGAAGCATGGCCACTTCTCAAACCGTGCGGCTAACTTGCTCTAAATCACGTTCTCTAAAAATGTTCCTTCGCAGCTTGCATTTCAGTTACTTGGTGTCCCCAACTGTTGTCGTCCCAGAACAAAAGCCTAATTGCTGCTGCTACAATACAGCCCTTTTTCTGAGATCATCATGAAACCCTCGGAGCAAACAAGAGAGGGAGTTCTTATGAGCAGCAAGCACTGCATCCAAATTCCTGCACTCCGAAAGCCAACACGGGCCAAATACCGGAGACGCGAGCTCCTTTCTAATATCTACACCTCCCTGCAAATAGCTGTCTCGCGAATACTTCAGAGCCCTTTAGGACACGTGTGTTTTCCTGCTTGGACGAGTTCCGGAAAACTCGGGGTCCCCTTCTCCCACCCGCGCAGCGTGAACGGGCGCAGGGCAGCGGCCCCGCCTGGGCGCGACTCTGTCGCGGTGGGGTCGTGGCCGGGCGCCCCGGAGCCCCGCAGGGCCAGGCTCGGAGCGGGACGTCCCACCAGGCCCACCCCGGAGCCCCCGGCCCCCGCGGGCGCGGGCGCGGGCGCGGGCGGGAGCCCCGGCTTCCCAGCCCCCGCGGGACAGGCGCCGTGCGCTCGCAGCCGGGCTGGCACGCAAAACCCCGAACGGCGGCCCCGGGGAGGGCTCGGGACTCACGCGCTCTCTCGGGCTGTCGGGGGCCTGTCCCCGGCCGGTTCCCGGCCCCGCGGGCTCTGAGAGTGCGAGCCTCCCATGGCTCGGAGCTCGGCGCCCCGGCTGCGCCCGCCCGTGCTCTGCGGCGCGCCGGCTCGACCCGGACCCTGGGCGGGGAGGAGGCGGCGGGGCGGGGGAGGAAGGGAGGGGCGGAGGCGCGGAGGCGCGGAGGGGCGGGCGGGTGGTGGGGAGCCCTGCCTCGGGTCCCGGCCGCCGGGAAAGCCGGCTAAAGGGCGTTGCTCGAGACGCCGCCAACTTCGCCGCCAACTGCAGGGCTCGGCCTGCGCCGCGGCCGGGGGGACTCCCGCCCCGGGCGATGCTGAGCGCGCGGCTCCCACCGGGGCCCCGCGATACTGCCGGGGGGCCCGGACCGCGGGCAGCGCACTCCCAGCCGCGAAGTCCCTTGGCGGCGAACGAAAACAGGTGGAGTGGGCGGGAGGCCTGGGCGCACCCCGGGGGCCCCGCGGACGGGGAGCCGTCGCCGTCTGCCCGCACGGCCCGGGGCGGTCGGCAGCGCCTGGGGAGTCCCTGCTCCAGGCTAGAAGGGGAGCGGCTCTGCAGGGAAGCACCGGTAGGGGGCGGGTGTGTGAGTGTGTGGGGGGGAATGTGTGTGTGTCGGTGTGTGTCGGGATGTGTGTGGTGTGTCGGGATGTGTGTGTGTCGGTGTGTGTGTGTGTCGGGATGTGTCAGTGTGTGTGTATCGGGATGTGTGTGTGTCGGGATGTGTGTGTCAGGATATGTGTATCGGTGTGTGTGTCGGGTTGTGTGTGTGTCAGGATGTGTGTGTGTCGGGGTGTGTGTGTCGGGGTGTGTGTGTGTGTGTCGGGGTGTGTGTGTCGGGATGTTGTGTCAGGATGTGTGTGTTGGGGTGTGTGTGTCGGGGTGTGTGTGTGTGTGTGTGTGTGTGTGTGTCGGGATCCCGAGACCGCGGCTGCCTTTCCAGGCGGCCTCCCCACCGCAGCTTCTCCTGAGAGTGAGGCCAGGGCTGAGCTGTGGAGAAAAATGGATTTATCCCGGTTCTGCCCCCGACTAGCTGAGTGACTTGGGACTAATTACTTCACCCTCCGCGAGTCTTGTTTTCTTCATCTGTAAAACGAGGGAGTATGTTCATTTTTACCTCTAATGACCCTTCTGGTTCTGACATTCAGTTTGGAATGAATTCTCTTCCAAACTCTGTCTTAGGGAAAAATGTACCCTATCCCTCCCATTGCACCTGTGATCCACCTAATGCTACGCCTAATAAATCCCTTTGCAGAATATTCATGCCCTTTCTCACCCATTCCCATCTCCTGCATCCCTCCTCTTCAGCCATCTCTCCTCCATCCCACTGTTTGTTTTGGTTTGGTTTTAAACAAAGATTGGAATGCCCTTTTCTGCTAATACCTATTTATCCTTCCAGACCAACTCAGACCTCCCTTCTGGAACACTATCCTGTATCCCGATAGTATATATTTTTTGTTATAGCCTGTCTCTTTCATTAGAATATAAATTCTGCAAAGACAGGGAATTGTTTGGTATTCCCTGCTCCCCCAATATTGCCTGGTGCGTAGTAGATACTAATAATTGTCGATAAATGCATGTTATCGTTTTCCTCCCCAAAGTTCCTACACCATATGTTAATTCCTCTAACATGGCACTTACCAATCTTATTTTGTAATTATTTCTTTACTTGTCTATCTTTCCACTAGAATATGAGTTCTATAATGACAAGAATACCTTCTTATCTCTATGCAAGCTTAGTGCCTGGCACAGTGCCTGTATCCTACCTTACATACAATAAATATTTGCTGAATGAATGAATGAATGAATGAATGAATGAATGAATGAATGAGCCTATGGCAAAGCACACAGAATGGCGCTCAACCTTAACTTCGTTCTTGACTGGAAGCTTTAGGCAATAAAGACGTATGTGCCTACATTTTAATGTTTCCAGAAAGGGTGGGAAAACTCACAATGGAAACTTCTATTTACAACGGATCCTTTTTTATGTGGAATTTTGACTTCCTGTTTATACATTATCTTTACTCTCCCCTAGCCAGAGAGTTCCTAGAGTTCAGGATGCTGCCACATTGTAGGCATATACAGGCAGAGTATTTGGGGATGGGAAAATAAACACTAATTAGTAAAAGTGTAGTGAGGCTGGGAACTGAGATTGTGTGGGAAGGATTTCAAAAAGCTGAAGAAAAGTTGACTCTTGGCAGATGATTTTTAAAAAATGCTCACATTCTTCACACATTCTGTCTGGAATACTTTGGTAATGTGATTGAAGTGCCATTGATAATGCAGACATAACCCTGTCAGAGCCATGCTCCCTTTCAGAGGAACACTCAGCCTCTCCTAGTGAGAAAGGTCTTTATTCCCAGCGGATCATTCCAAGGGAAAAATGGGAGGGGAAGCAACAGGAGAGGAGGGGAAGAAGGGGAAAGTTTTCTTCTTACTGGGTAGACAAGATGGGTTATCGGGGAAAGTTTTATTATTATTAGTGGAGAAAGGCACAGGGTAATATCACTAAAATTGTTGAAAAGAAGGAAAAAAGTGAAGCCCACACCCCATTGTGATGCAGAGAAACCAAGACAATGAGGAGAAAAAAAGTCTGCAAAATAATGAGGAAGTTTGGCTATAGGGGGCCAAAGAGTATCTCTGCATAGATACCTGTGTTTACTGGTTTGCCTGCCTTGGCCGGTACAGAGACATGGGCAGCTGGGGCTCCAGACCCAGAGGAGTGAAGACAGTGAAGGAGAAGTCTTATCTTTGGGAAGTAAACTTATGAGGGCTTTTCAGGGAAAATGCCCAGGATAGACCTGAAAGACCCAAATAACCCTCTTCCCCCCAATGTATAATGATTGGCCCTTCACATGGAAGCAGAGCCAAGTTCTGTTTCCCCATCTCAGAGACTGGCTGCAGATCTCCAACAAAGGAATAGGCTCTGGGATATCTACAAATCCTCTGCTTAATGTTTCTTGGTTTAAAATCCTTCTGGCTTTTTATATTTCAACTAGAACGCAGCATTTAAAAGCTCAGCATTGCTAATGAAGATACAGAATTATTACCATGCAATCACAAGTCCTTCTCTGAGGAAAATTATTAAAGAAATGGAACCACCTCCTCTCCCTCAGTGTGGTTCTGCAGTTGTGCGCTCAAAGGCCAGCTATAAGTTGTGGATGATGCTGCTGTCATCTGACCCATTGTCTTACCCAAGTAAGGCCAGTTCTGGGGCTCAGAACTCTTCACGCAGCTGAGGAGTTGTCCTTCAAGAGGAAGGCAGGAGGATGACAGCTGGATACCACTTGTGATTGCATTTGATACGGAATAAAGGGAGAACAGAACCTTCTGACTGTTTTAGGGTGTCCTGTAGTTTCTGCCTAAAGCGACCAAAGAAGGAGAAGAAAGGAAAGCGAGGAGGGAGGCAGCCCGCATTTTGCTGTCCCTGGGCAGCGGGCTGCTGAACATGATGGCCAGCAGGGATCAAAGGAGATATATGGCCTGTGATGGAATCTTGGAGGGGTAGTATTTGATATCCAGTGTTAAGGTTTCCATTTTGCATTATAATTCTGTCAGTCGGCATTTTTTAAACATTGAACAAATAGTAAAGAAAGAAAATTTAAGGAATGGAAATTGATGATTGCCCCCTATATTGCAAAATACACTCATCAGTGTCAAACCCTACCCCTAGAATGCTCCTTAGGCTCCCTAGAAGGATGAGAGCTAGCATTTAGTAGATACTGGGGGCTTTGCTTGGTGGTTGATGAAAGTAACCACATTTCGTCCTTATAACACAAGGAAATGATAACAACAGTAGCTAACAGTTTTTTGAGTACTTTTTATATGCCAGATTGTCCTAAGTGCTTTAGATTTATTAATTCATTTAATGTCCATTACAGTGTTTATAGGCACTTTAATATCCTCAATTTACAAATGAGTAAAGTGAAGCATGGAAAGGTTCAACATGCCCAAGGCCACACAGCTACAAAATAGCAGAGCTAGGAATAGAATCCAGGCAGGTTAGCTCCAGAGTTATAACACAGAGTTTGGTCTCTGTGCTGTATTTCCTTAATTTTTACACTGTGCACTATTTTAAGAGGAAGAAACTGAGGTTTAGAGAGGTAAGTGGTATATCCAGTATTTAAACCCAGTTCTGTTTTGATCACAAAGCTTATGTTCAACATGGATTTTTTCCCCCCCAGCAATCGTGCCAAATGAGTATTACCCTTCATAGTAGCCATCCTGGGAAATTACATGCTTATTATCTCAGAGCTGCACCACCTTTCCTTTTGGGAAGTTATTGAAATGCTAATTCATAAGCCAAAAGGATAAAATTAGGTTTACTACACATTGTTAGTAAAGGCCACATATTGTTACTGCAAGAGCCACATATTTTTCTTGAAATTAGGTAGCATAAGTGCTCCAATATTGTTCTTTTTCTAAATAGTTTTAGCTATTCTCGGTTCTTTGTCTTCTCATATAAGGTTTAAAATAAATTTGTAAATTTCTTTTTTTTTTTTTTAAGATTTTTTATTTATTTTTTGACAGAGAGAGACACAGTGAGAGAGGGAACACAAGCAGGGAGAGTGGGAGAGGAGAAGCAGGCTTCCTGCAGAGCAGGGAACCCAATGCAGGGATCGATTCCAGGACCCTGGGATCATGACCTGAGTCGAAGGCAGATGTTTAATGACTGAGCCACCCAGGCACCCCAATTTGTAAATTTCTTTAAAAAAAAAACCTTGTCTGAATTTATTGAATCTATTGACTTACTGAATCTATTGACTAATTTGAGGAGGACTGCTAGTTTAACAACATTGAGACTTCTGATCCATGAACATGGCATAGCTCTATTTATGGAGATCTTGAATTTCCCATAATGTTTTGTCATTTTCAGCCTATAGGTCTTGCACATCTTTTGCTAAATTTATTCCTAAATGTTTATGCTATGTTTAAATATTTTTTACAGATTCTATTTATCCATTTGAGAGAGAGAGCATGAATGGTGAGGAGGGGCAAAGGGAGAAGGAGAAGCAGACTCCCCGCTCAGCAGGGAGCCCCATGTGGGGCTTGATCCTAGGACCCTGGGATCATGACCAGAGCCAAAGGCAGATGCTTAACTGACTGAGCCACCCAGGTGCCCCTTTATGCTATTTTAAATGGAGAAATAAAATTGATTATTGTATATTTTATCCTGCAACCTTGCTAAGTTCATTATTACTTCTAATAGTTTTTTGTGTGTGGATTCCTTAGGGTTTTCTGTATGTCACTTGCAAATAAAGACAGTTTTACTTCTTCCTTTATACTCTGTATACTCTGTATACCAGGGCCTAGCACTGGCTTGGTACTTCCATACAATATTAAAGAAAAGTGGTTAGAGCTAACATCTTAGCCTTTTCCCTGGTCTTAGGTGGCAAGCACTGAATCCTTCACATCGTAGCATGACATTAGCTGTCATCTCTTGTAGAATGCCTTAACCATGTTGGGAAGTTTGCTTTTATTCATAATTTGCTGAGTTTTTTTTTTAATGATAAAAAGGTATTGAATTTCAAAAAATGCTATTTCTGTACTTATTAAATGTTCATATTATTTTCCTCCTATATTCTATTAATTTGTTGAATTACACTGATTGATTTTTAGATGTCAAGCCAAACTTGCATTGCCCCTTGAGTAGCATATAATCTTTTTATATGCTGCTAGATTTGATTTGATAATAGGTTGTTGAGGACTTTTACATTTATATTCATGAGGGCTATTGATCTGTAGTTTTTTTTCTTTAGATGTTTTCAACTGGTTTTGGAATCAGGATAATACTGACATCATAAAATGAGTTGGAAAGTGTTTCTTCCTCCTTTATTTTCTGGAAGAGTTTTCGTAGGATTGGTATTATTTCTTCTTTAAATGTTTGATAGAATTCACCAGTGAAGCCATCTGAGCCAGAAGTTTTCTTTGTCAGAATGTTTTTAAATGCCAAATTTCATTTCTTTGTCAGAAGGCTGTTCAAGCATTCTGTTTCTTCTTGAGTCAGCTTTGTAATTTGTCTTTCCCAGAATGTGTCCATTGCACCTAAATGTTCACATTTAATGGCATAAAGATGCTCATACTAATAATAATGGAGTATTTGGGGTGCCTGGGTGGCACCTCAGTTGGTTGGGCATCTGATTCTTGGTTTCAGCTCAGGTCATGATCTCATGGGTAGTGAGATTGAGCCCAGAGTCAGACTCTGTGCTCAGCAGAAAGTCTGCATGAAGACTCTCTCCCTTTGCCCCTCCCCCACTCTCTCTCGCAAATAAATATTAAATAAGTCTTTTAAAAACTTTAAAAATAATAATGGAGTGTTCTCCTTTTAATGTCTGAAGGATCTGTAATGGAGTGCTCTCTTTCATTACTGATATGGCAATTTCTTATTTTTTTTCTTGGTCAGGTGGGATTGAGATTTATCAATTTTTTTTTTTGAAGTGAACATAACCTCAAGATTTTATTGTCTTCATAATAGTAAAAAAATATGAGGCTTAGAACTGGATCACTTGGCCCTTTCTCTTCTTATCTCCTCCCAGTTCAAAATGCTTGCATCTCTTAGTAGCCAGCATTCTCTTAGATCTGCAATTGGGCTCAACACATTCAAGCCTCAGCACAATCTTCTTTGTAGTTTTAGCCTTTTTCTGGAAAATTGGCTTAGTCTGCCCACCATAGCCACTCTGCTTCCTATCATAACGCCGCTTTCCCTGGGCATAAAGAGAATCTTTGCCCTTCTTGTACTGTGTCACTTTGTGGGGCTGGTGCTTGCCACACTTCTTGCAGAAAGTCCGGCGGGTTTTAGGAACGTTCACCATGTTTGCGGGAGCGCTATCGGCATGGAAAGGAGATTTATCAATTTTATTAGTTTTTTCAAATGACCAGCTTTTGGTTTTATTAATTTTCCCTTTTTTTTTTCCTGTTCTCTATTTCATTGATTTCTGTCTTATCTTTATTATTTCCTTCCTTCTGATTGCTTTGGGTTTAATTTGCTTCTTTTTCTAGTTTTTAAAGGTGGAAACTTAGGTGGAAAAGTGGAAAATTGATTTGAGAGCTTTCTTCTTTTATCTTATAGGCATTCAAAGCTATAACTTATTTCCCTCTAGCATATCCCACAAATTTTGATACGTTATATTTTTATTATCATTCAGTACAAAATATTTGCTAATCTCTTGTAATTTCTTCTTCAACCTATTAAATATTTAAAGTGTTTAGTTTCCAAATATTTATCATTTTCCTAGTTATCTCACTGTTCTTAGTTTCTAATTTAATTTAATTGTGGTCAGAGAACAAATTTAAAATTTACTGAGACTTATTTATGGTCTAGAATATGGTCTAAAGGCGCGTGGGTGGCTCAGTTGGTTGGGCGTCTGCCTTCGGTTCAGGTCATGATCCCAGGATCCTGGGATCGAGCCCTGCATCGGGCTCCCTGCTCGGCGGGGAGCCTGCTTCTCCCTCTCCCTTTGGCCCTCTCCCTGCTTGTGTGCGCTCTTTCTCTCTGTCAAATAAATAAATAAAATCTTAAAAAAAATATATGGTCTATCCTGGTAAACATATTATATGCACTTGAAAAGAATGTGCATTTTACTGTTCTTGGGTGAAGTGTTCTATAAATATCAATTAGGTCAAGGTGGTTGATAATATTGTTAACATTTTCTATCTTTGCTGATTTTTGTTTGTTTACTCTATCAATTTTTGGGAGACATTATAATCTCCAGTTTTGATTACATATTTCTTCCTTTAATTCTGTCAATTTTTGCTTCATATATTTTGAAGCTGTTATTGAGCGCTGGCAAATTTGCGATTTTCATGCCGCCTTGACTAACTAAAATTTTCATTATTCTGAAGTGCCCTTCTTTATCTTTGGTAACACATTTTGTTTAGAAATCTATTTTGTTTGTTACTAATATAGCCACTCCAGCCTTCTTGTGCTTACTCTTTACATGATATATCATTTTCTATCCATCTATTTTTGATCTATCTCTGTCTTTATATTTAAAGTATGTCTATGTGTTCTTTTAAGTAGACATTAATTTTTAGAGCAGTTTTCAGTCCACGGTTAAACTGAGCAGAAAGTATAGAGAGTTCCCATGTACCCCTGCCCCCAAACGCACACACCGTCCCCATTGCCAACACCGCACACCGCAGTGGTACATATGTTACAACCAACGCTGACATCATCGCCACCTGAAGTCCATAGTTTACATTAGGATTCACACTTGGGATTGTACATTCTATGAGTTTTAACAAACATATAATAACATGTATCCACCACTGTAGTATCATGCAGAATAGTTTCAATCCTCTAAAAACCTGCTGTGTTCTGCCTATTCATCCTCCCCCACCCCATTCCCTGGCAATCAGATATTTTTACTGTTTTTGTAGTTTTGCCTTCTCCAGAATGTCATAATAGAATCAAACAGTATGTAGCCTTTCAGACTGGCTTGTCTCATTTAGTAATATGCATTTAAGTTTCCTCCATGTCTTTTTGGTGGCTTGATAACTCAATTCTTTTCAACCCTAATATTCCTTGTCTGGATGTACCACAGTTTATCCATTCCCCTACTAAAGGACATCTTGGTTATTTTGGGAATTTTTGGCAATTATGAATAAAGCTGCTTTAAACATCATGTGAAGATTTTTGTTTGTACAAAAGTTTTTAACTAATTTGGGCAAATACCAAGGAATGTAATTGCTGGATCATATGGTTTATTTGTAAGAAACCACCAAACTATCTTCCAAAGGGGCTGTACCATTTTGCACTCCTACCAGCACTGGATGAGAGTTCCTGTTATCCACATCCTCACCAGTATTTAGTGTCACTAGTGTCTGAATCTTTGCCATTGTAATAGGTGAGCAGTCGTATCCCTTTGTTTTAATTTGTAGACTCCTGATGACACATGATGTGGCACATCTTTCATATGTTTATTTGCCATATATATATATATATATGATTTTATTTATTTATTTGACACAGAGAGAGAGGGAGAGGGAGAAGCAGACTCCCCACTGAGCAGGGAGCCCAATGCGGGGCTCAATCCCAGGACCCTGGGATCATGACCTGAGCCAAGGGCAGATGCTCAACCGACTGAGCCACCTAGGTACCCCTATATATATCTTTTTCACTGAGGTGTTACATTTGGCTTTTTAATCCATTTAAAAATAATCATCAATTTTAGTCTTTTGATTGGAGTGTTTAGGTTATAAACATTTAATGTAATTACTGATATGGTTGGGTTGGGTTCTATCATTTTATTTTAAAGATTTTATTTATTTGACAGAGAGAGAGAAAGAGAGAGAGAGAGTGTACAAGCAGGAGAGTGGCAGGCAGAGGGAGAAGCAGACTCTTGGCTGAGCAGGGAGCCCAACTCGGGGCTTGACCCCAGGACCCTGGGATCGTGACTTGAGCCAAAGGCAGGTGCTTAACTCACTGAGCCACCCAGGTGCCGTGGTTCTATCATTTTATATTTTTGTTTTCTACTTTTCTCTCCTGACATTTACTTCTCCATTTCCCATTTCCTGCCTTTTAAAAAATATTACTTTAATATTTTATAAATTATTCCATTTTTGTTTTATTGATGGCTTTTTAGCTACAGTGTTTACATTTTTATTTCAGCGGTTGACCTATAAATTATAAAATACATCCTTAACTTTCCATAGCCCATTTAAAGTTAATAATGTACTTCTTCATCTAGAGATGAAAAGTGCAATTTCTGAAAAAAATTCAACAGATTGACTTAACTACCAAATGGATGTGTTAAATGAAAGAATAATAAACTTTAAGGTAGAGCAACCAAAATTACTCAAGCTCATACCACACCAGAATCTACTTCCATTTCCTCTTCAGTACCTTCCGGTAGTCACTTTACATATGATGTCCAGGTTTTAGAGTTATTTTCTGCAAGAATTGTCACAATACCCAGAATGGTCCATAATATCCAGAGGTAGAAGCCTGTATATTATTTTTATGCTTTATCACCCACCTTACTCATCACAGTTGTCCTGAGTGACCCCAGTTTCAAAAATCAAATCCACCTCCACAGGATAAAGACTCATCTAGAATACTGAGAATAATTTGGTATGTGCCCTGAAGACAATTTTAAGGGCATTGAGCAATGGAAGCATAATTGCACTAAGTCTGTAATATCTTAAGGTGACAGAGACTAATATTCCATAATATCTGTTTTTCTCTTCTCTCTTAGTAAAACAAACAAAAAAAATCCTGACTTTTAGCTATTATGGATAATAGCTACATTTCCCAGACTGGCCATGTAACTAAGTTTTGGTCAATGGGATAAAAATAAAAGTGCCAAGTTCAACTTATATGAAGTATCATTAATGGGAGGTACTATGGGCTGAATGTTTGTGTCTCCCTCAAATTCATGTGTTGAATAATCACCAAGAGTGATGGTATTAGGAGATGGAACATTTGGGGAGGGCTTAAATCATGAGGGTGGAGCCCTCATGAATGAGATTGGTGCCCTTATAAAAGAGGCTCCAGAGAGATTCCTTGCCCCTTCCCCCATTTGAGGACAATAGCTAGAAAGCACTGGCTATGAACCTGGAAGAGAGCCCTCACCTTTGCTGGCACACTGATCTTGGACTTTCAGCCTCCAAAACTGTGAGAAATACATGTATAAGCTACACATTCTGTGGTATTTTGTTATAGCAGCCCAAAAAGACTAAGATAGATGGTGAGCCCTTTTTGGCTCTTTCTTTCCCCTGCCGGCTGGAATGTAGATGGGATAGCTCAGTTCATGCAGCCATACTTCTTGAGGTTGAAGGAGCCTGGATCCATGACACCATGGAGCCCCTAAGTCTGCCCTACAGACCTTTTATGTGAAAGAAAAAATAAACTTACATATTGCTTAACCACTATTATTTTGGATTTCTGAAAAACTCAGCCAAAGCAAATCCTGATTATATTATGGTCATTAAATTACGGAGAAAAAACGTCCTATTATCTTGTAGTTGAACCATCTGTACTGGAAGAATGGTATTACTGAGTGACCCTGCCAGCAATCATCCCACCTACTCTTTAGATAAAGAGTGTGTATAAATTAGGGGCACCTGGGTGGCTTAGTCGCTTGAGCGTCCAATTCTTGGTGTCATCTCAAGTCATGATCTCAGGGTTGTGAGATCGAGCTCCGAGAAGGGCTCCACGCTCAGCGCAGTTTCTGCTTGTACTCCTCCCTCGCTCCTCCCCTGATCTCTTTCTCTCTCTCAAATAAATTAATAAAATCTTAAAAAAAAACAACAAACCCTAACCCTAATACATCCCAGGGCTGAAGTATAGTTCCTGCTGAATGTGTCCATAAAATCTACCCCCAGCCATCATTCCACCCATGCAAATCTATGCTCTATTCCAAATAAACTTTCTCCAATTGAATGTTTCCATTCTCTTCTCCCTCAGTCCTGCCCTGAGTGATTCATTCATTTATGCATTCATTCATTCATTCACTCATTCATTCAGCAGATACACCCAGACACCTACCTTGATGTCTATCTTACTCTGAATTCATCTTGGCAAAAGTGTTGCAGAACTTGAGAGTTGCCTGAGACCAGCCGTCAGCCTCACAATGACCCTGTTGACCCTAATTCCGCCTCACATTATTGTCATGGCGCTGCCTAAATTCAACAAAAAGTCAAAACTAAGAGACTGATTTCTAGAAAAGAGCTGGAAGGGACCTAAGAGGTCACCTAGTTCCAGCTTTTTTTATTAATATGAGTGAACCAAGGCCCTGACACACTTGAGACTTGCCCAGGGTTACAGAGTGCCAAAGCTGCAACCAGGACTCAGATTTCCCCACCCGGCCCAGCCCTCTGTTCTTTCCTCCCTTCTTACTTCCTTCATTCACACTTAATCCAAATACAAAGATTACATATCTATTACTTTGATTAGAAAATACGAACATTTTACTTTAAAAACCATCCCAGTTATACTCAGTGTCAAAGAAAGAAATTACCTTTGGTGATTTGTCTTTGAATTTATTCTCAGTTTACCCTGAAGAGTGAACATGCCAGCAACCCAGACCAGGACCTTTGCTCTGACTGGAGCCCTTAGGACTGAAAAAAATTAAGTCAGGTGAAAGTCACATGCTTATTTACAAGGTAGCTTTTCAGTGCAAGTTTCCAGCCAAACGCCTCCTGCCTAAGGCTAATTCTCAGAAATTCCTCTACGGTTCCACCACTCTGTGTATGACTGTTGTGTTACACTTTGTGCTAGTGAAGCTGACTTCTGGCGCGCGCACACACACACCCACACACACAGTCTTTGTTCCCCTCATTTAAGGTGATACAACCGTCATCCATAATAAGTGGGCAGTTTCCAGAAGAAATCCTGTGCTTCAGACCTGTGATTCTGCCCTCCTACTGTGGGAATGGCTGCCAAGTCCACAATTTCAGTCTGTATTCTCCAGGAGAGCAATGAAAGCATTTAAAACAACAACAACAAAACTTCTTTGGTTTTTTATTTCATTTACTTGTCATTTCTATTCCTACATAATGGTTCCGGGACGATATCTTTTGTGTGCTTTCTATTGATTGATCGATTGATTGATTTCTATTGATTTTGTTTTTAAAGCAGGATATTTTTTGTGCCCTGGCCTTGTCTTCAGAGACAGAACCTGCCTATAATTCAAACATCCTCAGTAACCTCAAGTGTCTTCTTGGAACATTAACTCTTGGTACTTTTTTGGGTCTCATCTAACTCAGGGGTAGAGACCTAGAGCAGCCTTTGGGTATTTATTTTTAAGTAATCTCTACATCTAACATGGGGCTCAAGCTCACAACCCTGAGGTCAAGAGTTGCATGCTCTACCAACAGAACCAGCCAGGCGCCCCAACCTTTGGTGCTTAAACATGGATTCCAACCCACTGCCTGGTGCTGAGGGTTGGAGAATAGGGAGAGTATATTGTATTTCTACTCTCTGACCCAGCAGGCTCCAACGTTAGTCATTGCACCAAGAAATGAAAAAGCAGGTAGAAAAAAACAGAAAGTTGGCAAGAGTCCTGAGGGCTAGGTTCAAGGAAGTGCTCAAACTTGAGAGCATTAAATTTGGAATTAAAAAATCAATATGATGGTTCATTGAATCAAAATAACAGCATAAATATAAAAACAAAACAAAACACTATCGTTTTCTGGCTGGGCAAATCAGCAGGCTGTGTGGAGCCTAAGAATGTTGCAAAGCAGAAGCAGACATTCAAAGGAAATCTCTAAAGACAGACAAAGTAAATATAAAATGTTTTTTGGCTTAAAAGATAAGACTGTCCTTAGAGGGCATGTCAGGACCTTAATTATTTACCTTAGGACATTTGTGAGCCAGCCAGAGCTGCCAAGTTACAAGAATAAAACAGGCTTTTCACCATAAGCAAGATAAATACAAAGATTAAGTGCAGGTGGAACCAAACCTCAGAGCCACCCTTTCCTCAAGCAGTCTCAAAGTCTTCCACATTCCAACAGAGAAAGACCAGAATTGCACTGCAATGATTCTGAACCTGCAGGTGAAAATCCAGGGCTACCCATGGGAGTTAGGATGGAAGAAAATAAAAATATGACACCTTACCAGATGTAGTATGTGCACTGATCAGCAGGGAGTGCTCTTGTTGACCTTTTTCCGTGCTCCAGGGAGGGGTGGTATCAGACCAGGATTTGCTTTGGGTAGCCTTAGTTTTGAATTTTTCAACTTTCTTGCCTGGGCTCACAAGTTATTTTTTATCTGTATTCAACTCCGTGATCCACATGGCTATTGATACTATAACCATTTTTTTGAGCATCTGGGATCCAAAAGGTGTGGGCGGCATAAGTGGAAGCTATAGACTCCATCATTTGGGTCCTCTGCCCCTCCATGAATAGTCCCTGGGAGGAAGGGACTGATCCTACCACAAGGACTGAACAGGGCATGAGACGGTCATTGCAAGAAGGGAAACAGAGGCTTGAGCAAAGTGGAATGAATGTGAGAAACATAATACCTGGATTGCCTGGTCAAAGCATACTGAGGACAGTCATAGGGCCGAAGAGCTAAAAGGGGCCAACGGGATCATCTGATTCCAAATCCCACCTGATTCAGAATTCCTCTGATTGAGAATTGTGACCAATGGTCAGCCAACCTCTGCTTGCAATATTCAGAGATAGTTTTGGCAGGCGAAGAATTGCAGCACTCAGATCCCTTTCCAAGAAAGGACTTAGCAACCCAGCTTCAAGGAATGTGGTTAACTGATAACCTCCAGCTGTTAGTGCCTTCAGGGTCCGCCTCAGCTTTTCAATCTTCTCTGGGAGTCCCCGGCCAAAGGCTGAGCAAAGTGGTGGCATAAAGACCTGACCATTTCTGCCCAACAGGGCACTCCTCTTAGTGGATAATGTTTGCTTTGGAGCTCTTCATTGGCCTGGCAGAGACTTAGTCACAACTACAGTCTGAAGGCTCTCCTGCCCAATCTTGCTTTCTCTCCTGTCCAAGTGTTACACCTCAGTAAGCCTTAATACATGAAGCACAGGGAATTTTTTTTAGAGCATGAGCTATTCCTTTTATATATATATATATATATATTTTTTTTTTAAATTAAGTAAACTCTACCCACAACGTGGGGCTTAAACTCATGACCCTGAAACTAAGAGTTGCATGCTCTACTGACTGAGCCAGCCTGGGCATAAACTATTCTTTACGATACTGTAATGGTGGAAACATGACACTACACGTTTGTCAAACCCATAGAATTTTACAGCACAAAAAGTGAACCTTAATGTAATGCATTAAAGAAGAATCACTTAGGAGGTGAGGGGATTCCAGGATGGAATGCAGACTAACAAAACAATCTAACTGTATTACAAATATACGAAACACCTGTACTTGAAGGGGTTGGGGGGAAAGGTGCTGACCTAAGTAACTCTGGGAACAGGTGGAGTCTGTAAGACTAATGGCCATTAAACTACACATAAGCACTGTATTCTGGCTGATAAAGTTGTTTCCCACAGGAGCACACGTTCACAATTCTAATAACACTATACATGTATATTGCAATTGAACGATGAAGTAAATGGATGGCAGATGGTGGGAGCCAGCTTTCTTGGCTGAAGTGAGAAGTTACAGGTAAGCAAAGGGAGGTCTAGAAAGAGCCATGTGGTAATAAATCAGAGTTGGAGACATCAATATGAATCCATGTTTTGTTCCATAAAGATTCAGATGGTTACATATAGAAATATTTATAAATATGTGTATATACCCAGGTTAGTATACACACATATATCTTGCTCTATCAGCTGACAGGGCATAAAATCAATAGCTCCTCAGTAGCAATAAGCATATATAGCACCCAGAGCTTGGTTTTCAATTCCTTTCTCCAATAAAAGGAACCAGGACTACTTGGAGAAATGGGTGATTCTAGGACTGGGGCAAGAAATATACAAGGTGATCCTGGAGCTTCATACAGTGCCAGAAAGTAAAAAAGTGCTCAAGAAAGAAACAAACACAACATCAAAACCCACACTGATAGAGGTATAACATAGGGACACAGAAGCCAACTGAAAGAGTTCCCGATGGCCAAAGTTGGAACAAGTTGAGAAATGAAATAACAAATTAGTGTTGGATTATAACCTGAAGTATGAAATAATTACACATAAGTTTCTACAATATAAGTAAATGATTTAACAAATAAATGAATGAAGAGACAAATGTTCCATGAAGAAAAATTCCAAATAACTTGTGTAGATACTCCAATCTCAATGAGGGAATGCTTAACTCTCCACTCCTTAAGCATGGGTGGTGCATAGTGGCTTCCTTCCAAAGAGTACCGTATGGAAAGAGGAAAAAAGAGTCACTTTACAGTGGAGAAATCCGACAAACACTGCTTCAGCCATGTGATCAAGGTAAACACCAGTCGTGATAAGTCATGTTGACAGTATGTGTCCTTTTTTTTTTTTAAAGATTTTATTTATTTATTTATTTGCCAGAGAGAGAGAGTGAGCACACAAGCAGGGGGAGCGGCAGGCAGAGGGAGAAGCAGGCTTCCCGCTGAGCAAGGAGCTGATGCAGGACTCAATCCCAGGACCCTGGGATTATGACCTGAGCTGAAGGCAGACGCTTAACCAACTGAGCCACCCAGGCATCCCAGACAGTATGTATCCTTGATATGATGCAAGGAAACAGTACTTTACTTCTGTGGTTTTCCTTCTAAGAACCCATAACCACAGTATAATTGTGAGAACAACATAAAACAAATTCCAATTGAGACATTTTACAAAATACAGGATCAACGGTCCTCAAAACTTTCCGGGTTGTCAAAAACAAGGAAATCTGAGAAACTGTCAAACTAAAAGTAACCAGAGGAGTTATAACTACTAAATGCAATAAGGCACCCAGGGTGGGATCTGGAACAGAAAGAGGACATTAGGTAAAAACTAAAGAAATTAAATAAAGTATGGACTTCAGTTAATAATAATGTATCAATATTGGTTCATTAATTGTGATATATGTACCACACAAATATTAAATGTTAATTACAGGGGATTCTGTATGTGGGTTATGTTGGAACACTCTATACTATCTTCATAATTTTTCTGTAAATCTAAAACTGTTGTAAAATGAAAAGGTTGTTTGGTTTTTTTTAAAGATTTTATTTATTTCTTTGACAGAGAGAGACACAGACAGAGAGGGAACACCAGCATAGGGAGTGGGAGAGGGAGAAGCAGGCTTCCTGCCGAGCAGGGAGCCTGATGCGGGGCTCGATCCCAGGACCCCGGGATCATGACCTGAGCTGAAGGCAGACACTTAATGACTGAGCCACCCAGGCGCCCTGAAAAGGTTGTTTTTAAAAACACTCCCTTATATTGTTAAAACTAACTTTCTTATATTTAGCTAACATCTGCCTGCCAAGAGTCTTTACCACCTTGAGTGATGTTTGATGATCCTCTGCCTGGAATCCCTCCTACCCTAGATCTTCATGTGGCTGCCTTTATTGTCATTCAGGACTCAACTCAAACATCACCGCCTCAGTGAGGGTGCTTCCAACTACTCAGTCTGAAGAGGCATCTCCTAATCCCCAACCCTATTGTCTTATCTTGTCTTGGTTTCTTCTGAAATTATTTTTATTTTTATGTATCGTCTTATAACCACCCCCACATGAGGCCCAGAACCTCATGATTCTTGCCCACAGCAATCTTCGCAAGTACCTAGAAAACAGTCTGGAAATACAGAGAACACTCAAGGAGATTTATTAGTTGAATGAACAAATGAAAAAATTGGTCTGCTTTCTTCGACATGATCGTTCTTTGAACATATGGACTTGCATGCCTCCAAGTTTTCTTTACTTCGAGCTGGAAACCTCTAGATTCTTCACATGTTTCTCACTTAACATAGGCCTCTGGTACCGGATGATGATACGGTAGTAATAAAGTTATGTATTTATTTATTTATTTATTTAGTGCTTTATCATATACTGTGCGCTGTGGTAAGTAAGCACTTTTAAAACAGCTTCTCTTTTATCCGCACAAAATTTATGCTCTATAAGTCAGGCATTGTTGGATGATGTCTGGAATGTCATTATCCTCCTTAAAAATGGCCCCAGATCTGGACTCTACCGATGAAATACATTCTGGACAAAAGAACTATTGCCTTCTCTGATGTCTTTGTCCATCAACATGACCTATTTGGGGGATAGGTTGGCTTAAGCAGCAGTGAAGCCATGCTTTTACTGCTGTCCTCTGCCAGTGGTCATCACACTGGTCTGTGATGAGATAAGGAGCTTGTGGCAGACTGTAAACCGTCCATATCACTAAGGACACTGTTCAGTTCAGCTGGTTTGTTTTTCACAGCAAGACCTTCTCAATGAAGGAAGCTGTGTGTTGGTTTCTAGTCTGACACCAGCTCTTCATCTTGTTGTGGACTGCCTCTCTGAATAGCACTGATCTCAGCCACAATTCTTAGCATTGTTTTCTTATTCTGTGTCATAACAGACTCAATATTTAGTTCATTCCTGCTGCCAACCAACTTTGAGCAAACGACTCGGTAGAAATCCTACAAAGAATACTCAAAGATTGCCCAGAAGGAGGGCAGTTGGTGAGAAAATGTGAGAAGAAGGTGAGAAGGTGGCATAGTGGAGAAGTCCTTAGACTGAGTCCTATGACCTCTAGTTTAGTCCTGGATCTGTCATTCGCCAGCTGTGGGTAGGAAAATTCTCTCCAGGTCTCATTTCCCTCATCTGTGAAAGAAGGTGATGGAGGTAGGTAAATTCTTTCAGTTTTTGTGCTCTAGGTTTTAACTCCTTGAGTCAAATGACTTCCACATACTAAATGTCCCTAGGCTGAGCCTTTCCACAACTTGTGTGTCCCCATCACATCTGCCACCATTTTGTTTCCCACAAAGTTTTGCCTGCTGACGACACAACCGGCTTCAGAACAGGAACGTCACAGTGCTATCCAGCAGCCAGGCCCAAAGATAAGGGAATTAGAGTCTAGGGGCTGAAAGGCATCTTCAGCAATATGTGTCTCCCAATGATTGAGCAATGCTTTTGTCAAACATAGAGGTATCAATAAATGCATGCCATCAGATTTTTTCTGGAGGTTTCTGGTACTGCATATAAAGGGCTTGAAAGTTACTACTCTGTCCTAACAGCAAGTAAAAAGCTGAACAGACTGAAAAATCAACAACTCTTCTTGGATCTGTAGGAGAGGGATTGACATCAGACAAACCACTCCACCCAAGATTGGAGAGACCGACAGGTGAGTACAGAAAGTCATTGCTTACCAGAACAGAGATTCATAAGCAGAACCACCATGGAAATAATTTGGATATTGAGAAATTGATTCTAAAGTTTAAATGGAGAGGCAAAAGACCCAGAATGGTCAACACAATTTTGAAGGACAGGAACTAAATTGTAGGACTGACACTACCCAACTTCAAGACTTACTATAAAGCTACAGTACTCAAGACAGTGTGGTACTGGTGAAAGAATGGACAAATAAATCAATGGAACAGAACAGAGAGCACAGAAATAGACCCATCTACAAATAGACCCATATACGTTCAGTCAAAGGAGCAAAGGCAAGACAATGGAGCAAAGATAGTCTTTTCCAACAAAAAGAAATAAAAGGCATCCAAATTGGCAAAGAAGAAGTCAAACTCTCACTCTTTGCAGATGATATGATACTTTATGTGGAAAACCCAAAAGACTCCACCCCAAAACTGCTAGAACTCATATAGGAATTCAGTAAAGTGGCAGGATATAAAATCAATGCACAGAAATCAGTGGCATTTCTATACACCAACAACAAGACAGAAGAAAGAGAAATTAAGGAGTCGATCCTATTTACAATTGCACCCCAAACCACAAGATACCTAGGAATACATCTAACCAAAGAGGCAAAGAATCTGTACTCAGAAAACTATAGAATACTCATGAAAGAAATTGAGGAAGACACAAAGAAATGGAAAAATGTTCCATGCTCATGGATTGGAAGAACAAATATTGTGAAGATGTCCATGCTACCTTGAGTAATCTACACATTTAATGCAATCCCTATCAAAATACCATCAACTTTTTCAAAGAAATGGAACAAATAATCCTAAAATTTGTATGGGACCAGAAAAGACCCCGCATAGCCAGAGGAATGTTGAAAAAGAAAAGCAAAGCTGGCAGCATCACAATTCCGGACTTCCAGCTCTATTACAAAGCTGTCATCATCAAGACAGTATGGTACTGGCACAAAAACAGACACATAGATCAATGGAACAGAATAGAGAGCCCAGAAATGGACCCTCAACTCTATGGTCAACTAATCTTTGACAAAGCAGGAAAGAATGTCCAATGGAAAAAAGACAGTCTCTTCAACAAATGGTGTTGGGAAAATTGGACAGCCGCATGCAGAAGAATGAAACTGAACCATTTCCTTACACCATGCACAAAAATACACTCAAAATGGATGAAAGAGGGCGCCTGGGTGGCTCAGTTGGTTAAGCGACTGCCTTCGGCTCAGGTCATAATCCTGGAGTCCCGGGATCGAGTCCCGCATCAGGCTCCCTGCTTGGCAGGGAGTCTGCTTCTCCCTCTGACCCTCCTCCTCTCATGCTGTCTGTCTCTCATTCTCTCTCTCTCTCAAATAAATAAATAAAATCTTAAAAAAAAATGGATGAAAGACCTCAATGTGAGACAGGAATCCATCAAAATCCTTGAGGAGAACACAGGCAGCAACCTCTTCGACCTCAGCTGCAGCAACTTCTTCCTAGAAACATCGTCCAAGGCAAGGGAAGCAAGGGCAAAAATGAACTATTGGGACTTCATCAAGATAAAAAGCTTTTGCACAGCAAAGGAAACAATCAACAAAACCAAAAGACAACCGACAGAATGGGAGAAGATATTTGCAAATGACAGATCAGATAAAGGGCTAGTATCCAAAATCTATAAAGGACTTATCAAACTCAACACCCAAAGAACAACTAATCCAATCAAGAAATGGGCAGAAGATGTGAACAGACATTTCTGCAAAGAAGACATCCAAATGGCCAACAGACACGTGAAAAAGTGTTCAACATCACTAGCCATTAGGGAAATACAAATCAAAACCACAATGAGATACGACCTCACACCAGTCATGATGACTAAAATTAACAAGTCAGGAAACGACAGATGTTGGCAAGGATGCAGAGAAAAGGGAACCCTCCTACACTGTTGGTGGGAATGCAAGCTGGTGCAGCCACTCTAGAAAACAGTATGGAGTTTCCTCAAAAAGTTGAAAATAGAGCTACCCTATGACCCAGCAATTGCTCTACTGGGTGTTTACCCCAAAGATACAAATGTAGTGATCTGGAGGGGCACGTGCACCCCAATGTTTGTAGCAGCAATGTCCACAATAGCCAAACTATGTAAAGAGCCAAGATGTCCATCAACAGATGAATGCATAAAGAAGATGTTGTATATATATATACAATGGAATATTATGCAGCCTCAAAAAAATGAAATCTTGCCATTTGCAATGATGTGGATGGAACTAGAGGGTATTATGCTAAGCGAAATAAGTCAATCAGATGAAGATAAGTATCATATAATCTCACTGATACGAGGATTTTGAGAAACAAGACAGAGGATCATAGGGGAAAGGAGGGAAAAATGAAACAAGACGAAACCAGAGAGGGAGACAAGCCATTAAGAGACTCTAAATCTCAGGAAACAAACTGAGGGTTGCTGGAGTGGAGGGGGTGGGAAGGATGGGGTGGCTGGGTGATGGACATTGGGGAGGGTATGTACTATGGTGAGCGCTGTGAATTGTGTAAGACTGATGAATCACAGACCTGTACCTCTGAAAAAAATAATACATTATATGTTAATAAAAAATTAAAAAATAAAATAAAATACATTAACCCAATAAAATAGTTAAAATCTAAAAAAAAAATAGACACACACACAAAACAAACAAGCAAACAAAAAAGATAGTGTTTTCGACATATGGTGCTGGAACAACTGGACCTTATACCCTTCAGAGAATTAATTCAAATTCGATCACAGACCTAAATGTGAAATGCAAAAATAGGGGCTCCTGGATGGCTCAGTGGGTTAAGCATCTGACTTCAGCTCAGGTCATGATCCCAGGGTCCTGGGATCGAGCCCCACGTCGGGCTCCCTGCTCAGTGGGGAGTCTGCTTCTCCCTCTGCCCCTCCCCCCTGCTTGTTCTCTCTGTCTCTCTTGCTTGCTCACTCTCTCTCAAATAAGTAAGTAAATAAATAAATAAAATCTTAAAATAAAATTGTTCTGAAGGGATCCATCAGTGCCTCTGTCACTCTCTGTAGTAAGCTGAACAATGACCCCAAAGATATCAGGTCCCACTCCCTGGAACCTATAAATGTGACCTTACTTAGAAAAATGTTATTTTATTGGCAAATGGAATTAAGGATCTTGAAACGGACAGATTATCTTGGATTATCTGGGTGGGCCCTGAATGCAATCACAAGAGTCCTTATCAAAGGGACGAAGAGGAAGATTTCACACACAGAAGAGGAACAGGCAATGCGACCACAGAGGCAGATACTGAAGTGATGTGCCCACAAGCTGTGGAATAGTGGCAGCCACCAGAAGCTGAAGAAGTCGAAGCGCAGATTCTCTCCTACAGCCTTTGGAGGAGCATGGCCCCGTTGAGACCTCAATTTCTGCCCAGTGACACTGATTCTGGACTTCTGATCTCCAAACCGGTGAAAGAATACATTTCTGCTGTTTGAAGCGACTGAATATGTGGTCATTTCTTGTAGCAACCACAAGAAACTCATACACCATCTTCCTAAATTTCACCTTCCTTTCATATAGATTTTTCATTCTGTAATGAATAAAGCCACCCACGTGTATCAGTCAGGACCCTCTCCAATTTGAGTGTTTGATCAAGGGACTGTAGACGAAGGTCTGAGTAGAGTTTGAGAGACCTCAAAGAGTGTCCGTTTCACAGAGCTGACCGGTGGGGGAGACTCCGGCACCACCCCAGGCCTTAAGGGTTAGGGGGACAGAAGCTGTGTGGAGACAGACGGCCGTCTGACAGGAGCTGTGGCCTGCAGTCAGGGGACACATTTGGCCCGCCGCAGAGGAGCAGGGAGAATAAGCACCTCATATCACTCTCTTCCGTGGCTCTGATTTCCTGCTAGTGGCCTCTGGTCACAAATGCAAGGGAGCCATCCAGGTCAGCCTCCTGGACACAGAGAAGAGTGGCGAAGAGTGGAGAGTGGATTTATAAGGGCAAATGGAAATATCTGGCACCCATTTAACTTCACTCCCTTCTCAAGACCGTCCACATAACAGATGGGCTTTGTGAGACAGAGGGCCCCCTGGATCCTAGCTCTGTGGCCTTGGGCAAGTCCCTACTTCCCTAGGCTTCCTTCTCCTCATCTGTAAAATGAAGGCATTAGCCTAGAAAGTCTTTAAGATCCCTTTCAGCTCGAATGCTCAGGATTTGAGAAGCAGACTAAATGCCTTCCCAGGCTGAGGCTGACCCGTGTCGAGAGTCCTGACAGCTGTTTACTTACGAAAACATAAACAGACCTCTCTTTTCCATGACGTATCTCTGCACCCATGGGAGGGTGTGCAGCGCACGCTGGTTATGGAGCTACTCCGAGGAAAGGAGCAGGCTGTGCTCCCTCAACGCGGACATGTCACAGGCATGCTGGAAAAGGGAACGGGGGCCTAGAAAACCAGGCCGGGCCCTGGACAGCCAGCGGCGTGATGTGAGGAGCAAGCCACTCACCCAACGGCCAGGACGCTGGTCAGTGGGCACGTCTGCTCGTTCCTCAAGAAAACTGGGGGGCCTCAGCAGCTGGGCAGCAGCTGGTGCAGCCCTCGGCCCTCGGGCTGGCCCGGCAACTCCACTGGCAGGCCCAGCAGAGGGGTGGCTGCCAGCAACCACACAGATGGTAATAATTAGCCAGAGAGTCAAACTATGGAAAGTTCCAAGGGTCCAGGAGAGCCCCACACTGAACAATGAACATACACCGAGCCTTCCCCTGCTGCCTTGAGACATTTTGTTCTGTATTATGCCTGCCTTTTCAACTTCTCCTGTCTGCTTCTGTCTCTTTGGAACCTCTTTTTCAAAATGGAGGATGAAGCAAAGGAAGAGAATATCTTTATGAGCCCTCCAGGCCTCCAGAAGATGTGAACTACCTGCCCCTCCCCCTCAACCCCCATATACCTTGGGTGGCCTGGGATAAACAACAGATTTCCTCCCTGCCCCTAGCCCCACCCGTCATCATTAACTAGGACCTTCCATAACTCCTGACGGGCCCCACATGAGCACTCGTTTATAAGTATATGACTTGGCGGTGGGGGGCCTAACAAGGACCTCTATCCCTAAATCCTTAGAAACCCTCCCCAAACTGCTGATTCCTAAATTCCATTTTGTTCTCAACAAAACAATTTGACCCTCTTTGTACACACAACCACACTTGGGAAATGTGTGCTTTAAGGTTGCTCAGTGAGTTAAGGGCCCCAAGGTCCTATTGGAGATGAGGAAAGAAGAGGAGTCTGCGTGTGAGAAACCGAGAAGGTGGGTGGAAGCGGGGGGGGGGGGGGGGGGGGGGGGGGGGGGGCCAGGAAGGACAAAAGGACAGAGAGAGAGGGCCCTGGGCACTGAGGGATGGCATCACCCACTTCACACCACTGCCTACAGCTGTCCCTGTTGAGTCGGTGCTATAAATGTTTTCTGAAAATTCAGATAAGCAGCTTCTCTATCAAGAAAATAAGAGATAAGAAACAGCACAGAGGACCATAGGGGAAGGGAGGAAAAACGGAATGGGAAGTCATCAGAGAGGCAGACAAACCATGGGAGACTCTTAACTCTAGGAAAACTGAGGGTTGCTGGAGGGGAGGTGGGTGGGGGATGGGGTAACTGGGTGAAGGGCATAAAGGAGGGCACGTGATATGATGAGCACCGGGTATTATATGCAACTGATAAATTATTGAACGCTACATCTGAAACCAATGATGTACTTATATGTTGGCTAATTGAATTAAAAAAAACACACACAAGGGAAGCTTGCACTGTGGACCTCAGACCCTCAGAAAGGAGCTTGCCTTTCCAGCGATGGGGTAGAGTACAACCGTGGAATGCGGTTAGGGGGTGCCTGGGGGGGTCTCCCTCTTCCAAAATGCTTCCCCTATCCATTGCCACCGCGAAATCTAAGTCTCCCACTAGAGCCAAACCTGCATATCAATTCATTTATTAATCACTTACCAGTGGTTTGCTAACAGTCAAGCACTGGCCAAAGGGAATTCTGATGGACAAGAACTAGGATTAATTTTAGATACAGGGTACTGACGGTGTTAGGTGCAGAGCAGGGCTCAGTGGGAGGCTGCAGCTGGGACCTTCTCTGTCTTGTCAGAAAGTGACAGAGATCCTTGCAGAAGAGGAGGGAAGAATCCCTGGACACCAGGACTCTGGGAGAGCCTGGAGATAGGTTAAGATGGCAATCCGCGCCACAGGTTTACCCACACCGGGCCCTGCCTGACAATATGCTTGCTTAGATGCAGGTGCACCGGACCCTCCCACCCCCCACCCCCCCCATATCAGGCACCCTTTGTATCATCTGCCCCCTGTTCTCCAAAATGCCTGAGTGCTGCACTCAGACCTCATACTGTGGGTGTTCTGCTCCCTCCATCCTCTTCTAAACATGGCACATTTCAAACAGACAGAAATGGACTAAGTCAGGGAGGATTAGATCTACTATAACCATACTGTAAGCTTTAAGCACCCACAGGCAAACCAGACAGTCCTGAGTTAGCGCCGACCCTAGCGCTTACCAGCCATATGTGTTTGTGCATATTGTTTCCTCCTCTAGACCTCGGGTTCCTCATTTGTAAACTCGGGATAATAAGAGTTGTCACTCGATGTGCAGTTTTGAGGATTAAACAAATGAGAAAATGCATATGAAGCACTTAGCACAAGGCCTGGCTCCAAGTAAGTGCTCAATAAATGTCAATTATTAATGTATTTCTTGCCTACTTTTACTTCCAGTAAAGTCTAGCAAACTGATGGGCATAACTTTCAGAATCATTGCAAATTTAATCTAGACTTAAGCTAGGCTCACAGATTTGTTCTTTGAAAAAGCCACAAAATTCTTTTGTAATTCATGATCTCCTTACTGGTTTTTTTATCTGCTATATTTAGCTCTTAAATTTTATATCTCAGAAGTCATCCTTCCAAAAATACAAGTGGTTCAGCCAATGGCATTTACTCGCTGAAAAAACAAACAAATTTGTTTTTGAAATAACAATAGGTCGGAGGTGGGACTAATTTCCATAACTTCAAAGGTAAATAGATTATACCTCATTTCATCCAAGGGTCCAATTTGACAAAGCGACCCTAAAGACTAGTTGTTTCAGTTCTACCTCTTTAATCTCTGGGAGAACATCTCAGCTCTTTCTCATAGGTCCCTAAGCCATCTCTCAGGGACCCTGGTCCTTTCTCGCTGGGGTCCAGGAACAACCCTCTCCCCCGAGCTCACAGGTGAAATCGCTAGTGTCCATTTTATAGTCTCGAACAGCAGTTACTTATTTCCAGACGGCTGCCGAACTACCTAAGGTTAATCCAACAACCTCTTTTACACATAAAAACATAATTCACTGAGTGTTTACTATGTGCCAGACACAGTTCTAAATGCTTTCTGTGGACTAATTCATTTTATCGTAATAATATCTCCGTGAGAGAGATACTGTCATTATGGTCCCTCTCCATGGGATAGCATAACTTGGATAATTTGCCTACGATGACGTAGCTAATACGTGACAGAACTGGGATTGGAACCCAAGGGGTCGGCTACAGAGCTGCTTTCCCACTAAACCATACCACCTCTGAGAGAAGAGGCGATGTTTATCGGGGATACTGCTTGAACAAAACTCCTGACTCCACTCTTTCACAGAAGCACCCTTCCTTCCATGGAACATTCTGTCCTGACCCTGTCACCCTGTTCCTTCCAGCCTTTTCTCTGGGGCATCCTTTGCCGAAACTATGAACAAAACACACTCACCACCATATCCCTCTTATCTCTGTCAAGCAGGGCTGCAAAAATATTCGAGGCACTGGGGCTCAGACTCAGAGGATGGGCCTCCAAACCCACGATCAGTAGTAACTGGCTGGGTGCCCTTGAGCAAGTCAACTCATGTCTCTACCTTTAGATGCCCTATCCGCAGAGTGGGCAACATGCCTTTGTGAGGATTACATGAGCTAATCCTTGTAACGTGCTCAGCAGAGTGCCTGGCTCAATCAGTAAGCTGTTATCATTACAGAAGATCAATAACAGCTATTATGATTATTGATCATGCAGTCCATAACTGTGAGCAGAGTTGAGAAGGGCACATTCAGAAAAGACTCAGAGAGCGGCCAGCTTGTAAGCCAGGCTCTCCGGGGCTCTGCCCCTTGCCTGTCCCTGCACGTGAGGACAGGCTGCCTGAGATGGAAGGGCTCATTCCCACACCTGGCTGGCACACAGCTCCACTGGGTGTCCCGGGGCAGGAGATGACCACGAAGTAGGAGGGAATAGGGGGGCCAAGTGAGTGCTTAGACAGGGGAGCTAGAAATCCCGCTGTGAATCAACTCCATTCCAGAAGCAGTCACCTTCAGCCCAGACACATTACTCTTTCCAGCTTAGCAGTTCTGAGACTGTTTTCAAAACTTTCTTTCAACTGGGCACCCCAACATATAAGTCAGTAAAGAGCTGCTTTGTTGGGAGTGGGAAGAGGAGGCTCCTGGAGCACTTGCAGGCTCCTGGTTAAACTCCTCCCCCAAAAGGACCCTGTGTCCCTTCTAAACAGCAATGATGTCCTCAGACCACAGTTTGAGAGGCGTTTCTTAAGAGAAACAAATACATATACTACATGAACCCTGCCCTTAGGGAGCTTGGAGTCCAGTGAGCTGGCAGCTGCAGTCCTGCACTGGCTGGCAAGTAAACTCCGACGTCCCTCATGGAAGGTCAAATCCCAACAGGGCGTTCTTGCTAGCTCCTACAGAACCTTCAGGCTTTGCAGTTGCACAAGATCCTTCTACATTTATACCACACACCAAAGGGACGGGGAAGAGCTTCCTCGCCTTGTTCACTTGCTTCAGTAAAATAACCTTTTAAAACTAACTTACCTCTCACAACACCTCGGTGGGGTGGGGTTATAACTATCCCATTTTACAGATGAGGAGACTGAGGCGGAGGACATTTAACTTGTCCAGAGCCACCCAGCCAGGCAATGCTGGAATCATTGCTGCCTGTTTTCAGAGCAGGGCAGCCGGGACTTGAGACTGAGGCTACCTCAGTGCAGGCCCCATCTCTGCCATGGACCAGTTGTTTCTCCGGCATCAGCGTCCTCATCTGTAAATAAGGATGATGGCGATGACACCTACCACCCTTAGAATGGTGGCTGGCACACAGCCAGTGCCCAACAAGAGTTCGTTGCTGTCTTGGGATCACTAATAGGTTATGACGAGTTTGTTCAATTCACCGTCTCATTGATCTGGCCCGTGAAGAGAACAGCGCAAGGCTAAGGAGCTGTGTGTGTGGTAGAGGTAAGTAAAAGCCATAGGAGCTCAAACGAAGGGCATCTGAAATGCCTCATTTAGGACTGCTTCCTAAATTTTTGAGTACTCCTTGTGCAGAAGCCATGCTGAGTTGTCGGTGTCGGTCCAATGTCAGCACGTGTGGTGCCAAGGCTAGCCTTCCAGCCACTGACTGCCGGGAGCGCGTCCCTGACAAAGCCAAGGGCCCCACGCAGCCTCCCGGCTGGACGGGTTACCTCTGCCACGGTCACCTGGGTCTCGAACTGCACCTGGGCTCTGCTCGGAATCGCCCAGCACCGGTGCTCCAGGGCCCTCGTGCCACATCCCCACGCCTGGAGGGGCAACTCCAGAGTGTGCCCATGGGTGGGAGGGGGAGGGAAGGAGAGAGCCCCGGGAGCCGGCAGGACACATGGGCCCGGTCCTGGCACTTCACTCATTTCTTCGTCAGTCTCCCCAGAGCTGAAGGTATTTAGGAGAGCTCCTTGACATTCCAGAGACTCAAAAACAAAAAACAAAAAACCACCCCAGAATTGGGGGAACACTCAGAATTCTGCCACAACACTTTCCATACCAGAACTCAAACAAAATGTGTGCTTCCAGGAGCCCAAGAGTTAAAGTGCCATTTGGAAAGAGAGGGAAAAGAAATGTCTGACCTTATACCTGACAGTCCACCCACCCATCACGCACACCCGTGGGCAAGAGAATGCCCCCAGCCCAAGGCTTAAAGGAGAAGTCCTCCTTTTGCGCAATAAATGTCAAACGATCGCAAGAATGTCCAGTCCCCTGTGCCTACCTCTCGGACTGGGGTCCCCAGGGTCGTTTCTCGCCGCCGTTTGCACCACCTGCTACCACGGATCCATCATCTCTCCTTGGGAAGCCAGTGCTTGCCGCTGCTCAGGGAGGGGTTCCGCGGAAGGAAGGGGAGGGCAGGCACTGAGATCACCGACGTGGGAAGGGGATGGTCTCCGAACCAAGCACTTGGTCAGAGGGAAAAGGATGTTTTGTAATTTTTGGCTTGAATTTCCAGAAGCAGAACAGGAAATGTCCACTGGGGCTGGGAGCTCCAGGGAGAAATGGGCTGCAGTCTCCCTTCAGAGGGGAACTTCCCGGGGCTCTCAATGGTGCCCTGTCTGGAATTTAAAGCTCTGTCTAAATTCTGGTGCCCCTTTCCCCCTTACTCTTTCCCTTAGCACATTTTTTTTTCTTAATGGAACATCAGCTTCGTTCCTGACATGCTGGAAAAATTTTCCTCTGCCTAAACTTGGCTCAGGAACACTCTCTCCTTGTGAGAGAATTTCTCCTGTTACAAAGTTCAGTTTAAAAAACAAAACAGGGCGCCTGGGTGGCTCAGTTGGTTAAGCGACTGCCTTCGGCTCAGGTCATGATCCCAGGGTCCTGGGATCGAGTCCCACATCGGGCTCCTGGCTCAGCTGGAAGCCTGCTTCTCCCTCTCCCACTCCCCCTGCTTGTGTTCCTGCTCTCTCTGTCTCTGTCAAATAAATAAATAAAAAAAACTTAAAAAAAAAAAAACAAAAAACAAAAAAAAACAAAAAAAGAAGGCTATTTGTTTAGCCAACTTTTGTACTAGGGACATTTTTGATGGACTGCTTTTTTTTTTTTCATCTGAACCTCTGGGTTTCAAGAAATATACACACCATATTCCTCTTGACTGTGTTTTCTCCTCCCTTCGAATGGAAAAACAACAACAATAATAACTGGTAAAAGATTATAGTGAAAATGTCCTTAAACTGTGGGTCTAGGTCAGCCTCATCTCTGCTCACATCTCTGCGCACAGTGCAGGGTGTGAGGAGTATGGTAAGAGGGGCAATGCTAGTCTCCAAGACCCTCTCTTAGTTCTAGGTCTTTCTTTTTTTTTTTTTTTTTAAAGATTTTATTTATTTGACAGAGAGAGACACAGAGAGAGAGGGAACACAAGCAGGGACAGTGGAAGAGGGAGAAGCAGGCTCCCCACGGAGCAGGGAGCCTGATGTGGGACTCGATCCCAGGACCCTGGGATCATGACCTGAGCCGAAGGCAGATGCTTAACGACTGAGCCACCCAGGCACCCCTCTAGGTCTTTCTATGATGGGGACACAGGAACTGGCTACCTTTCCCAAAGGGGACTGGGGTCCAGTTCCACGTAACAAACCACATCCTCAGCCCCTCAGGGATGGGGCCTGCAACATTGCTGGTTGGGATTCTTGGAGGCGGTGGGTGGGGGTGCATGGGGTGAAAAGCCATCGTAAGATTTAGCTGTTGGTAATCGCCCGGAGGGTGGCATGTCTGTGCATTGTCAAATGCCACCACAAATTGGGAAACTTTAGGGTACTTGTTGACCCTTGCAATAAAACTCAGTAGTTCTCAGGGTGCTAACTGGGGATTAGTTCACAAACAGGAAATGAGGACATCCCCTCTGCTCTGCTTATTAAAAGAAGGTGAGTAATAAACAAATTAATAGTGTAAGCAAGATAAGAACAAATTTTTTTGCCAATTCATGAGGTCAGAAAATTTTAAATGTTTTAGAAGTCTCCTTCGTTTACAAAAATTATACTGCATACATAATAGGCTGAGGCTAGCAATTTTTAGATTTTTTATTTAATGTATCGGTAACATTTTTTTAAAGGATAGTTTACTTTTTATTTTTTATTTTATTTTTATTTTTTTAAATATGTGGGGTTTTTTAAAAGATTTTATTTATTTATTTGACAGAGAGAGAGCACAAGCAGGGGGAGCGGCAGACAGAGGCAGAGGGAGAAGCAGGCCCACCGAGCAGGGAGCCCGATGCGGGGCTCGATTCCAGGACCCCGGGACCATGACCTGAGCCGAAGGCAGATGCCCAATGACTGAGCTACCCAGGTGCCCTGATAACATTTTTATCTAGTCAGTAAAGCAAGACTGACTTAGGTGAAAATTTTTTTTTTCTAGCTTGAGTTTTGTACCTAAAGTTGAAAGTACTTGAAATGCATTCATATTCTGAAACTTAGAGATTCTGTCATTTCAATTTTGGTTTAGTGTGGAAATAATCCTAATCAACAAAATTTAACCCATCATTAAAGTATTTAACTAGATGCCCATTTTGGTGTTTTTTTTTTTTTTTTTTTTAATTTATTTGACAGAGAGAGACGCAGCGAGAGAGGGAACACAAGCAGGGGGAGTGGGAGAGGGAGAAGCAGGCTTCCAGCTGAGCAGGGAGCCCGATGCGGGGCTCGATCCCAGGACCCTGGGATCATGACCTGAGCCGAAGGCAGACGCTTAACGACTGAGCCACCCAGGTGCCCCCATTTTGTTTTTTTTTTAAACATATCTTAACATAATAGTATATGTAATATACTATACTCCCTCACTTGGTTTTTGTCCCCAAAGGATCTCAAGAATCACACTCTGAAAAGACGTAGACAAATTGAGTCTATTTTATATCTAAACAACAGACACACTGTGTTCTAAAAAGATTGATCATGTCCCCAAATGAAGGCAAAAGTCTAATTCCCAGATATAGTGTGTGCAGCTTGGTGGGCACAACTTGCCACAGAGATGGGGGGATGTTGCCAAGCAGAATTGGTGGGGTGTTTTTTTTTTAATAAAATATTTATTTATTTATTTGAGAGAGAAAGAGAGAGAGAGAGTGCAGGACCCAGGGGCAGAGGGAAGGAGAAACTCAAGCAGATTCCGCATTGAGCCTGGACCCACGGGTGGGGCTCGATCTCATGACCCTGAGATCAGACCCAAGCCTAAACCAAGAGTTGGATATTTAACCCACTGTACCCCCAAAGGCACCTTAGTGGGGTGGTGTTTCTAACTCTTCTCCTGAGAGCAAGAGTCACTAGCTTAGTCAGTCATCTTTTTCCACTTGCTAAACTAACTGATTTGGTATGAATGTAGACAGAGGCATAACAATTTTATGGGCAGCAAAAGAGCTAAAGGCGAAACGAAAACCCAGTCTTTTTAAGGTTAAAAGTTTTCAAAGCTAGACAAGGTTTCACAAAAGGCCAAAGTTTGGATTGGTTTGTAGGTGAGGGACCATACTGAATTGAAACAGTTACATTGTGTTGGTTGAGTGCCTAGTGTGTGTGCCGCTCTAGTTGAGGCCTCCTCAGAAGGAAAATGATTTTAACATAACAATTCCGTAAGGTATTGTTGCTCTCATCTTACAGAAGGGATGCTGGGGTTCTGCGCAGTATCTTTTGCAATTTTACTTGGCAGCGTCAAGATTGTTCATGATTTAAAAAAAAAGATTGTTCATGATTTGAGTTTTTGAAAAGATTCATTTTATTCATGTTGCCTGTCTAGTCCCCCAGCTCCCTACCATGTTCCATGTTAGAATTGCAAATATCATCCACTTCTTCATTCCAGTCAATGAACATTTTTTTAAAAATATTTTTTATTTATTTATTTTTAAGATTTTATTTATTTATTTATTTGAGAGAGGGAGAGAGAGCACATGAGGGGGGCGGGGGTCAGAGGGAGAAGCATACTCCCTGCCGAGCAGGAAGCCCGATGCGGGACTTGATCCTGGGACTGCAGGATCATGACCTGAGCTGAAGGCAGCCACTCAACCAATTGAGCCACCCAGGAGCCCCAGATTTTATTTATTTATTTGACAGAGAGAGAGACAGCAAGAGAGGGAACACAAGCAGGGGGAGTGGGAGAGGGAGAAGCAGGATTCCCGCCGAGCATGTAGCCCGATGCAGGGCTCGATCCCACCTGGGATCATGCCCTGAGCTGAAGGCAGACGCTTAACGACTGAGCCACCCAGGCGCCCAGCAGTCAATGAACATTTAATGAACATCTGTGTACATAGGACTGGGCCAGGAGATGAAGTCCTCAGACTCTGCCCTGGGGATGTTTGTAATCTGGTAGGGAGAGGAAAGAAACATCTCTGTATCGCTGCACTTAACAATTCTACTCCTAGGTATATACCCGAGAGAACTGAAAACGTATGTCCGTACAAAGACCTATACACGAATATTTATAGTAGTACTATGCATTATAGCTGCTGATGGAAACAACCCAAATGTTCATTAACTGATGAGTCAGTAAACAAAATTGATACAGCCCTAACAATACAATATTACTCAGTCATACAAAGAAATAAGTACCAACACATGCTACAACATGGATGAACTTTGAATATGCCATGCTAAGGGAAAGCAACCGGACATAAAACACTGCCTATTATATGATTTCATTTATGTGAAATATCCAGAATGAGCAAATCTGTAGAGACAGAGAGTAAGTAACTGGTTGCCGAGGGCTGGTGTGGTGGTGAAGCTGGGGTTGATAGTTAAAACCATAGGGTTTCTTTGGGGACTGATGAAAATGTTCTAAAACTGATGGTGGCAATGTATGCACAACTTTGTGAATATACTAAAAACCACTGAATCGTACATTCTAAACAAGTGAATTTACAGTACGTGAATGATATCTAAATAAAGCTATTGCAAAAACAATACATGTGCATGAAAAAAAGTAACTACATCTGTTTAGTGTGTAGCCCACTCCAACTTGCAAAATGCCGCATTCCTTGTTTCCTTGGCTAATTCATTTTGAGGTTTAAGAGACTCAAGGAAAGAATCATTTCTTACAGGAGCAAATTATTCCGCATAGTGTGATTCTTTGATGATCTGCTTTCTTAGGGAGACCGATATCCCCAGGCTCTTTCCATTCTGTCCTCTACCAGAACTCATATTCAGGCAAGGATTTTAAAAGTGTAATTACCCTGAGATTTAGGAACCAATTACTGTATGATTACTGTGTGTGCATTTAATTAATAAGCAAATTTTTGATTGTCTTTAGTTACTGAAATAAATTCACTCTGATTTTTCATCTCTCAAAAACTCCTGCTTATTCTGGGTTCCCTGAAAGGTGCAAGAACTGAAAGTCTGGCAGAGGAAGCAAGCAAACCAATGTAGCTGGCAGTTCTAGGCACTATAATAGGAAATACAGGTACGATAAGGACCCCATGGGGGCAACGAGTGTATGGTGTGGGGAATGGCTGGAGTGGTAGGTGTGGTAACAAGGAGGCCTGCGGAATCACTTCTGTAACCGATGGGAGCCACCAAAAAGTCTGAAGCAAGAGAATGTCATATTTTAGAAGAGGTCTTCTGGAGGTACTGAGAATGGACACTGGTACTTTCACTCTAGAATTCCTGGCAAATGGGTGAAAAAGGTCTCATTATTTTTGTTGTCCTTTTGTTTTACTTTTAGAATTTTTTTCTTAAGTAGGCTCCAGGCCCAGCATTGAGCCCAAGGCAGGGCTTGAACTCATGACCCTGAGATCAACACCTGAGCTCAGATCAAGAGTCGGATGCTTCACTGACTGAGCCACCCAGGCACCCCTGTTGTTGTTTCATTTTGTTTTATTTGTAAAGATTTTATTTATTTATTTGACAGAGAGAGAGAGAGAGCACAAGCAGGGGGAGTGGCAGGCAAAGGCAGAGGGAGAAGCAGGCTCCCCACAGAGCAGGGGAAGCCTGATGTGGGACTCCATCCCAGAACCCCGGCTCATGACCTGAGCTGAAGGCAGTCCTTAACGAACTGAGCCACCCAGGCGCCCTGTTGTTCTATTTTAAAGGCTGGATTACATAGGGGTAATGTAGTGGTGGTTTTCTGGTCCCTGAAAAATGATTTACACCGACACAGAAGAGAAAAACAATTCAGCAGCTCTTCTGTAGAATCCCCGACCAGCACAACACACTTCATGTGGGTCAGATGTCATTCTTACATCTGTCCAGTAGAGGGAGGCATTGCTGTTCCAGAAAGAAAACTCTTTCCAAACTCGGTATTGGAGCTAAGCCCCAGAAGTGGCTGCCATTTACTGCTTTCCATTGGGCGGCAGACAAGACAAACAGCCCAGAACTATGCCGTAGAAAGAGCAGCCGTATCCTAATCTGGACTTCTTGCCTTAGTACAGTGACCTTGGGCACGCTGCTTTGTCTCTCTGGACCTCAGTTGCCTCATCCAAAAAGTGAGGGTTTCCCAGATCCAGAATCTCTTGTCCACATTTCCAAACTCCCACACTCAGAAAACCAAAAGCGTTTCATAACTCACTTGGCAGCAAGACCTGACCTAAACTGACCTGAGGTTATGTATTTTCCTATTTAGTGTGAATGTTCTTACATTTCACTGCAAAAGGGTTTATATGTTTGATTACAAGTTGCCTCCCCCCCTCCCCCACGCCGCCCACCGGGAGTTTGCTATAATAAAAGGTATAATATGCAGAATTAGCTTCCTCAAATCTGAAAACAATCAGAATACTGCAGCACACCTGGCTTTTGGGTAAGAGCTCATAGACCTGTGATGCTGATTGCAAGGGTGGGGATGAAAGGAGGTGTCTAAAGCAGTAAAGCACAACATTGCAAAGAGTCCTCCGGGGCTCTCCTCCCTCGCGCCCAAGCCAATCAGATTTGGGGTCTGGCAAATAAGAGAAAACTCAGAGAAAAACAAGGCAAAGAATCCCTATTGATGCATTCATATCACTCACTCATCTGACAAAGTTACATTTCAGCACCTCCTACGTGCTCGTTCTGAAAACAGGACACAGATTTATATGTGCCCCCGAGTATGTACGGAGACATGGAAGGTGGGTAAGGATGGCAGCAAAGTGGGGTGGTGGCACCGGGATCACGGCCATGCAAACATTTCTACCATTACAGATTGATTTCTCTTCTATCTTTAAAAAGTCTTCCTTTAAAATTCAAAGACTTCTGGGTCCCACCTTAAAACAGAGAATTTCTCGAGGCCATAAAGCGATTGAGTGGTAACACCTCAGCTATCTCGTCAAACCCTTGCATGGGGCGGGGGGGAGGTGATGGGCAACTAGAATGGGACAGCTCTGATGGCAGTAAGCCACAATGAGACCTGCTGGCATGGTGTAAGAAGAGATGCTAATAAATTTCTCCTACCTGGTTAATTTCTCCTCTAGCTTTTATCAGTAATGCAAGCACTTCAACAAAAGCAGAACTTCTGTTCCAAATACAAGGTATTCTCCACCTCCTCACGTCTCTCTCTAGGCGTCCTGCCACCATGCATCAGTTGCTCACACCAAAAACCTGGAGATCATTCTCTCCTTCCCCCGTCTCTAAAACTCAATCCATTCGTAAACCTTGTCATCCCTGGTCTGACCACTTCTCACTGGGAGAACTCAGGTCAAAATCATTGTTGTCTTGCTGGAACTAAAGCTTCAGCTTTCTAATTGGGTGCTGGCCTCTATTCCTGTGCCCCTGACATCATTCTCTTTTATGGCAGCCAGAACCAGCTTCTCCAGCTTAAACACTCCAATGACTTCCCATGGCCACTAGAGGAGGATCTGAACTCCTTACCACATTGCAAGGCCCTGCCCACCTCTCCAATTTTACCTTCCAGGCTGCATCCACGCTGGCCTTTCTGTCCCTCCAACATGCCAAACATTCTGCTGTTTCAGGGCCTTTGAACGTGCTCCTGCCTCTTCCCCCAGATCTTCATACACATGCCCAGCCCTAGCATTAGTGGGGCCCAGGGCAAGGGTACAAATAAATGGGCACCCACCCACCACTAAGAACGGTTATATAAGATATGTTCTCTCCTCTTACAATGACAAATGCCTTCAGCACGACAAAATTGAAAAATATGTGTAAGCGTATGGTTTTCATGACTGTAAATTAGCAAACTATAAAAGACTATTGAATTTAATTATTATACTCATATTTGAGTGTTCTGTTGGCTGGTTGGTGATATTTAAATGAGTAACAAAATAGAGACATACATTATTCTTTCTTGTTATATATTTATTTCACAGAATTCACTCTTTGCTTTCATTTAAGTGAAATCACTAATGTAATCATTTCCAAATAATTTGTGTTCTATTGAGATGAATGATATAAAAGATTTTTAAAATGTTATCGTTCTCAAAGTATACAAAAATTGAATATATTATGATTGAAAACACAGCTAAGGGTCACCTGGGATCCAGCCCTGTGTAGAGCTCCCTGCTCAGGGAGGAGTCTGCTTCTCCCTTTCCCTCCGCCCCCTCCCCCCTTATGTTTTCTCTCTTTCCCTCACTTTCTCTCAAATAAATTAATTAAATCTTTTTAATAATGATAAAAAAACACAGCTGAAGGTATATATAAAAATTAAAAATTAAAATGGTTTTCACACATGCTTTCAAAAAGTTCCCTTTTTCAAAGATTCAAAATTACTTAAAAGTAAACAAACGCCATATTATAATTAGTGAGTATGAAATTTTAAAATTAGAATTATTTAAATAGAACTGAAGAAGTTTTTTTGAAAATTTAGCCAAATTACATTAAATATTCTTATTAAAAATATGATTCTCGGGGCGCCTGGGTGGCTCAGTTGGTTAAGCGACTGCCTTCGGCTCGGGTCATGATCCTGGAGTCCCTGGATTGAGTCCCGCATCGGGCTCCCTGCTCGGCGGGGGGTCTGCTTCTCCCTCTGACCCTCCCCCCTCTCGTGCTCTCTGTCTCTCATTCTCTCTCTCGCAAATAAATAAAATCTTTAAAAAAAAATTCCATCATTATAAATGCATACTTTTTACTGAAGCTTGTATTAAAATGAAAAGACTCTGGGTGCCTGGGTGGCTCAGTGGTTAAGCATCTGACTTCGGCTCAGGCATGATCCTGGAGTCCCGGGATCGAGTCCCGCATCGGGCTCCCTGCTCGGCAGGGGGTCTGCTTCTCCCTCTCCCACTCCCCGTTTGTGTTCCCTCTCTCGCTGTGTCTTTCTCTGTCAAATAAATAAATAAAATCTTTAAAAAAAAATATGATTCTCATTATTAGTGTTCAATGTCCATGTGGTTGTTAGGTTAAGGAACTGGTATGCTTCAAGCATCTTGCATCCAGACAAACATATATAGGAATTTAAGAGAAATATGAATTACTTAAAATTGTAAAATGTTCTTCCCAAACCACGTGCAAATGTTGCAAATACTGCTGTAATCCATGAGCATCTCCCAAACACAAAGAGAGAAAAAAAAAGAAAGATGCTCAGAAACTCTGGGAAACAATTCTTTTTTTTTTTTTTTAAGAGTTTTAAAATTTATTTGAGATAGAGAGACCGCATGAGCAGGAGGGGCAGAGGGAGAGGGAGAAAGAGAATCTCAAGCAGACTCTATGCTGAGTGCAGAGCCCCATGTGGGGCTCAATCCCAGGACCCCGAGATCATGAGCTGAAGCCAAGAGTCAGTCGTTCAACTGACTGTGCCACCCAGGAGCCCCTCGGATTCTTTATGCAACAATCTATTGCACTGATGCTATCTGAGAAGCAGGGCTTAACAAATTAATTAATTTGTCCTCTCTCTCACCTAAGTATTTCTGCATGCTTATTCTCTCTGTACTAGTTTGCATGTGGGGGCAGACCTGGAAAAGCATGTCCCTAGGGTCCCCTGTTAAGTAAGGAGAGTGATCAGCGTCCTGGCAGCAGGAGGCCCAGGGCAGGGGCTCCCACTGCCTTACCCCAAAGATAGTACTGTTCATAAGGTCACTTCCTTCTAGATCTCAGCCATAGAAAGGCCTTCCCTGACCACCCTGGCTGACTGCAGTGGTGCCGACTTCCCCACCCCAGCCATCCTCTAACCCGTTGTCTTGGATGCTTTTCTTCATAGCAACGAGCACTGAGATTACATCCTATCTTATTTACTGATTGTTTATTATCTTTCTCCCCCCACCTTGGACTTTGTGGTGTCTACCTTATATACTCAGCAATTACAAGAGAGAGCATAAGGGAAGAAGGCCTTGAGGGCTCGACACACCGCCTGGAAACAGACACCCACGCTGAGCAGCCCTGCACATTTCTTCCCTTAGGGGGCAGTGGCTGCACACGCGTGGACGCCTGACCCAGCTGGTCCGACACTGGAAGGTGGTGATGAGTGCCCACATCTTCATCTTCACATAGATTTCAGAGGCCCCACAAGACATTCTGATCGCACGGAGGCTGCAATACCAGCTCTGTAGATGTCAGCTTTGCGTGTTTCCAGAGAGGATGGATTCCCTGCCTGTACACATCTTTGTCCAAGTCGAAAGTTAGAATTGAAAGCCAACGCGTCTCTGTTCCTTTTTGCTTTTCAGATGCCTTAAGGCCAAGGGTTCTCAATCTCCACCATATTCACATGTTGGACTGGAAATGTTTTGTTGGGGAGGGATGTCCAGGATGTTTAACAGCATCCTGGACGTCTGCACACTGGTCGCCCGCAGTACTCACAACCGCCTCCCCGCACCCCCCCCCCCACGGTTGTGACAACCGAAAAGGTCTACGGACCTCACCAAATGTCCCCAGAGAAGAGAGGGGTGAAATCACCCCATCGCCTTGGTTTGAGAACCACTGGGTCATTGTAAAACCCAAACCCCAAACTGCCCTTGGAATAGATACCACGGGGTCCCGTTGTGAGTCGTGCTTGGGGGACTGCTGAGCCGGAATTCACAAACGTTCTCAACACAGGATCTCGCCATTTCCGTGGAGACTTTTCTTCCAGTGACATTTAATTTTTTTACCATCTCCAAATGGCAATCATTTGCAAATTAAGTGGTGTTTATCCTCCTGGCTCTGAACTCTCAAGGGAGTGCCGGGGATTTGGGTGGTGGTGGTGGTTGCTGTTTTGTCTGCACGGTTCTTAGTCCCTGGGAATCGTTTATCTCCCTGTTACTGTTGCTGCTCCTCGCTTGGCCTCCCCTCCACCAGACAGGCTTAATCACTGGCAATCATCACGTCGCAGGGCAAAGCGCCTGGCAGCCACCCCCGCACCGGGGGAATCAGACGCTCCGCCAAGCTTGTGCTCTCCTGAGCCATTGCTTTTGTTTTGTCAGGCCGACCGCAGTTTTGTCTCTTGGCTCTCCCTGAATGGAGAGAATCTTAAAACATCGTGCGGCTGCAGATGGCTTAGTCTAAGCCGGAAGGAGCAGTAAACAGGAAGTCAACAGCAAAGGAGAAATAAAAGCCATCAGTCAATGAGGCGGTTAGAACGACTTAAATGCCCCGTCCCCACCCCCGTCCCCACCCCGCGCATCTTTGGGCAAAGCCGGGCTGCACAGATCAGGCTCGGGTACACAGGCCCCCAGAGCAGACCGGCAGGGAGGCCTGCAGGGAGCCCGCGAGGGCTGCGGGTGCCAAACCACTCTGAGAGTCCAGGATCCGCCGGGAGAGGCAGCACAATGCGGCCCACGTGCGTGCGTGGAAATCGTCACAGCCAAGTTGCAGAACTTACATGACAATTTTTTTTATCCTTTCCTGGCCTCGGATGGAAGGCGGCTCTGTGAGTGGGGAGCACCACTGCCCTGGCATCCCGTCCCACATCTGGCCGCTCTTGTTGCACTCCAGACTTGCCCGTTCAGAAAGAGGCGCCCCACCGTGTTCTTGAGACACGAGGACACTGAGGCTCCGACTGTGCCTCGGAGTCTGCTTCTGGGGACCCTGGCTGCCCTTCTCAGCCGCCACCCAGCCCTTTTGGCTTCCGTGCCGGGTATCCCGACCCAGTGGTGCCCCTGTGGAACTGAATTGCTGCCACACGGGCGTAGACCCTGATCCGCCCTCCCCAGGACTCTTCCCTGAAAGCAGCATCCCAGAGAATTTGGGGGATGATACAGAGACTTCTTTGACGTCAGTCTTAAAGGGAAGGGATGCCTCCCAAAACTGAGAGAGAAAAAACAGTGATGGAGAGATACCACGGGGTTGGTGTCTTATTTCACAAGGAAGGTCAGATTGTGCAGACAGGGAGTTTAAGGGGCGGGGGGGGGGGGGGGGGGGGGAGAATATAGGAGGTGGCAAACTAGTTTGAAGTCAAAGGTTAAGAAACATTTTAAAGCCAGTTTCTAAGGCTTCCTGCGGGAAGCAGGGTATGCAACATGTAGACCACTGTGATTAAAAAGTAACCCACTCTTCAATCGCTATCCCTCTAGGTCCCCTTACTCTGTCACAGGCTGTCCTGCAAATGCAAGCATGGAAGTGGCGGGGGTTGTCTTCCTACCAGCGGTTGCACTGTGGAGAGTGGGAACATTTTCAAGGAGGCGCCCGAGAAAACTCGAGTTCTGCATGAGGTAAAACAACAGGATGATGGCGGAGCTCTGCCCTCAGTGTCCCTGAACTAGAGTCGTAATAAGCGAGTTGTTTTCCAAAGGTGACACCCTTGTGACGAGACCGGAGAATAGAGATCCCAACCAGGCGTGGGAAGGTGGTTGATCTCCAGCTTCTGGTTCAGCAAAGGCCCCCTTCCTGAAGATGCCCCTGCCTTCTAGACTCCAGGCTGCTGTACAACACCACTTTCGGGAAGCACCCACTGCTGCTCTCCCTGCTCACTGCCCATGGACAGGCCCCGAGGAGGAGCTCATGAAACCCCCCGCCAAGCCTCACCCCTCTCAGTTTGATCAGCCTCTGCATCAATGTCTATCTTCTCCTTACGCAGACCCAACAGGAATCAAGCAACCACAAATACATAACTTTGCCATGACTTGGACTTGAGGTAGCAGAACACACATTCTGCTGGGGTGGGGAAGGGCTCTCAGTAAAGCCTTCATTTCCCAGATAAACTAGGTGCCACGACTCGATCCAGCCAGTCATCATGGATGACAGATGAATCAGTGGACAAGAGCCTCCGCCATGTGTCCAAGCTGTGTCGGGTCCTGTGGGTCATATTAAGAGGCCAAAACGGTCCTGGGTTCTGTGAGGCTGTGTTCTAGTTCAACACACAAGACTAACGTGCAAGGCCGAGACCCTGATAGAAGACCACATGGTCATTCTGGCCCTCAATGAGCTCAAGCCTGAACATTTAGGTAGAGCTTGGGACTTCATTAAAGAATATCTCACATTGGCACTGTGAATTGTACAAGACTGTTGAATCTCAGATCTGTACCTCTGAAACAAATAATGCAATATAGGTTAAGGAAAAAAGAAGAAGAAGAAGAAGATAGCAGGAGGGGAAGAATGAAGGGGGGGAATCGGAGGGGGAGATGAACCATGAGAGACGATGGACTCTGAAAAACAAACTGAGGGTTCTAGAGGGGAGGACGGTGGGAGGATGGGTTAGCCTGGTGATGGGTATTGAGGAGGGCACATTCTGCATGGAGCACTGGGTGTTAGGCACAAACAATGAATCATGGAACACTACATCTAAAACTAATGATGTAATGTATGGTGATTAACATAACAATAAAAATTTTTTAAAAAAAGAATATCTCACATTGTTATTTAATTTGTCTTGTATCACCCTGGGACTTATAAACCCCTCCAGGGTAGGAACACAACTTACTTAGTGTCTCATCACATACACACGCACATACACACACACACAGCTTCTAGAACAGTGCTGTATACACAGCTCCTCATTACACTATTACCAGATGCTCCAGTAAGTATGATTGTGTAGAACAGAATATGATTGCAGCAGGGGTTCGTGTAAGGGAGCAATCTGGGTGGGCAAGAGGAGCTGGAGGAGGGAGACTTCACTGGAGAGGCAAGAGGCAGCTGACAGTAAACCTGCTCTCGTTCGTTTTTGTTTTTGTTTTTGTTTTTTTCCTTTTGAAAGAGTGATTAAAGATAGCATTTAAAAAACTATAAAAGTGTACATATTCATTATAGAAAATTTGTAAAAATAAAAATATAAAGAAGAAAATTTAAACCACAGATAATTTGACTCCCAGACATGTGTAAACATACAGAATATGTAATTATAAACTGCAACAAGCGCTAGGAAGGCATGGATGCATAAGAGAATAATCGAAGACCCGATCTAGAGTAGGGAGGCCTCTCTGCGGCTGTGACATTTACACAGGGACTGAAGGGTGGGCAGGGGTTGGACAGGTGAAGAGACGAGAGAGAGCATAAGAAGCAGGTGTGTGTTAGGGAATATAGTTTTTAAAAAGGTAAATCAGGGGCGCCTGGGTGGCTCAGTCTGTTAAGTGTCTGCCTTTGGCTTAGATCATGATCTCGGGGTCCTGGGATGGAGCCCCGAGTTGGGCTCCCTACAGGGAGCCTGCTTCTCCCTCTCCCTCTGGCCCTTCCCCCAACTCATGCATGCACACTCTCTCTCTCTCAAATAAATAAATAAAATCTTTTTTAAAAATAAAATAGAAAACACATTAAAAGATAAATCACACAAATATAAAATGAACATGTGCCGAAGAGTTTTTTTTAACTCATTAATTAATGAAGGAACCATTAAGATGTTACAACTGTTTCACAGAAGAATTCCAAGTATATATACATAGACGGGCCAAATTGGGTGGAGGAAAATCAGCTGCCCTTCCCCCGGACGGAATTTACTGGCACATGGGAATAATCATTCACACTGCCCTCAGTTATCTACAGCTTCCAGACTTGTAAACTAGCTCACAGAAAATGAAAGAGCGAGATAGCCAGGACGAATAAGGTAATCAGGACACCCATGAAATTTTTTCTCTCCTTTCAAAGTCTTTCACAGTTTTTCCTGACATGTGCAAATGCCCTGGGGAAGGAAAGAGCTTACTAGAACTAAAAAAGAAGAGGAATGTTGCTGGGATGTAATGAGCAAGGAGGAGAGTGGGTTGAGATGGGGGTCATGGCATGCGTTCCAGTTTGTAGCCTGCTTTTTTCATTTAACAATATAGGGTGAACGTTTCTCCATATCATCCAATATCCATTTGAAGCATGATTCTTTTTTCTTTTAGGCTTATCTATTTATTTAAGTAATCTTTACAACCCAGCATGGGGCTTGAACTCATGACCCTGAGATCAAGAGTAGCATGGTTCTCTCATTGAGTCAGCCAGATGCCCTCAAAGCATGATTCTTAATGGCAGCACCATGTTCCCTTGCAGTGGACTCATGATGTATTTACCAACCATTCCCCCCCACTCCCTTGGCCACTTAAGTGGTTCTCACTTAATATTCCTGTGTGTGAATCTTTGTTCTCACATATCTCTGATTACTTTGTTAGGACAGACTTTTTTTTTTTTTAAGATCATGTTGCTTTAAGATTTATTTCTTTATTTTAGAGAGAGACAGAGACAGAGAGAGAGACTGCGAGCAAGTGCAGTGTGGGGCAGAGGGAGAGGGAGAACAAGAGAAGCATACTCCCCGCTAAGCAGGGAGCCCACCCTGGGGCTTGATCCCAGGGTCTGAGCTGAAATCAAGAGTCGGATGCTTAACTGACTGAGCCACCCAGGTGCCCCCCCCTTTTTAAAAAGATTTATTTATTTGAGAGAGAGAAAGAGAATGGGGGAGGGGCGGAGAGGGAATCTCCAGCTGACTCTCCCATGACCCCAGCTAAAATCAAGAGTTGGATGCCCAACCAACTGAGCCACCCAGGCGCCCTATCCTTAGCATAGATTTCTGTAAGTAGAATCTCTAGATCAAAGATTATTTTAAAGGTGTTGATTAACAAAAACGACTTTTTAAAAATATAATCTCTACACCTAACGTGGGAGATGGAGTTGCATGCTCTACTGACTGAGCCAAGGGCCACAACAAAAACTGCTTTTAAATGAAATGGTTTTTTTTAAAGGTTTTATTGATTTATAAAAGAGAGAGAGAAGGAGTGGAGGGAGGGGCAGAGGGAGAGGGAGAAGCAGACTCCTTGCTGAGGGGGGAGCCCAATACAGGGTTGATCCCAGCACCCTGGGATCATGACCTGAGCCTAAGAAGATGCTTAACCTTAACTGACTGAGCCATCCAGGTGCCCCTCAATGAAATGTTTTAGGAAAATAATGGGGGAGGAGAGGTAGAAGCTCTGAGATGAGCTAGAAGGCCCAGGTAACAAGGGGGGGTGGGGTGGGAGGAGTCTGACCTAGGGCAAGAGGAAGGAAGGGGAGACAGGGTCCGAGTGAGAGGTGTTCAGAGTGAGAGCTGGTCTGGGGGTGCAGAATGGAAATGGGTGAGGAGTAGTCTTTGGACTTGCATTTGCCCTAGACACCCTTTGGAAATGGGCATGTTTGCAAGAGAAACTGATTTGAGGGATGTGGAGGGTGGGGGATAACCCTAGGAGCATTCGGGAGCACAGGGGCAGGGTTTGGGCTGGGAAGGTAAATTTTGGAGTCACACAGAGATCTGCTAGTTGGAAGCAGGAGCTGGGGGATGCCCCAGTGAAAGGAGCCCTGGCAGAACCCCCACAATCAGGAGTGTGCTTGGGGACCCAGCAAGTAAGCAAGCAGGAAAGAAGAAGGTAGGGAAGACTGTGCAGGAGGCGGGTAACTAACAACGTTAAATTTTGCCAGGAGGTCACAAAGGATGAGGGGTAAGGAGGAAAACCATTGTGTTTGGCCAGAAGAAAGTCATCGTGACCTTGACAAGAGAAGTTTCAATAGAATTGTGGGGGCGGAAGTCAGCGGTTAAGGGAATAGGAGATGGAGGCATTGAGTGCCGCCACAATGTGGAAGATTTTGGCAGCAAAAGGGATCCGAAAGTCTGGAAATTAGCTAGAAAGGGGGAGAGTCCAGCATTATTGTGTGTGAGTATGTATCTTGTTCGTATGCCAACCCAGCATCTTCCGTCTGCCTTCCCACACCCCCCACCACAGTTTCCTCTGCTTATTTTTCAATCCTAAGTATTTTTTCAACCTCAGAGGATATTATGTGGCTTCATGTGACAAGCACTTAACACAGAGCCGGCGCATAGTAAGTGCTCAATATGGGTTAGCTATTGTTATTATTTTTATTAAGATCCTTAGGAACAAAATACGCAAACAGAAAGGAAGGACAGTATGCCAGGGAGAGACAGAGTGAGTGCAGATGAGGTTAAGGAAGGGCCACTGTCCTTCGCAGCGCATCCTTAGAAACATAACAGGCCCTTTTTCTTTTTGGGGCCTTAATTCTAGATCTCTTGTTGGCTTAATTCTAGACACTGCTTCTATATAGGATGTCCTAAAGGAGCCTGCCTTTTGTCAGTCTGTGACTCTTTTCAAAGGATTTCTTTCTGCATTCGCATTCATTGCTGTGGGGTCAGTCTGAGCCATAGGTCTGGCCCTGCCCCTTGGAACAGTGGAAGAGAACACAGGAGAACTCCCCAAGGGACAAGATTTGGGAAGAGGACGTGCAGAGGGGAACTAAGCAAACACCAAATGTGTGAGCAAGTCGCAGGGAGTGCGAGTGAGGGATAGATGAGCCCAAGAGCCCGCGTCTTCAGCAGTGGACTGAGCCATATCACAGCCAGTCATCCACAGGGAGGACCTGGGCCAGAGCAGAAGCCCAGAGGATTCTGTTTCCAGATGAAGGGGTAGGAACAGGGTGGGCTGAGGGAGAGAGCGGCCAGTCCCGCTTTTCCTTGTCGTAGGCTGACAGAATCAATCCACACTGCCTCAGGGCTGTGGGGAGAGCTACTTTATTTTGTTTGTAACTTTGCTGGCCTTCCTCCTGGTTAGAAGGCAGAAAAAGTAACTAACTGTCCAACTTAGTTTAAAGCTTCCATAATAAACAGTCGCCTTTGAGTAGAGTCCAGTCCTTCAGGGATAAAAATACTCCTCCTCCTCCATCTTACCCTAAGATAGCATCTGAGTCACAGAGGAAGAGCCCTGTGTGGCTTACAAGGAGGGCCTCAGAGGCGCCCTCAGCATCCTGGGAGGTCCCGCGAACTTTCCTGTGTCTTCCTGGTCGCTACTTGCTCCGATGGCCTTCTCAGGTGAAGTGGGGGCTGTTTAACGTGTGGCCTGGCCTCTCTTGGCTTGACCAGAGCGCAGAACACTCCCAGATACGTTGCCTTGGCTTTCCTGGTGCCGCAAGCCCCTCAGAGGACCGTCTGACTGCCCTTAGTTCCCAGTGCCAAGATTCAACTCTGCTGGCCTGGCTCCTGGGACACCCGTGCCAGTGATAATTCTAGTCTTTCTCTCAGCAACTTTGCTGGTCGCATTCCTTTTCGCTAGCAGACGCCCTACTGTTACAAAAGCTGACCGTCGCACTGCTTGATTTTAGAACCGGGCTAAATGTCAGCCTGGGGGTGGGGGCGGGGGCATCTGCTCTTAAGGCTGCCCACGGGGTGAGACACGAGCTCCCAGAATTCCCCTGCACGGAACGATGCTTCGGACCCAATCGTTTGAACGGGCCGCTTACACTAGCATTTGGTGGACACGGCTGTTTGGGGCCAGGCCTGCAAACCTGAGAGTCTTTTATTTCAAACCCTCTAAACTCGGTGCTCAATGAGTATGGAAAGTGTTGCATGTGGAAATTGCTTGGGCAACTGGGGAAACGTCGCCAAAAGAGAAACTTTCCAGTTCTTAGCTTTCGAAGTGTGCACTGTGCCACGTATCATGAGGTAATACGGATTCTCTGAATGGGGGCGCCACAGCCAAGGAAAGCCGTGAGGAGACAGTCAGCAAATGCAGTTCTAGTCACTAATCAGAGGCAAAGGAATTGCCAAGAAAGAGCAAAAGAACAGACCACGAAGAATCGAAGGAGCACAAGATGGAGGGAAGCTGCCCTTGGGCCCCAAACTTCATTTTGTTTAGGAGGAGAAAATAAGCTCGAAAATGTTCCTGAGGCAGCAGTGTTAACGTTAACAGATACCATCTGGAAAGCAACAAAACTCAGATTTTGTTTTTACAGATTTGCACCAAAAACCAGTTCCAGCCAGGGACTCTCAAACCTCAGAAGTCTCCAACGGGGCACTAAGATATAAACAACCATTTAGCAAAATCCGCCATCACAATGACAGAGGAAGGCTGCTGTCTTGTCCTCTTTACTGAAATCAAGACATGAGGTCAGACGTGACCAAGTGTGTGGAGATGTGATAGTCTGCGGTGGTGCATTTTAAATAAATAATTTTTAATACATAGAGCCCAGCCTCAGAGACAGGCAAAATTTATCTTCGAGACTTCATCCCCCCCCCCCAAATATCTAGTGCCCTCGTTCTGGCCCCCACAGATCTCTGTTCTTGAAAGATAATGACTTAATGGATTCACTGGTCTTTTTCCTCAACTACCCTACTGTCTCCCTATATTGACATTTAATGGGACTTTTTGAAGATATAGGTATCCCCTGCTTTTAGAAAGTTCGCCTTATGCCACTTCGCTTTTACGAAACAGACCTGTTTTCACTAAGTGAAAGAAATTCAGAGTATCTTTGCTTTTATGAATGAAGGTGGAAAGTGAAATAAAAAATAGCATTCAGCACCTGTTTCGCGCGCCCTGAACAAGGAGAGCCGCCCCGCAGAGCTCCCTCCCCAGGAGCCACACCGAACATCTCAGCATCAAACTGCCAGACCTTAAACCATGTCTATGAACATCTGTGCTTATCTTGATTTATTTTGTGCATTCATTAGTTAGATGTGTCCTAAGGTATCAGAAAAGCCTAAGATAGGTTATTTTCGGGGTCTGGGAATGTTTAAAATTACCAATGGTAATTGGATTTTGGGGGGGGGGGTTTGTTTTTTATTTTTTTTGGTTTTTGCTTTGCACCCTTTCAGCTTACAAAAGGTTTCATAGGAACACTCTACTTTCAGATAGTGGGGGGAATACCTGTAATACCTCTAAAAGAATTGTCTGAATTGTGGGAATTTCAGATAGCAACCTGGTGGGCTAGAAGGGGCGAGAGTTGCATTTTGGGAGTTGGTACATCTCTCAGTCACCATTCTGCACAGTTGCCTGCGCGTGCGCATTCCCTGGTTGAGGCTCCTATAACTTCCTTTGTCTGGGCCTCTCGTGTCCTTCCATCCTGGCTGGTGTGAGCAGGGATATCTGTGACAGTCTTGCACGAATTACTCTATGTTGTTGGTGGAGAACAATGAGTGCAGTTTTCCCTGGGTAACTGGGCCAAAAACAGGCTTCATGTATAATTCCCTGCCTGCGTGTGGCTACTTCCAAACAAATGTTCCGAGCAGAAGACCTCAGCTTCTCAGAGAGCCTCCATGCCTCAGTTCTCTCTCTGGTCCTGCCCTGAACCGGGATTCAGCAGGACTGCAATTCCGTGGCTGCCCAGATGCACTTTGGTGCTTCCTGCTGCTTCACATTGGGCTGTAGGTCATTCCTGTGCTAGGGAAGGTCACAGGCTTGTTAATTAGAAGGAAAGCAAAGACAGACAGGATACAAATTTTCCTAGAAGGACACCAGCATGTGTGATGTTAGTACCATTTTCAACTTTTAGCGGTGATTATGGCCACCACCCTTTCCTGCTTCCTGAGGACAGCAGTTCAATAGGGCTTCCAGCACAATTAGAGTGGACAGCTTAGACCGAGCCACGGTTGAGCGGGGTGGAGGCCTTAGACCCACAACACTGATTTTTTTCATTTGACGACTCAAGGGGGTGCTCAGGCAAAACCACAACTGGGAACACACACGATTTCCTAGTTTTATTTTTATTTGTATGCGAGGTGTATTTGCATGACATTTTATTTTTGGCAAGCACTTCTACATTCACAATCTCATTTGAGCCTTACCAGAATCATGTGAAATAGGTAAGGTGGGGATTAATCTTCCCCTTTGATAAATAAGGTATCTGAAGCTCAGAGAGCTTCCACAGGTAGTCATGAAAAGGTAGGACTAATTCCAGGTTTTCTGGCTCCTTGACCCTATTTCTATCATATCAAATCACCATGCATTACAACCCAGAGAGAGCTGTAGGTTGGCCAAATCCCATCAAATCTGCTCAAATGGACCTGGGCTTTTTTTTTTTTTTTTTTTTTTTTCCTGCCTGGCTTCTCTTCCTTTGGGAATCCCCCAGCCCCCAATTCTGTAGTATCCATCCACTTCGGCTGTGGTAGAACCCACCATATTCCTAACTGCAGACAGGGAGCTATAAAGCCTGGCCACTCAGAGAATCTATTATCCTGGCCACATGATTGGCTCAGGCATGAGCACATGATCTAAGCTGGCCAATCACAGTCTTTTCTGAGCCTTCTGTTAAAACTCTTGGGAAAGACATACTCTTTTTCTCGGGGTTCTTGCTGATACGAGGCAAGAGTGTGACTGGGAATGAAGGGAAGCAGAGGCTACCAGAGCTGAGAGATGAAGAGGGTCCTGATGTTATTATTGGAAACGTTGAGTCCAGCTGTGCCTGAAACTCTCCAGTTAGCCAATAGATTCCTTTTTTTACTTAAGCCAATTGGAGTTGTATTTATGACACTTGCAAATACAAAGAAGTTATTGACTAATAAAACTGTCATTTCTGTCTCTCTCAGATTTAGGAAATTACCTCTTTAAAATTGTTTATTTGCCTGGGTGGCTCAGTCGGTTGAGTGACAGACTCTTGATTTTGGCTCAGTTCATGATCTCGGGGTCATGGGATTGATCCCCCCTCCCCATTTCCTGTTGAGCCCTGCTTCAGGCTCTGCACTCAGCAGGGTGTCTGCTCTAGATTCTCTCTCACCCTCTGCCCCGCCCCCTACTCACACAGGCTCGCTCTCTCTCTCTAAAATAAATAAATCTTTTTTCAAAGAAACCTGTTTAGGGGCACCTACGTGGCTCAGTCGGTTAAGCGGCTGCCTTCGGCTCAGGTCATGATCCCAGATTCCTGGGATCAAGCCCCACTTTGGGCTCCTTGCTCCACGGGGAGGCTGCTTCTCCTCTCCTTCTACCTGCTACTCCACTTGCTTGTGCTCTTTCTCTCTCTCTGTCAAATGAATAAATAACATCTTTAAAAAAAAAACAAAAACAAAAACCTGTTTATTTGTAGTATGCTTTATTCCTTTCAACAAAAAAATTCTGAGGCATCTTATAAAAATAAATAAGCAAAATAGGCAAAAAGCCAAAATCAAAAGGTAAGTTTAAATTAAAAAAAATTTTTTTTTTTAGAGACAGAGAGAGAGCCCACCTGAGCACAGGGTGCGGGGAAGGGGCAGAGGGAGAGAGAATCTTAAGCAGGCTCCACCCCAAGTGCAGAGCCCAACCCGGGCTTGATCTCAGGACTCTGAGATCCTGACCTGAACCAAAATCAAGAGTCCAACGCTTAACTGACTGAGCCACGCAGCCACCCCTCAAAGGTAAGTTTAATATATAAAATACATATCATACATGGGGCACCTGGGTGGCTCAGTCGGTTTAGTATCTGCCTTCGGCTCAGGTCATGATCCCAGGGTCCTGGGATCGAGCCCCGCATCGGGCTCCCTGATCGGCGGGAAGCCTGTTTCTCCCTGTCCCTCTGCCTGCCACTCTGCCTACTTGTCTTCTCTATCTCTGTTAAATAAATAAATAAATAAAATTAAAAAAATATATATCATACGTATATGTATAGCACATCTTTATATTCAATTGACAAAACTATTTTTAAAATTATAATTAATTATAATTATGTTGAAGATGCTAGGAAATGGACACTGTTGGAGAAATTATAAATTGGTGCAAATCTTTTTGGAGAGAAATTTGACAACAACAATTCTACTTTTAGGAATGCATCTGAAGGAAATAATTAAATAAAAAAGGATTATACAAAGATTTAGCTATAGGGATGACTGTTACAATCACCGAAAATTGGAAAATAGCTTGGATATCCAATGACAAGTTATGGGTCAAAAATAGTACGTCTACTCATTGGAATACCATGTACTTATTAAAATAATGATGTGGATTTTTATTTACTGACCTGGAATAATATTCACATGTTGTGGAATGGCTTTGGACTAGCACATCTAAATTCTCCCTAGGCCACAGCAGATCCATATAAATCGTTCCCTCTTAATCCCATGCTTTTTAAGAAAACAAAAAAACCTATTCATTGGTTGTGGTAATTAAAATAGGAAAAATATAGAAGTGGCAAAAATTGCCCTTCTATTTTCACAGTTTGGGTATTCTTGTTTGGGTCAAATTTGGTTCTCCATAGATGTGTGGTTAATTATGGGTGCTTGGACCCATGTGCTATCAATACACTCTCCATTTTCAAACACTTCAGTAGTATTGGAGGATTGTTTATTGGCAGTGAGTTGAGTCTCAAGCATCATCTATTCTAGGCCACTGATCACCAAAATGTGTATATGCTCAAAACAAACCCCTGGGTTATAAGAAAAAATTTTAGTATTTCTATTTATGGATAACTCTTTTTCTTTTTTTCTTTTTGTTATGTTTTATAATGTATATAATACAACTGGATAAAATATAACAAATTAGTATACAAAGGTTGCTAAATGGTTTTGATGATAAAGTTGTGTTCTGGTTATCTATTGCTGTGTAACAAACAAACTGGAAACTGAGGGGCTTAAAACTCCATTTTATTTTGTTCACAATCTTGTGGATTAGTAATTTGTGAAGGACTCACCTGGGCAGTCTATCTTTGCAAGAAGCAGCATTAGTTGGAAAAGCTCAATTGGATCCATAAGATCCACTTCCAAGATGCCTTCCAAGATGCCTGGCAAGTTGGTGCTAGCTATCACTTGGGAGCTCAGCCAGGGTGATTGGTTAGGGGAGGGGGTGTTTCTCAGTTATTTTCCATATGGCATCTGAATTGGGCTGCTTGTGCTTCCTCACAGAATGGTAGCTGGGTTCTGAGAGGGAATATTTTATTTTATTTTATTTTATTTTATTATGTATGTATTTATTTTTATTTATTTATTTGAAAGGGTGAGAGCAAGAGAGAGAGAGAGAGAGAGAGTGAGCACGAGTGGGGAGCAGAGGGGCAGAGGGAGAAGCAGACGCCCCACTGAGCAGGGAGCCCAACACAAAGCTTGATCCCAGGACCGTGGAACCATGGCCTGAGCGTAGACACTTAACTGACTGAGCCACCCAGACTCCCCCTGAGAGGGAATATTTTAAAAAACAGGAGGTAGAAGGTAGAAGTTGCCAGTTTCTTAAGGCCTGGAGCAAGAAAATACCAGAGTGTCATTTCCATCATATTCTACTAGTAAAAGCTATTCAGGAGTCCATTCAGGATTCAAGGGGAAGAGGCATAGAAACTACCTCTCAGTGAATGGTCTGTCAAGGAGTTTGTGGCCATCTTAATTTACATTTCTCTCTCTCTTTTGTGATTGGCTTTATAAGTAAGCATTTTGTCACCCAAGAATGGAAAACTTAACATGTTCAATTTCACAGCAAGAAAATACGGTTTTTATTTTTTTATTTTTATTTTTTAAGATTATTTATTTATTTATTTATTTGAGAGAGAGGATGAGAGGAGAGAGAGAGCACATGAGAGGGGGGAGGGTCAGAGGGAGAAGCAGACTCCCTGCCGAGCAGGGAGCCCGATGCGGGACTCGATCCCGGGACTCCAGGATCATGACCTGAGCCGAAGGCAGTCGCTTAACCAACTGAGCCACCCAGGCGCCCGAAAATACGGTTTTTAAAATTAGATGCCGGGGCGCCTGGGTGACTCAGTCGTTAATCATCTGCCTTCAGCTCAGATCATGATCCCAGGGTCCTGGGATCGAGCCCTGCACCGGGCTCTCTGCTCTGTGGGGAGCCTGCTTCTCCCTCTCCAGCTCCCCCTTCTTGTGTTCCCTCTCTTGCTATCTCTCTGTCGAAAAATAAATAAAATCTTTAAAATAAAATAAAATAAAATTAGATGCCATTTTAAAATGAAGTATCAGTTTAGCCTACTTTTTAAAACTTCTTATTGAAGTATTATTGACATGGAATATTACATTAGTTTCAGGCATGCAACATAATGATTTCATAATTACACACATACATTATGAATTGCTTTTAAGTTTAGTTAACATCTGTTACCTTATAAAATTATTACAATAGTGTTGGCTATATTTCCTATGCAGCATTTTTCATCCCCATGACTTATTTATTTTATAATTGGCTATTTAGTATCTTTTGTGGTTCCATACAAATTTTAGGATTATTTGTTCTAGTTCTGGGAAAAATACTATTAATATTTTCATAGAGATTTCACTGAATCTGTAGTTTGCTTTGGGTAGAATGGACATTTTGACAGTGTTAATTCTTCCAATCCAAGCACAGTGGATCTTTCTATTTATTTGTGCTGTCTTCAATTTCTTTCACTAATGGCTTATAGTTTTCAGAGTACAAGTCTTTCATCTCCTTGGTTAAATTTATCCTTCAGTATTTGTGTGGCCATCTTTAATTCACCATATGGTATGTGATCAAAAATGTCTGAAGACCACTAATTTAGATAAAAAGAATGTGTCCCAGCAGCTCTGCCCCCAGACTGGGACTCAGCTCTCTTACATAAGGAATTCCTGGCCATCAGAACCTGGTCTGCTCCCACTGGTGCACGCCCTCAAAGCTGGTTCATCAGGAATGAGGCTCAGGCTTCCCTCTTAATGGCTTTTTTGATCCAAAAGCACAGACAGAAGAATATATGCAGGACAATGTGGGGAAAAATAGAGTTTAACTCTCATTGGCACCACTGGTGTTTCTTGTTCAATAAAATGGTTTGACTAGGGATGCCTGGGTGACTCAGTGGGTTAAGCGTCTGCCTTCGGCTCAGGTTGTGATCCCAGGGTCCTGGGATCGAGTCCCGCATGGGACTCCTTGCTCAGCGGGGAGCCTGCTTCTCCCTCTGCCTGCCGCTTTCCCTGCTTGTGCTCTCTGTCTCTGATAGATAAATAAATAAATAAATAAAATATTTTAAAAAATGAAATGGTTTGACTAATAGAGAAATAAAATGTCTATCTGGTCTGGTTTTGATGACCTTTTAAAAAATGTCTCCTTTACAACAGTATGCTCTAAACCAAAATATATTGAAAATTAACCTAAATATAGGCAGAATGACTTTTATGACTCAAAGGATATGATTGTAACAGTATTCTGCCAGAAATTTCCCAGGTGCACAGGCTGACACCTGTTTTGCCTTTCACATCAATCAAGTAAAATAATCACAAACAGAACTTTAAGATTCCTTCCATAATACATACTCTTAAAGAAAACAAAGTGGGTTACTAAACAATATAAACCCATTTTTGTAAGAAAATATGTGTGAGAGAGACAAGAGTAAAATTTTTCACTATTGATGATCTTAACCTTTACTGTTATAAAGAAAAGATCCTGAGAAGAACATGTTGTTTTCCTGAGCAGGGTGATGGGTGAGGGAGCAAATTAGAAAAAGTGAGATAATGAAAATTTGTTTCTCAGGAGAGAAGGAGGAGCTGTTTGAAAGTGGCAGAAGCAGAGAGGAAGAGTAGTTTAAAAGTGTGAGTCGGGGATAATTTTGCTGTGTGGGCTGAGGGGACTTGCCTCCAGGTTATCACAAACCCTCCAGTAAAATCGCACTGATTGACAATTCTTTTTTGGTGTCAAATTGTGTTCTTTGGGGGATGATTCCAGGTAATGTTGGTATAAATCTGTCGAAGGGAGATGCAGGCCAAGAACAAGGGTATAGCCTAAGCAAGTTCAAGTCATTTGTAAGTTACAGCTGAATAAGAAAAGTCCAAGATATACATTCATACCCCACATTGTGACAGTGAATACCTTTGGGTAGTGGATTACAAAGGATATTTCTTTCATTCCCTCTTCATTTTTGCATTTTTTAAAAGATTTTATTTATTTATTTGACAGAGAGAGAAAGAGCACAAGCAGGGGGCGTGGCAGGCAGAGGGAGAAGCAGGCTCCCCGATGAGCAGGGAGCCCAAAGCGGGACTCGATCCCAGGACTCCATCATGACCTGAGTCGAAGGCAGATGCTTAACTGACTGAGCCACCCAGGTGCCCCATCATTTTTGTATTTTTAAATTTTGCTATCAGTTGTGTTAAAAGGAAATTATTTTGAAACATACATGGACTTTGTGATCTGACAGATCTATGTTAGACCCCAGCTCCACTTCTTAAATTTGTGATTTTGGACAAGTTCCTTGATTTTTTAAACCTCAGTCTCCTCATTTGTATGAAAAAGATAATAATAAATTGCATCTTACACGTGAGTAGTTGAGATCATGTATGAAATTATGTGTGTAAAGTTCTTCAGACAGTGCCTTAGAACTGAGCAGGCATACAATGGATGGTATAAATTATTATTGTTTTGCTGATAACTAACATCCGATGGTGGTTCTCAGCTCCTGAAAATGACCAGCTTTTCCTGCTCACAGCCAAGAAATTGAGGCAGCACCTTATGGCACTATGTGTCTACATCCTTGAGAGAAGCAGCAGAGTAAATTCAACCCAGTTTTATCCCTACTACACAATATATTACCATCACGAAGAAAAGCCCCTCTGAGTACCTATTGTCTGCAGGTCATTTAAGTTCTCTAGAAGACACATGAAGTGTAGCCTTCATCCCAGAGCCAGGTCAGTTTTGGCCACTCACGCCCAAGTGTCTCAATTCCTAATTAAAAACACTTCAAGGATAGGGCGCCTGGGTGGCTCAGTTGGTTAAGCGACTGCCTTCGGCTCAGGTCATGATCCTGGAGTCCCGGGATCGAGTCCCGCATTGAGCTCCTTGCTCAGCGAGGAGTCTGCTTCTCCCTCGGACCCTCCCCCCCCATGCTCTCTCATTCTCTCTCTCTCAAATAAATAAATAAATAAAATCTTTAAAAAAAAAAAAAAACCACTTCAAGGATAGGGCGCCTGGGTGGCTCAGTTGGTTAAGCGACTGCCTTCGGCTCAGGTCATGATCCTGGAGTCCGGGGATCGAGTCCCATATCGGGCTCCTTGCTCAGCGGGGGGTCTGCTTCTCCCTCTGACCCTCCCCCCTCTCATGTGCTCTCTCTTTCTCATTCTCTCTCTCAAATAAATAAAATCTTAAAAAAAAAAAAACAAAACAAAACAACACTTCAAGGATAGGCTATGCTTAGGACCGGGCCCACATGTTCTTAATTCCCAGTGAAGAACACACATCACATTTCAGGACTTCTACACTCACCAAAGCGTTCGGATGTGGGCTTTGAGTTCCTTGGTGCTGTCATGTGACTGGCTTTTTGATGTGGTTTCTGTTCCAGTAAGTTAAACTCTGGCATCTCCGAACTGGTACAGCCTGCCACACTCAAGATGAATTCTGAGCACAGACGAAAGCTGAATCTGCAAGCCGGCAGCTCCGTGGGACCACAAACCGCCACGGCATTAATTAGCCGGAGGCTTTTCGGGGCGGCGTGGCCCCACTCTTCAGAGTTTTCTCGTTGCTGCCCTGGAGCCTGGTGATCTAAAACGGCGCTCCTCGACATATTTTTGGTCTCTGACCTCATCAATGGGAAAAAAACCCGTCTGAACTTGGCATATTCCTGCTTGAAGCTACAGAAGCCAACTGATGGGGATTTATGAAACATCTCCCCGTTCTGGGTGAGATCTCCCCCGGGTGCCTGGCGTTTGTTTAGTCATTACATCAATCAATCAATCAATCATGGCTGAACAAAGTATAAACATTGTGGTAAATATTACTAGTGTACTCTCCAGTATCAGGTTGGCTCTCCCCTCTCGGCGCAGAGAAGGCTGGGCTGCCCAGCCCTCTGCTGTGAGACAGTTACGCGACGGGTTTAGGTCAAGAGGACATTAGCTGCAATGACATCTCTCACTTCTCGGCCGAAGCGTGGAAGCATTGGGAGCGGCTGAGAAGTCCAGTCTCTTTCTCCCTGCTGAGGAGACCAAAGGAGTCGTGTGTGCTGGATGTTCCAGTTACTGATGGTAGAGCCTCCATCAGCCTGGATCCTTGGGTGACTGCCGGAGCTCCATTTTCCCAGCACACATACCCCCACCCTTGACTTGCGAGGGACATATGCAAGAAATGAATCTTGTTTGTCTCCAACATTGGGGTCTGGAGGTTAATTTGTTTACAGCACAATCTAGCCTATTCTGACTAATGCAATTATCTAGTGAACATTAGTAATACAGAGAGTGGTGTGCCATTCACCTGTCAGACCTGTCACTGGGAGTAGGCCAAGGCTGTCTAGAGTGCAAGATAGAGGACGAAAGGAATGCAGCAGTTCAAATGGCCAAGTTCCAGGGGCCTGGACTACACTGCAGTCTACTGTGGGATGTCTGGAGGCAGGGCAGAACTTCCAGGAGATGCTCAGTCTCTGAAGGTGCTTATCCCACGCACACCAGACTCCAGACCCAGGTCATGGAGCATGGCTGCCCAAGCATTCCCAGTTGACCGTGTACAGAGCCTCTGTCACTTGGTGGCGTGTCCGTAGTTTCCTAGAAGGTGAAAGATGCTTCATGGGTCACTCCAGAGTCACAGGATGTTAGACTATGATGAGAACTGATCACCTGGTCTGTATGGTTTTTTTGTTTTTGTTTTTAGGGTGTTTTTGTTTGTGTTTGTTTGTTTTTTGCATAGACCCTGAGTGTTTCTGGGTTCTACGCAAAACTACCAGATGGGAGTTAGGACATGCATAGCCACCATGTGAGGCTCACCGAAATGCACCATAAACAGTAAGTTAACAACCCTGGTGTGAGGGGAGTCAGTGCTGCACTCTCTATTCCTCAACCTGAAATTGTAGCTGCCCCATCCAAAGCCATGCACGGTTGAGTAAACTGGACAGAGAAGAACCTGGAAAGGGAATGAGGAGAAGTTTTCTTTCTTGTCATCACTGATCACATGGCTTATAGTGACCAGAAGTCAAAGTTACCATTTCTCCTCTGCCCGACCAGCCTGAAGCGAGCTGGCTTTCAGTTGATAGCAAGCAGCAGGATGATGCGCGTTACCTAATTCCTCATGGTGCCCAACTGCCTTCTTAATAGAACGGGAAGAAAGAAGGAACGCCGTTGGATTTATCTTCTCATGACTCCCTGGGCTGGAATTGCTAAGTGTTTATACTTCTGTGTAAAGCTGTCTTTGTAGAAACCTACCTCTGAATTCACTGGGAATGCAAAGCCAGGAGTCTGGCAACAATGAGATCAAAGTGTTGCCTGGAACCCAATTTTTTTTTTTTTTTCTACTTTGCTACTTAGCAGAACTTTTATGCTAAAGTCTCTCAGGGTTTCTAATTTTTATAAGGTAATTATTTTCAAAGTCAAAAAGGTGCAGTTTCCCTTACTGAAAACCTCCTGATGCAAGAGAAATGGGCTCTTGTTACAAATTACTTAAGTCACTCTGCTTCCTCTGTCTAAATCCACTCTGCTGGGAAGGCTAGCTGGAAGACTGAAAACCACAGCTTCATTCCCAGGTACACTGCAGTAAAATAATTACATCAGATGTTATTGTGGTGAATCCATTTAATATAAATTCCAAATGCAAATACATTTTTACTTTGAATATAATGCACTTAAAAAAGGAAAATGCCTGGACAGCTACATGCAGAAGAATGAAACTGGGCCATTTTCTCACACCACACACAAAAATAAACTCAAAATGGGTGAAGGACCTAAATGTGAGACCTAAAACCATAAAATTCTAGAAGAGAGCACAGGCAGTACTTTCTCTGACATTGGTCATAGCAACATTTTTCTAGATATGTCTCTTGAGGCAAGGGAAACAAAAGCAAAAATAAAACACTGGGATTAGATCAAAATGAAAAGCTTCTGACAGCAAAGGAAACAATCAACAAAACTAAAGACAACCTATGGAATGGGAGGAAATATTTGCAAATGACATATCTGATAAAGGGTTAGTATCCAAAACATATAAAGAAGTATACAGCTCAACACCAAAATACCTAAATAATTCAACTTAAAAATGGGAAGAAGACATGAACAGATACTTCTTCAAAGAAGACATCCAGATGGCCAACAGGCACATGAAAAATGCCCTCCATCACTGATCATCAGGAAAATGCAAATCAAAACCACAATGAAATATCACCTCGTACCTGTCAGAATGGCTAAAATCAAAAACACAAGAAATAACAAATGTTGGTGAGGATGTGAAGAAAAAGGAACCTTCGTGCACTGTTGGTGGGAATGCAAATTGATGCAGCCACTGTGGAAAACAGTATGGAGGTTCCTCAAAAACTTAAAAATAGAACTACCATATGATCTGGTAATTCTACTACTGGGTACTTACCCAAAGAATCTGAAAACACTGACTTGAGAAGATATAATCACCCCTATGTTTATCACAGCATTATTTACAATAACCAAACTATGGAAGTGGCCCAGGTCTGTCGATAGATGAATGGATAAAGAAGAGGTGGTCTACACACACACACACACACACACACACGGGAATATTACTCAGCCATGAAATGGGATGAAATCTTGCCATTTGCAACGACGTGGATGGAGCTAGAGAGTATAATGCTAAGCAAAATATGTCAGAAAGACAAATACCATATGATTTCAGTCATGTGTGGAATTTAAGAAACAAGACACATGAACAAAGAAAAAGAGATAAACCAAGATAACAGACTCTGAACTCTAAAGAACACACTGCTTATTACCAGAGGGGCGGTGGGTGGGGGATGGGTGAAATAGGTGATGGGGATTAAGAGCACACTTATCATGATGGGCACTGGCAATATATATTGTTGAATCACTGTATTGTACTCCTGAAACTAATATAACACTGTGTTAACTATACTGGATTTTTTTTAAAAAGCTGGATAAGAAACTTACATATGATTATATGTGAACCACAAGAATGAACAGATTGTTTGCTTATAATTATATACAGATAATATACATAAACTTCACTTTGGAAAAAAAAAAAAAGAAAGTGCCTATGTTTTTAAAATAGAAGCCAGGTTTTTGACCCCCTGCCCTGACTAAAGAAAGGATTTGGAGAGTGTGAATAGTGTCAGTTGAAAAATATTGGCAAGAACCTATGCAGTGGTTTCCTACCTTTTAAAATCCATATCCAAAGTGTACTTCAATTATGATTTCCAAATCTCACCTAGATACTCTGTGAAGTGAAAGAAAAAGTCCCAGATCTTGGGATGTATCACACTTATTTTTCAGGCGCACTGAGAGTGCTTTATTCCCAGAGGCTGCTTCTACAAAGATTCCCGGGAGCTGGGGGGCAGGCAAAGCCCCTTGCTCAGAACCCCAAGGCCTGAGCCAGACCTGGAACCAGTTCCGTCTACTATTATTGCCACATGCCAGGAGGAACGAGGCCCTGGATGGGCCTCTGTTGATGCAAAAAAAAAAAAAAAAGAAAAGAAAACATACCTTTCTTTCACATTGGTCCGTGACTGAGGTAGAGCACCATGACTCTACCAAATGGAGATTCACCCGGAAGTTAGGAGGCGTGTGCCATTTTTGCAATCAACAATTAGAATTTTCCATGCCTAAATAGGACTTATAAGTAAATGAATGATCTCCAAACAACTAAAACTGCACAAACAATGAAAGGAAAGGAGAGAGGAGGTTGCGTTTCTCATATGCCACAGGAAGGTGATGTCGACTCAAGTCTCTGCTTCGCTCTGGGCCAAGGCCATTAGAACTAAGTTCTGGGAAGGAACACAAAGAGACTCTTAACGAGCTCCTATAATGAATGGCTGTTCTTGCTGCCTGAAGCATCACATCTGATTGAAGGGCCCTCGAACTCTGCTCCCACCCCGCCAGCCGGGGGAGCTGAGATTGATGTGCAGAGAACACGAACCCTGGGCTTTTGAGGTCAAGTCAGTTTGAGGTCAAGTCAGAATTTGTTTCTGTCCTGCCTTTCAAAGCTTTGTTTTTATATGAACCATCCATATTAATGACGCAGCATTGCTGGGCTGGGGAAGTGGGGGGCGGGAACCTTTGCGGAGATGCAATTCAGAATGGACATTCATTAGAAACGAGGGAGGCTGGGGCTTTTCCTAAAAGGATTGATTAGAACTGGAATTCTGTTTAACTGGCTACTCCACCCCATCAAATCCCACCCCCAGGCTGTTGGTTGCCTTAACCAGAATAAATAATAAATGCATAAAGCTCAACAGGGATTCTATTCAGAGTTACGGCCACCCATTTCCAAAGCCCAGGCCAATGTAAAGTAACCCAAGACTTCACTCCTCTCCGGGAGGCTACCAAACATCCTCTGAGGCAATTGAATCATGGAACCTGTGCAAATAAGATTTGAATGGAATGCTATTTCCAGACATGGTGAAAGCACTTGCAATGAATTGAGTATTTATTCTGTACGTGTACGTGAAGCATAGTTCTTGGACATACTAATGATGGTAACAGCTAATTAATGGCTTTCCTTTGTAAAACTTTTAAGTTCACACAATAGTTTCACAGGAAGCATCTCTTTTATCTTCAGAATAGTATGGCAGGTAGGATGTGCATCACTATTTACATTAAGTGAATAAGGAAGCTGAGAGTTGGAGGTTAAGAGGCTTATCTGGAGTAACAGAGCTAATTGATGTTTTGGATGTAGGATTAGAACAAAGATTCCAGGTCCAATGCTTCTTCCAATCCATCCCACTGTCTCTACTAAACAAACAAACAAACAAATAAAATCTTCCTCTTTCTTGAAAGCTTAGAAACTTACAAATTTAGTATTTATTATTTTGTTTGATGGAAATGAAAAAATAGCTAATATTTGTTGACTCATTACTCAGTTGAGTCATTGTGTTGACTATCAAGTGCTCAACATAATTTTTCTCATTTATGAGGTAGGTATTAATGTCCCCATTGCTATAGATGAGGAAACTGAGCACAGAGAGGTTTCTGTAATTTGTTCAAATCACACAGCTAGTAAGTAGTGGAGCAAGGATTTGGAAACAGTCAGCATGACTCCCGTGCCTTAAGTACAGTGCTGTGCAGGCTCCTATCCTCACATCCATCCGGTGAGGGAGGCAGGTTTGTGACTTCTTTAACTGATGATTGAAGAACCATAGGTCCAGTTGCTAGGACACAGAACTACCCACTTTGCCAAGATGTTTGGCATCGTTTGAGTCCTTGTTGATTGTTACAGCTGAGGGACCAAGCTGGAACCAATAGACATAACTAAAAACCAATAGATATGAAACAAATAACCAATTGAAACCAATCGTTCTACTCTTAGATTCGGTTCTTCACCTGCCACCCTCCCACCCCATGAGAGCCCTCCTTTCCCATCGGCTATTTTTTTTTCACAATGGCACCACTTCTCCTCTTATTTCTGATCCTAAAAACCATAAAGTCCCTTCTCCCTCCATTCCCATATCCAGTCAATTATCAGGGATTCCTCTTTCCTGGCTGTGTATGCATCTGGACCTAGTTTTTCCCTCTTCTGTCCTACTGCCACTACCATAGTCCAGTTGAATGACCAGACGATGACCTCTCCAGTTTCAGGCACTTTTCACAGTAGAGTCCAACCTGTCCCCAACTGTCCTAAAAGCACAGCTGTCCTTATCACGTTGCATGCTATGAAACCACAATGGCACCCTGTTGTCTATACAGCCTGGTCTACTTTTCCAACCAACCCATCCTCTCCCCTTTTTTCTATTGTCAAGAAGTTCTCCTCAAAGTCCCCAACACGTGTATATCTCCTCATTGCTGTGCCTTTGTTGTTATTTTCCCTGTTGTGTTATTTCTCTTCTCTCATGCTTATTCCAATCCAGGTGTCCCTCCAGTCTTCTAGGAAATGTTTTCAGAGTACTCTTCTTCTTGGACTCCTATTGTTCCTATAGAAGGTGCCCCTGAGTTTAGTGTTTGATAATGTTTTCTAATTGTCTCGGTACTAATTTCATCTTTTACAGTAGACTGTCAGTTTAGTTTCCAAGGTCAAGGAACTCCTCAGCTTTTTTCATGATCCTTGTTGGGGGTAACAGAGATGGAACTTCTTAGGTTGACTGATTTCATTTGGTGAAGGTCATTGGCATCAGACCAGAAGGCAAACTAACACAGGTTGATTCAGTAGTTCTGATGAACAATCCAGCGGCCTCACTCTAAGATGGTTACTTCCCCAACACTTCATGCCAACATCAAATTCATTTGAAGGTCAGGAAATTATGAGAAGGCCAATTCACTTTCTGTAGTGGAGTTGTCTGTTTGCCCACCTTCTTGAACAGCTGAGGAACCCACCTTCTCTGATTCCTTTCCCAGGTCCCAGTAACTGTTGTTCTCTAAGGCGGAATGATAATGGAGGGGTGGAGGTGAGGGGAAAATGAGTTATCTGAGTGAAAGACCACAGCAAGTGGAAGCTGATTTATAATCTCCAAAGTAATACATTAGAGAGTGGAAAGTAGCTCAAGGCAGATGTTTTAAAATAATTCAGGAAACAGTTTTTACCAGAAGAGAAGTTGCTGGATACAGCTAAGCACTGTTCAGAATCAGCATGTTAAATGGCCATTCATCAAAGTTAAAGTTGCCCCAGGCAGATTTCTGAGAGACTCGTACTTTGGAAATATAATAATGATAATAATAACGTTAGTATATATGTACACATTTGAAAAGTGTGTCATACTTTCCGAACTATGTTCTCCAGCACCATTAGGAATTAAATCCTTGTGAGTTGGAAGGAGTTCTGAAGGTTATCTGGTTGAAATAGGCTAACATTTTTTTGAATACGATTTATATACTTTTCTCTTATTTTGTCAGAGACATAAATCTATCTTTAGATTTCTAGAGCATGAATGCAAAAAAAAAAAAAAGTGAATTTTCAGGTTCTCACAACCCAAAGTGGGACTTTTGTAGGAATAATAGTTGTAAAAACCAGGCTTTGTTGAGAGTGTAATGGGATTCTCTAAATTTCTTTAGCTCCCATTTAGCATAGCAAGAACCAAGTCTAGACATGGGACTCAGATCACAGAACTGTTTCCATGTATACAAATACTGATTCTGTCTATGATGGGTAAGTGGGGAGGCTAGGTGGTTTAGGGTAAGAGGAGAATGATGAATTGTAGAGGTAGGAAGCTTGTCCATGTCTGCTCTCAAAGGACCATGAGAAGGAAAAGGGAGACAGACGCTGGAAAGACACATTGGTCTTGACTTTCTGTCTCTGGGCTGCCCAGAGGGAAGGTGTGTTAGTTAAAATCAACACAAGGCCTTTCCCCCATTTAAGACGGCATGGAAACACAGGCTCCCCACACCATCTGGGAGTGGCTACCTCAGAGTAAACTCAGCTTGGTTAGACAGTGCAAGGGCTAGAATTTAGCTTTCCCAAGCCACCGTCAGTTCCTGTGTGGTGTGGAAGGAACTCAGAATCTCCTGTGTGCCCCCTGGGGGGTGGTGAGGCCCAGATGTTGCTTGGAATCTGGCTAGAAAACATACCAAAGAGAGATGACTGCGGCGTGGGCAAGATGGCACTGTGGCCAAGGGATGTGAAATAAACTGCCTAGGCCCTGACCTCACAACCAAACCCAGGGGCCCAAAGCCCGAGGGAGTGCCAAAGGGGGCTACAGTCAGAAAAAAGGAGGCTGGGCTCTGACTCAGCTAAGAGAGAAGAGGAACAACAAGCTACCTGGCCCATAGCCTTCCACAGCAAACACTGGCCAAATGCCAAGAATTAGGACAAGCTGGACATCAGTGGTCAGCAGTCCAGGGAGCAGCCCAGACAAGCCACCCTACAGCAGACATGGGAGGATCCAGAGAACACCCTGGCCCCAGGCCTGTCCCCCTTCCACCCATGAAACTACAGCAACCCCCTTATGCACCCAGGCACCTTCTCGGTGAGAGAAGGGAGAGGAGAGAGACATGTGAGACTCTGAGCATTTTGCCAAAACCAACACAAAATAAAAACTGTGTTATCTAAAGAGGACTACTCCAGAGCCTGGGATTGGACTGAGACTGGAGGGTTGGAGTAACTTTGTTTCCCACACCGCAGTGGGATGGGGGCTCAGTGAACAAATGAGAGCATTTCTACAGTCTTCTGCACTCGACTCTGAGAGTAGGGTGAGTGCTTTAGTGACTCTGCTCCCTCACGTGAACTTCTCTTTTCTGAGCAGGAAAAGGCTCATGTGGACCAGCGGACCAGGAGAGGCAGACGTTACTATATTCATTTTGCACATGTAGAAACCAAGGTCCAGCGATGACATGTCTTATCCATGGTCAAAAGGCAACTGGGCGGCAAATCCACAGCAGGAGTCAGGACCTCCTGATCCCAGCCCCAGGCTCCTCGTGCCAAGCTCACGACACTGCAGGAGACACCCAAGTAAAGGGGCCAGTAGAACACTGATGAAAGGGGTTTATGCTCAGAAGCACGCCTTCGGTTCCTGTGTTCAGGCCCCGGTCCTTCCTTCTCATCCTTGTTCAGGAGAATCCTAAGGCTGCCAATGTTTCTGGGGCGTATTTACATGTGGGGGCGGCATGATTCTATGTCCCATTCATTATGCCAGAATGGAAGAGAGCTGAGAGGACATTGATTGAACAGAGTGTTTCTTTTTCTTTCTCTCTTGTTTTTTCTCCCAAGTATCACCTAAAATTGAAACCTTTATTGGCTGCAGTTTTTATCCATCTGCAAAAACATATTAGAAAGAGAAAGAGGTTGGCAACTGACTTCAGGCTTTTTCCCCCAGAGTGTTACTTACCTGACTTTAACCAGATGCTGTGTATCAGCCTGTCTCTCTCCTCCATGCTCAGCAGGTAAAAGACAAAAATGCGAGGAATAGCTTGTTATGCTATGGACTCTCTCCCCTCTTTCTCTTTCTTTCTTTCCTTTTTTTTTTTTTTTTTTATCCCAGGACCGGATATACAAGTTCCAGAAGAGGAATATACATCCCCAGAGTCTGAAATCAAATCTGGAATTCATATCCTCTGTAAATGTACTTTATTAAAAGCAGGAATCAAGAAAGGTTTTGGAATTATTATATTGGAGGGGTTGATTGTGTAGAGGACTTGGAATTAGGGATAATTTTAGACATGTTTTGCAGGCAGCCAACTCCACGGGCGAATGGAAAAACTGGGCACTTTGGCATTGGTCCCATCCCCAAGGCTTTAAAACCAGCCCTCGGACTGCATTACCAAGGTCAGAACAGAAAGCAGGAGATTGCGCTAGAGCCCAGTCATCTACCTTTATTGCAATCAGGTGAACTGAAATTTCTGCAGGAGCGTCAGGCATCATGCTGTCAGCTTGGGGTTAATCTGCATAAAATCTGTTTGCTGCCACGTAAGGGTGTTTCCTGCAACCCCAGACAGGCTGCCAGGGCTGGAAGGCATGAGAGTGTGCGTGTGCGTGGTTGTGCCTGCGTGTACAAGTGTGTGAAGCAGCTGGAAGTATTGGTTGAGCTCCAGAACGAGAACCGGTTGAGGCTGCACGGGGACCAAGTGGGGCGAGTTGTTGGAGCTGCACGGGAACCCGCCTGCAGCCTCTACTGTGGGAGAGAGAACCACGACCTTGTCCGTTGTTCCCATAAGGCCCAGATGGTTTTCCATCAGTGAACTGTCTCTGAACGACTTTCTCCCCTTGGTTTTGGCAGCACATCCTTCTGAATACCAAGGCAGCTCACGGTATTTCTCTGATGCAAACCACCGCATCACAGGGGTCAGCCAACTCAACAGCGAGAGCAAAGTGATTATGGGATTCACATTCCAGTAATAAAGGAGGAGCTAAGCCCCCTAACCGGTCACAGAAAGGCGGGAGCCCCTTGTGAACCAGAAGAGGCCCCTAGAGTCCGAGAGGTCCCGGACAGACACTCGCGAATCCACCCCATCCCCCACCCCGCCCTCGGCTCTGCATTCGCATCCAGTATCTCTCCGATTGCTTTATTTGAAAAGTTCCCTTTTTCAGAACACATGGGGAGGTGCTGTGAACGTTCAGATGGCTAAGGTCCTTGACTTTTCATGTTGGCTGCCTTTCTACAACTTTTGAGTTATTGTCTTAATTATAGCAGCGATAAAGGAGAATTTGAAATTACCCCTACAGTGACTTCCAGGAGAAACAGCAGTGGGATCATTCTCCCTGTGTTCCTGTCTTCTGGAGAGAGCTGGATTCCTCCCTGAACCGCCCCCGCCCCTTTCTTTCTCCCTGCGCAGGGTTCTGGCCTCTGGAGATGAGCGTGGGCCTGGAGTCTCTGTCCCCAGGGTTCTCTGCAGGAAGGGTGGCTGCTCAGATTCCAAGCTTCCTGCCTGGACCAGTGACGATTCCAACACCCCCTCAGGGAGGCGGTTGTAATGTTTGTCCTGTAAACTCTTAGGTAACTGTTCTGTTCCACCAGAGGAGGTCATGTGGCTTCGAGAGAAAAGATGTGTTTTTCTGTGGGTAGCTAAGGACACTGAGACATGGCCTGGAAACCTCGCCGACAGAAGCCCCTCTCTGAACAGAGAGCACTGTTCGGGGAGCCAATGGGAAATGACGTTCGTGCAAATCAGGGTGCTATAAACAGCCCCGGGGAATGGCCTGGTGGCACTTACACATCCATCTTCAGAAACCTCACTGTAGAAACATCTTTCAGAAGGCACAAATCAGTGAACCGATACACGTTTCATGAGCGACTTTCCAGAATTCTAGGCCCCTCTGCCAGAATGTTCCAGGGCATTTGTTCTTCCACTAGTTAACTTTGTGGCTGTGTTTTTCATTATTACTTCAGCTGTAGTTCTGAGTCTCCCCCTCCTTTCAGTTCAGGTCATCCTGCTTGTCTCTAAAAGCCAAAAACTTTCCCAAAATGCATTGAGAGCAGCAGGTTCTAAGTGACTAGAAATGACTGAAGGAGGGGAGAAGGGGGCTCTGGCCCCGACCTTCAGTGGGCCTCAGGCTTTTCCCTGTGGCCTCACCTGCTGCCTCGCCTCAGGTGCAAACAGAGCCAACCACTCTCAGCTGGGATGTTTTTATCTTCTTGGTTGTTTTTTTTGTTTTGTTTTTTAATGGAGGTATAATTTACATACGATGAAATGTGCAAATCCTAAGCATTTGTTTATATTTATATTTATCAAACTACTACCACCCAAATCAAGAATATAGACCTTTTCCAAGACCCTAGGGAATCTCCTTGTGCCCATCCTGTTACTGCATGTGTAAAGTCCCTCCATGAATATCTTGTGTTATCGGGCTCTCTCCTTACTTGGGAGTGTCTTGACTCATTGCCTCCCTGGCTCCCCACCAGCTCGTTCTCCAATCTTTCCCTCCCTGAGACACCCTCTCGACAACAGGACAGCCAACAGCCAAGACAGCTGGGTGAGGGAGCTGGGGCAGATTCCATTGTCTTCTTTTGAAAAGTTATCAGCTGGAAGCTCAGAGAAGTCAAGCAATTGGCTTCTGGCCACACAGCAGTTAAGGAATGGTTCGATGGCTGGAACCCAGCTCCTGCAGGTTTGCTCTTGGCTCTCTTTCCTCTGCCTGGGCTTTACTCACTGCACAAATATGGCCATTTTCAGAAGAGCACAAAGCTATGCCCCGCTGCAGTGAGAACTCATCACGATGCAGACCACACACGGGGCACAGGAGCGGGTGCGTGGAGCCCAGCTTCGTCCAGGTTAGATGAAGTCCCGGCTGCCCCTCGCCTGACCGTCAGCCCCGCCTGGCAAGCTGGTGATGTGTGTTCTCTCCTCCCACCCTCTCCCTCCTCTTCAGAGCCCCAACACCAACGAGGAACGGAACACACGGGTCCTCAAGCTTTAGTATGCCTAAGAATCATCTGCGAAGTGGGCTGCACATGCCAATTCTCTGGCCTGGGGCAGGGCTCAAGGGTCTGCATTTTTACCAGGCTTGCTCTCCCCATCCCCCACTCACCCCAGGGCATCTGTGGGACCGAATAAACACCGTGTGAGAGCTGCTCTCTCTATCTCTTCCGCCTCTGTAGCATTCAGCAGTTCCCACGTTCTACCCCTCTCCCACTTGTCCCTCCCTTCCTGGAAGATTTCCCTCATCCTTAACTTCTTCTTCCCGATCTTTGCCATCTGCCCAGTCCCTAGATTATCGGGTTCCTTTTGATCATGAGTCTAGTATTCAGCCTGTTCACCTAATTTCTAGTTCTTCCCCGAATTGTCCCTTAAACTCCAGAGAGCCTTAATGTTTATGGTGATTTAACCCAGTCCACACACACCACATACACATGCAAACACATCCTCTGCCGAAAACCCTCTTGCAGCTCCACTGAGTCAAGCCCAGACTCCTTCAAGTAGCGCATCAGACCTCTAGGTTCATCATCTGTCCTGCTTCCCTGAGAAATACCCTCTCCATGATTTTCCTGCATGCCTAGGCAAGCTCTCCTCCCTTTGCCTGGAAAAACCCTCCCTTGGGCCCATCTGCTGCACAAACACCTACTTTCCTTTCAGGACTGAGATTGAAGGAGGGTTTCTTCCTTCAGGAAACATCTCAGGCTCTCCCAATACCACCCCCTCACCCCCAGAATGGATTGTTCCTTCTTTTCAGGCAATGTCTTCTCTAACCAAATCAGGAGCCATGTATCCTCAGAACCGGCATGGGGTCTGAGGGCAGAGCCACAATCCAACATGTTCCTGGACAAAGGACTGTGGCCAGTTTTGTGTCAGGGTCGTGTGCTAAAATAATATGCCAGTGATAATGTTGATTGAGTGTTTCCTATAAGCTAGGCACGGTTTTAAGTGCCTTCCCCCCCGCCCCCATTAGGCTTGTTTGTATAAGCTGTTTTTCTCAGATGTTGATTATTTAAAATGATCTCATGTCTGTAGAGTATAATGTCTCAGGTTTCAGAGGATGCAATGTAACTTTTAATTGTAGCATCTAGGAGTCAATAAATGCAATCGTGTCTGGTTGATCTGAGGGTTCCACCCCTATGGGAGGCAAGCTATAAGCTGGGTATCTATGATTCATTCATCTGAGTGGGATTTTTTCTTTCTTTTTTTCTTGTAGGTTTTAAAAATGCTAATTGAATAATTTGAAGGGTGATTTTCTTATGTCAGCCCCATCCCCAATATATCTGAAAATCTGAATAGAAGTCAATTAAGGGGGAAATGATTCAAAATACACAAATGATTCAAAACAAAGAAATTTATTTTAAAACCCACCTCTCTGGACTATCTCTGTTGCTCTCTAGACATTTAAAATGCCACAAGGAAGAGTAGCATTTCTCTAGACAAGGCTTCGCACTCCCCTAGATTTATGATGCAGGATATTGTTGAGGTGTCTCAGTGCAGAAGGGGGAGAGCTGCGACCGAAGCCTAGTGATCACTAGAATGTGCTGACATTTCCCAGCAGACCGGTAGTTTAAAGCCACCAGAAGGTACTTCTTGATTCATTAATCTCTTCGTTAAGGTGGGAGTGGAGACAGGGAAATCTGTTCAAGATAAGCATGACGTACAATACGACTTTGCCTTCTTATAAAGAGCCATCATTCACATAAATTGCATCCTTCAAACTTTCAAGGGATTAAATGCTACAAGACAGACAGCATCTGGTTCAAACAGCCTCAAATCAAAGTGGGTAACAATACACTGCATGGTGAATAACAGGCAGGCTCCTGTGTCCATACGAAGCCAAGAGCAGAGGGAAAAAGAAACCTGTGAGGGGCACCCTCAGAAAGTGTACACCTGTAGATGTGTTGGGGAAGATAGTGATGACTGTGGGGATAATAAGGCCATTCTTCTAAGGTGACCCTCAGCGGCAGGCGGCCACCCTCCTCCAGGGGGTGGAACACAGCTCTCCTTGACCCAGGGACCAGAAAAGAGAATAGAGGACAGAGATCCTCCGGTCTGAAAGCCACCAGGCAGGGCCATTAATTAATGTGCAGGCTCAAATTGGCTTCTTAAAGGGTTTCTTAAGAGAGCAGAAGGAGAGGCTGCTGGAATTAGAGAAAAAGTTGTGCAAGTTTGACTGCTTTGTCTCGGTCTCCTCTTTCTTCCCCTTCCCCCCTCAAGTCTCCCCCCCTTCATCTCCATCTCAGGCTCTCATTACTCTCATGACCTCTGCCCTTTGACCCTTCTGAGGAAGGATCAGATGCATGCCATTCACACCTCCATGTAAAGTTAATCCTCCCGGCATCTCCCAGGTATTCTGCTTTAGCCATACCCCCCAATGAAAGGCTCTCCTCTGCTGAAGAATTTCAGATTGACAATGCCATGTGCTTTTCTGACTGGTAAGAAATTCAAATGCTGAAGGTTTTGAGCAAGGCCTGCCGTGAGCATTTCAGGCCACCATTTTCTGGAACTTTTCCTGAGTCCTATTGGGAGTATTAATATTTAAGGATAGCATGCCCAGAACTATCCTAGGTTTATTTATATATTAATCTCTTTTATAGTTAGTTTTAATTTCTATCAAAGTTGTACATGTACCTTCTTAAACATGCCTGAAATTTAGACTCATCTGGAAAAAAAAATGTTTTAAAATCTTCAAGCCTAGACTTCACTCCAGACCAGCTAAGTAAAAATGTGTTGGAGGTATGGCCTAAGGAGGGGGCTTCTGAAGAAGCCAGGTGACCCAGTGTGAGCCCACTGACAGAGGTCTGAGGGGGATCATCCTACAAGGCATATTTAAAACCACCCCAAACCAAACAGCAGCCCTCTCCCCAAGCCTCACCTGTCTTATTTCTCACTTCCCAGAAATAATAAATTCAACTATCTGAGCTGACTCATCTGATATTTACCCTCGTATTTCTAAATTACATGATTATGTTGCTGCTACTTCATTTTCCAACGCTGATCATTTCTTGACTTCCCACCATGGAAAATGGGATTTAGCTGTTTCATACTACCACGGCCCACACCTCAAAAGCTCACACTGCCCAGCCCCCAACATCATCCCCATGCGGTTATAATTTGGTTATATCAATATTCACATTCTGATTATCTTCTCTGTTTGCTTAGTTTTTATATGTACTTATCTATATAATTCAACCCCACACTCTCCCCAAATTGTTCTCGTCCCAGTTGGTGAAATGTTTTGAGGAAATAAATCACTCCCGCTGCCTTGGGACCTTCAATCTAGACTGCCACTTGGTCAGGCTGCTTCAGGGTGATCCCCCTCACCATCAGCCTAGGGATTCCCACCTTCTCTTGTGTTGGATCCATTGTCTTCATTGTCTTCTTTTTTGGTTTTCTTCCTTATTTTTGTGGAGTCTATCCACCAGGAGCTTCTGGGGAAAGAGTACATAGGAGCAAAGCTTTTGAGACCTTGACTGTCTGAAAATTCATTATTCTCTCCTGGAGTTTGGCTGGAGATAGACTCTTAGGCTGGAAATAATTTTCCCTCAGAATTTGGAAGGCATTGCTCCATTGTCTTCTAACTTCTGGTTGCTATTGAGAAATCCAATGGCATTTTGATACTTGATAATTTGCATGAAATTTTTTCTCTCTCTCTCTTAGAAAGCTTATTGGGTCTTCTCCTTGATCCCAACATTCTGAAATTTCATGACAATGTACTTGGTGTAGCTTTATTTTCATCCATTCTGCCAGGTACTCAGTGAGCCCTTTTAATCAAGAAGGCAAGCCCTAGAGTCTGAGAAATGGAATTATTTCATTAACAATTTCCTCTTTCCACTATTCTGTTCACTCTTTTAAAATTTTTTGTTATGGTCACCATGTTATACATTACATCCCCAGGACTTGTTTATCTTATAACTGGAAGTCTCTACCTTTTGACTACCTTCAGCCATTTTGCCCATCCCTCACTCCCACCTCTGATAACCATCTATCTCTTTAGATTCCACACATAAGTGAGATCATACAGTATTTGTCTTTTCCTGACTGACTTATCTCATTTAGCATAATGCTCTCAGGGTCCATCCATGTTGTCACAAATGGTGGGATTTCCTTCTTTCCCATGCTGAAAAATATTCCATTGTATGTGTATACCACATCTTTATCCATTTGCCCATCTATGGACACTTAGTTGTTTCCATGTCTTGGCTGTTGTACAGAATGTTGCAATGAACACAGGAGTACAGATATCTTTTTGAGATAGTGATTTCATTTCTTTTAGATAAATACCCAGAAGTGGAATTGCTGGATCCTATGGTATTTCTATGTTTAATTTTTCACAGTGGCTGCCTCAGTTGACATTCCCAGTGGTGGCACACACAGGTTCCCTTGCCACACTTGTCATTTCTTGTCTTTTTTTTTTTTAAGTAGGCTCCATGCCCAGCTTGGAGCCTAATGCAGTGCTTGAACTCACAACCATGAGATCGAGAGCTGAGCTGAGATGGAGACCTGAGCTGAGATCAAGATTTGGGCGCTTAACCAACTGAGCCACCCAGGCATCCCCATTTCTTGTCTTTCTGATACTAGCCATTCTGACATGGGTGAGGTGATGTCTCATCGTGGTTTTGATTTGCATTTCCTGTTCTCTCTTTTTGGACCCCTTGTTTAGACATTGAATCCCAAGGATTTGTCCTATAACTTTCTTATTTTTTTTTTCTCTTCTATTTTCCAATTCTTTGTCCTTCGGTTTTACTTTCTGGATGAAAGAGCACTCTCCTCATTTGTGAAATTTCCAACTCTTTCATTAAATCTTTCATCTCTGTTATCTTACTTTTAATTTCTAAGGTCTTCTCCTGTTTTCAGGACATCCTGTGTGTAGAGCCTTCTCTTGTTTCAAGAGTGCAATATCTTATGTCGTCAAGGATTTTGGAAATCCACAGTCAGCAGGGCAATGTGTGGCTCTGCTTCCTATGTGTAAAACCATCTTTGGGACTCAACAGTTACACACCTGGGCAAAGTGAATAGTGGACCATCTTTAAGAGATGGACGAGAGGTCTTACCAGCATAGTATATGTACAAAAATAGTGCACAAACCCAGAAAGGCACTGTCTCCTAACTATGCAGGAAGTTTCTCATCCATGACTTATTATTGTCCTTGAGGATTAGAGAATAAAGGATAAGTTCTCTTTTGATTGCTTTCGAATGCTATGGAAGCATTTGTTCTAATTTATAATCCATTTGTTAAAGATGAAATCTGTAGTGAACTAAATGTTTAGAATAATCCCTTTTTTCTATAAGCAACTTCTCATTTTACCAAGAGTGTTCACAAACATTGCCCCATTCGGTCCTCATAAAGATTGAGCAGACAAGCAGGTAATTCTTCCATTTCACAAATGAGGAGAGTGCTCTTTCCTCCACATGACACCATGTGGCCGTGTGATCACACTTTGCCACGGACAATGATATAGCAAAATGGGAAAAACAGTGGAGTGGAAATCTAGAGACCTAGATTTTAATCCAGACTTTATCACTAATCAATTAAGTGAACTTGGGTAATTTATTTCTTTTTCACTAACATTTTGGGGGCCCTTCCTATGTACTAGGTATTATGCTAGATGCTGGAGGTACTAAGTTAGATAAGACATGATTCCGGTCTTTAAATTGCTTAATTTAAAGTTTGAGAAGATGGATATAAACAATAATAAAAAAGCAGTTTTCTAGAATCATTTATGAAAGTAATATACAAATATATGTCTTGAAAGGCAATCAGAGGGCATAATTAATTCTATCCAGAGGGGAAAGACAGTGAAGTTTTCAAAGAGAAGGTGAAAAAAATCATCTTTAAAAAAATTGTTTCAAGAAAATTCAAACAAAACATGTGACATAAAAGGTGAAAAAGCACTATAACTTCCTCCCACCGAAAGATGAATGATACCAGCTTGATGTTGATTAGGAGATGACATTTGATTGATTTTTTTAAAATTATTTTTTTAAAAGATTATTTATTTATTTATTTGACAGCGAGAGAGAGAGAGAGAGAGAGAGAGAGAGAGTGAGAGAGCACAAGCAGGGGGAGTGGCAGAGGGAGAGGGAGAAGCAGGCTCCCCACTGAGCCCAGAACTCTGAGATCGTGACCTGAGATGAAGGCAGACGCTTAACCAACTGAACAACCCAGGCACCACTTGATTGATATTTTAAATGAGGAATGGAAGTTTTCCTGACACAAAAGGTGGCTGAGGATGGAAAGAGAATTCAAAGCAAAGGAAATATGCAAAAAGAGAAGGTAAACATGAGTGGCAGGTTTGGGGCACAAGCTGTAGTAAGTTGTGTGTGCTCAGGAGGAAATGGTAATAAATAAGTCAGGAGAACAAAGCAGCTATCAGAACATGAATGATCTTCTCTACCATGCTAAGGATTTTGGAGTGTCTGCAGTGATCAGGGAGTATTTTAAGTTGGGAAGTAGACAGGGTCAAGTCTGATCTTTATATACCATCTGGTGGCATTGTGGAAGGTGCATTAGGATGGGATGAGCAAGACTGAAGTCAAGAGACCAGTAAGGAAGTGTAGGTAAAAGTGATGAGTCTGAACTAAGGCAGGAGAGTGAAGAGAGAAAGGGAGGGATAGATTTGAGAGACTTTTGGGAAGGAGTGTTAATAAGAAACTGGAAGTGAGGATAAATGAAAAGAGGGGTCTAGGATGGCTCTCTGATTTCTGGCTTAAATAACTGAGTCATTAATGGCATAATTAACAAAGAGAAAGAATATAAGTTGGAGAGCAGGTTTTTTTGGGGGGGGAGAATGCCTAGAAGACATCTTGGGGAAGCTATCCAGGAGGCACTGGTTACAGAAGGTTGGCAATGTCCAGATCCCATGGGTCAATAATAGGTGACTCCTGGCAGGGGTACTGGCTAAGGTAGGGTTAGCTGGACCAGGAAAAAATGATTACTTGGTACAGAAGAAAACTCTGAGTATTAATATTAGTACTAGAGGAATAGTATTAAGCTTCTGATCCAAGCAGTGAATATGAAATCATAAAAAGAAAGAAGTCAAGGAATCGGGAAGTTAGGGAATGAGAAATAGCATGGGAGACAGAGTATACATGTATTAAGGCAGAGTATAGGGTGTGGGCTGCAAGAGAGACAAATATGACCGTTCTTTTCTTTATTATTGGTTATGACTGAGGATCTGGGAGCCCACCTTCTGGCTTAAAGTGCCCTCCCTGGGTCCAGGTGTGGCAGGCCAGATGTCTCTCGGGTTTGTCCAGTGGAAAGCCCAAGCCCATCTGAGAGAGGAGGGTCATCCTCTCTGTGGTTCTTTCCCTTCCTCTGCACCAAGTGCTAGAGCTGGCTTCAGCTCCAGCTTGCAAGATGAAAAGAATAGGGAAGCTGGCAGGAAAAGGGATACAGTTTTTGAGTCAATGAAAAGACCTAAGAATTGAACTGGGCTTTGTGTCAGGGTTGTACATCATGATCACAGGATGCTGGGCCCTCCTCAAGACGGTGTCTCTAAGCTTCAAAAGCAATCATTCCTAATTTGAACCCAAGTGGATGGCCTCCATACGTACATGCCTTACCAGTCTTCTTTGGCCAAAGAAATGGTCGTACTTACTGTATGGATACCTGGTGGGGGTGGATCAGGAACAGAGGCAGATACAAAAAGGGATTTGAGCCATTAAAAGAAAGCTGGAAAAGGCAAGATTTCTCCCCTACAGCCTCCAGAGGGAGGGAAATGTGGCCTTGCCAACACAAAGTGACACTGATTTTGGACTTCTGGCCTCTAGAACTTTGAGAGGATAAATTTCTGTTGTTTCAAACCACCAGGTTGGTGCTAATTTGTTATAGCAGCCACAGGAAACCTATACAACTGGTTATGAAGATGGGGTCACAGGGTTCCACAGCATAAGAGGAAAGTTGTTTTGGGTGAGAATAAACATCAACTGGTAGCTAAGTGGTTGCTAAAGGTAGAGTGGAAGTGAAGTGAAATTGAAATAAACTCCATAAGCGCTCACATGAGCTAGGAACTGGCAAGGCATCTGAAGTGCACTATCTCATTTAATTCTTACGGCCACCTCTTAAGGTTGGCTTCTTACCCCATCTTTTTTTGTTGGTGAGAAGATTAAAGCGCAGAGTGATTAGGAACCATGGTGATCAGGGAAATGGAATTTTGAAGTCCCATATCTCCATCTCCAAAGTTGGGTTTCTATCCACACCTGGAGGCTGAGGCTCCTATGGTTACTGGGTGCTTAGTGGACACTGAAGGGGGTACAAAAGTTGGAGTGGGGAGAAAGACTAAATATCTTTATTTATTTTAAAGATTTTGTTTATTTGAGAAAGAGAGAGAGAGCGCATGAGCAGGTAGAGGGGCAGAAGGACAAGCAGACTCCCTGCTGAATGCAGAGCCCAATGCAGGGCTTGATTCCAGGACCCTGAGATCATGACCTGAGTGGAAGTCAGGCACGTAACTGACTGAGCCACCCAGGCACCCCAAGACTAAATGTCTTCAATAAATGCTCAACTCTACCCCTGAGTCCAAGAAGCCTGTGTGCTTTGAAAGGGAGGGAGGGGAGTGTTGGGTCCTTCACTTGAGGGGTTTCAGGGACAGTGGTATCATTAGGGCAAAGTCAGGCCAATTAGGACAAGGAAGCAGAGAAGGCACATTCTAGAAAATGGAGATTTCTTGGCTGTGGAACTGGAAATTGCAGCGGGCACAGTGAAAGTCTTCAGAAAGGGAATCTTAGAGACTCCCTGATCCAGCAAAATAGCCATAGGACAGCATAGAAATCTTCCCATATAAACACTTAGAAATGTCTTATAAAATAAAACTCTTTAAATGTATAATGACAACACAACAACCTGATTTAAAAATGGACAGAAGGCTTCAATAGACATTTCTCCAAAGAAGATATGCAAATGGTCAATAAGCCCATGAAAAGATGCTTAACTAATCATTAGAGAAATGCAAACCAAAACCACAATGAGATACCACACCCATTAGGATGTCTGTATAGGAAGACCACATAGGATGGCTGCTATAAAAACAAAAACAAAAACTAAACAACAGAAAATAACAAGTGTTAGCAGGGGTGTGGAAAAATTGGTACAGCCACTGTGGGAAACATATGACAGCTCCTTAAAAAATAGAATTACCATATGATCAGCAATTCCACTTCTGTGTATACACCCAAAAGAATTAAAAGCAGGGTCTTGAAGAGATATTTGCACACCCATGTTCCTAGCAGCATTATTCACAATAATCAAAAGGTGGAGGCAACCCAGCTGTCCATTGATGGATGAATGGATAAACAAAATATGCTATATGCATACAATGGAATATTATATCAGTGTTAAAAATGAAAGAAATTCTTGGGGCGCCTGGATGGCTTGTTGGTTAAGCATCTGACTCTTGATTTTGGCTCAGGTCATGATCCTGGGGTTGTGAGATAGAGCCTCGCATCGGCACATTCAATGTGGAGCCTGTTTAGATTCTCTCCCTTTCCCTCTGCCCCTCCCCACCCCACTCGAGAGCACACTCTCTCACTCTCAAAAAAGAAAGAAAGAAAGAAAGAAATGAAGGAAATTCTAACACATGCTACCAGATGGATAAACTTTGAAGATACACTAAACAAAATAGGCCAGCCACAAGAGGACAAATATTGTATGATTTCACTGATGTGAGGCAAATTCATAGAGGCAGAAGGTAGGATGGTTGTTGCCAGGGATTGGTGGGCGAGGAATAAAGAGCTGTCTTGTCTAATGGGTACAGAGTTTCAGTTCTGCAAGATGAAAAGAGTTCTGTGGATGGATGGTGGTGACGGTTGAGTGATGTGAATGTACTTAATGCCACTAAACTGTGGTACACTTAAAAATGGTTAAGATGGGGACGCCTGGGTGGCTCAGTCGGTTAAGCGTCTGCCTTCAGCTCAGGTCATGATCCCAGGGTCCTGGGATCGAGTCCCGCATCGGGCTCCCTGCTCCGCGGGGAGTCTGCTTCTCCCTCTGCCTCTGCCTCTCTCTTTCTATCTCTCATGAATAAATAAATAAAATCTTAAAAAAAAAAATGGTTAAGATGGTAAATTTTATGTTATGTGTATTTTACCACAATTTTTAAAAAAGAAAATGAAAATAAACAGATAAAGCACGAATGAGCTTGACAGGTAGAAAAGGAAATCTCCAGGTGCTGAAGGGAAAAGAAATAGCTCAAACAGCAGACTCTGGAACTTATGCTGCCATGGCCAAGGGCAGATGATTTGATCTAACAAAGGCTAAGGGCTTGGCTGTTCACACCCATACAGGACAGGATGATGCCTCAAGCCTGGGTTGAAGTGAGGGTTATACAGTCCTCTATGTAAATCTCAGATGCTCTCAGAAAAGCCATCAACCTAGAAGGACATCAAGGAAGCTCATCTCTGCTCTGACTCTAAATGGGAAAAAACAGCCCCCTATGAAAAATCAAAACCCCAGTCATGTGCCTGGCACAAATTTAGAGCCCAACTATCTACTACCTGCATCAGAAGGAAACCCCAAGCCAAGAAATTAACATAAAATTGGTCTTTAGCCAGTGATACCCCTAGGATACCTAGAAGAAGCAAATATAAAACCACTGGAGCTGAACTTCAACACTCCACAACACAGAGAATTCGCACAGGAAAAATAAAGCCCTGCCTACAGTAAAAAATTATAAAAGCAGAGAGAAATAATCTACCATGTACAAAAGTCAGCAGTCAAAATAAACAATAGGGGTTAAACTCCTCAAGACTTTACATTAGTTAAACTATTGGATAGAGACTAAAAAACTAGTATTTTTAAATGGTCTTAAAATCAAAGGATATGTCGGGGCTCCTGGGTGGCTCAGTCGTTAAGCGTCTGCCTTCGGCTCAGGTCATGATCCCAGGGTCCTGGGATCGAGCCCTGCATCGGGCTCCCTGCTTGGTGGGAAAGCCTGCTTCTCCCTTTCCCACTGCCACTACTTGTGTTTCCTCTCTCGCCGTCTCAATCTGTCAAATAAATAAATAAATAAATAAATAAGATCTTTAAAAAAAAAATCAAAGGATATGCCTACAAACAGTACAAGACACTATTTTAAAAATAAAAGAAAGATCTCAAATGAGCTGGTGGAAACTTCTAGAAATGAAAAATATGGTTACCGAAACTAAAAGGGCAAGGGGTACAATAAATAGCAGATTAGACACACAGGAGAGAGAATTAGTTAAATGGAGAAGGGATCTGAGGAAATAGTCCAGAATGCTCCAGAGAGAGACAAAGAGATTAGATATATAAAAGACAGGTTAAAAGAAAGGATAAAAGAAAAGAGCCAACCTATGTCTCATAGGAGTACCAGAAGAAGACAAAAGGAAGAAGAAGAAATAATACTCAAACTCTAATATCAGGGCTCCAAATATGGTCTTGCCAATTACTGTCTTAGCATGCACAAAAAATTTAACCACTTTCTGACCCGGTTTCCCTGATTGTACAACGGCTGGTTATAGGGACCCTGCTGTGAGAATTAAATGAGATGACATGTAGAGCACAGCACAGAAGAAACATGTAAGATATGTGGCTATTACTGTTAATAATGGGAATTATCCCATGTTGATAGAAGATTCAAACAACTGTTGAAAGAATCACATGGAAGATCAATAAAAATAAATCCATACCTAGATGCGCACACCAAACTGCAGAACATCAGAGATTAAAATCTTAAAGCAACAGAAAGGAGAGACAAACGGCCTACAAGGGGACAAAATTAGACTTACAGCAAGGACCCTTCTCAATAGCAACAAAAGAGGCCAGAAGAGAAAAGAAAATGCCTTCAAGGTGCTGAGGGAAAATCACTGTCAACTTAAAATTCAATACCCAGATAAATTGCCATTTACTCTTGAAGGTGAAATAAAGGTATTTTTCAAGGTAAAAAAAAAAGAAGAAGAAGAAGAAGGAAAGTGATTCCAGAAGGAAGACATGGTATACAAGGAGCGGCAGTGAGAAAAGGGGTGGGCCTTGTTGGGGTGGGTGGGGGTGGGGAGAAGAGTCTGGGAATCCGTCTGTGGGAGAGGAAAGACAGCCTAGGAGTTTCTGTGGTGGGCGACCATGGTGAACAGCAGAGGAGCTGAGGTAAAGATTATAGAATTATGGAGGAGAGATGTGAATGGAAAGCTAATTAGAATTTTGGTGAGGGGAGAGGCACCTGGCTGGCTCAGTAGGCTAAGCCTGGGACTCTTGATTTTGGCTCAGGTCATGATCTAAGGGTCGTGAGATCGAGCCTGGGATGGAGTCTGCTTAAGACTCTCTCTCGGGGAAATTGGAGGGGTAGACGAACCATGAGAGACGATGGACTCTGAAAAACAAACTGAGAATAATAAAAAATAATAATAAAAAAAAATGAAAAACAAACTGAGGGTTCTAGAGGGGAGGGGGGTGGGAGGATGGGTTAGCCTGGTGGTGGGTACTGAGGAGGGCACATTCTGCGTGGAGCACTGGGTGTTATGCACAAACAATGAATCATGGAACACTACATCTAAAACTAATGATGTAATGTATGGGGATTAACATAAGAATAAAAAAAAATTTAAAAAAAAAAGACTCTCTCCCTCTGCCCCTCCCTGCACTCACGTGTGTGTGTGTATACACGTGTGTGCATGCGCACTCGTGTGCACATTCTCTCAAATAAATAAATAATCTTTTAAAAAAAAGAATTTTGGTGAGGGGACATGGGGGCCATCCCAGGGGTTTTGAAGGAACTGAGTCACTTTCTGGGCCTCAGTTTCCTCTTCTGCAGCACAGAGTGGGAGCTAATGGTCTCTGATGCTCCTTCTCCTCGGACGTTCTACAGTGTTGGATAAAGTGGGGGAGACATGAGGCCAGGGCTCCTGAGAATGGAAGGGCTAAGTGTCTGGAGACTTCTGAAACTCTGAGGGCGGCCTCAATCTGGCTCTGAAAACAATTCAGCAGCCGATATTGGACATCGAAAGTTCCTCCCAGAAGGAGGGGAGAGAATGGGCCCAGTAGATGACAGGCGAAGTCCTAAAAAGCCACATCCTGCCTTCCATGCTGCTATTCCATTCTAAGGGCTCTGAGTTTGACAGAAATCCAAACATGTCTTGTCGTAGGCACTTGCCCCTTTAATTTTCAAATTGATGTATATTTTAAGGGAAATTTAATCCATGTAGCTCTGAATTATGTACAACAATCTCCTTTAAGAGACACGATGCTGGGAGGGTTTTTTTGTGTGTGTGAATTTAGAACAACTTGTCACAAGATGCTCTTTTTTAACTGACTCTGTTTCCATCTCTCTCTCGACCCAAAGCCCAAGATTTTGGTCAGATGCTAGGAGCCTGCTAAGGTCTCTGTGCTTTCCTTCCTCCTCTTCCTTGGCAGTCAAAAACGTATCCAGGCCAGGGGGCGTCGGGCTTAGCTCTGTCAATGAAACTGTTGTCCTTGACGCCAGCACGAACAGGCCCTGACATCGGTTCTCAGGCACAAAGCCTGCATTTGAGGCAAGGTTGGCAAAAAGGACTCGGGTTTCCAAACCATGTTTCCTTAGGTGGCAAGAAGCACCCCGCCCAACCTCGTTACACAGTGGCAAACCTCACAGTGGCCTGTTGGTGGTTCAGACTCTTCTGCTAAGCAGAGCCTGGTCCCACAGGCTCCAGGAGAGGAAGGGATTCAGCCAGGATGGGCAGCAGGGTATTTTCCTTCAAACGTTCTCAAGTTCTGCTGGCTGAGAGCACATGGTCCCAGCTGACTCCGTGGATTGAGCAGTTCTGTGGTGTAACTCACTTCCAGGAATCTCAGCCAGCCCGGGGTGGGGAGCCTCGTTGCGTATTTACCCACAGACTGGTTCCAAGATGCAGAATCATGCCACTGGAAAGAATTTCCAGTCTGGCTCCCTGCTCAGCGGGGAGCCTGCTTCTCCCTCTCCCACTCCCCCGGCTTATGTTCTCTCTCACGCTGTGTCTCTCTCTGTCAAATAAACAAATAAAATCTTAAAAAAAAAAAAAAAAAAGAATTTCCAGTCTCTGACTTCGGGCCCCACCGTTTCTACATTTCCTTAACAACTGGTCATGATATAGGGGTTTAAAGCACATCTTTTCTCATACTTTCACATTCTTACTCATTTCACTTAGCTAACTTTGAGCAGGGGCTGCAAAGATCAATCAAAGGGAAGAGTCAGATCTTGCCACTTAAAAAGCATCATCAGAGCTGAAAACTACCTGAGGGCCGCTTTTCTACATTATCCCCCCCTCCTTTAAGGTTGGAATTACTCAAAGGAACTGCCTATGTGGCATAATTTTAGGGGTGACCTTCCCTCAATAATATCCCTCAATGACATCTGCTATTCCATTCCTAACTGTTATTGGCCATCGCGTCTGTGTTAGGATTGCTGGAGAAAGAAAAGAGAGGAATTTGGAACATACTTGTAAAATGCATATACTCTTAGAAATCAAAGCACACCAAGTCCAAAACACTTGATGTAAATGAGTTAATTAGAGCAGGAAGCCCAGTGAAACAATGTGGTTTAGCAGAAAGAACGCTGTGCTTGGAGTCCAAAACAGAGAGATTGAATTCTCTCTCTACTGCCTTTCTCTGCCTTAATTCCCTCATCTGTAAATTGGTGATAACCATCCCTATCTCACTGTAGGGCAGTGATTAAGATTTAAGTGTGTGTGTATCTATGAACATATTCTGTAATGACTCTATGAACGTCAGCACATTTTGAGATTTTGAGGGCAGGGGCCATGAGAAAGGAGGAAGGAAAGAAGATGGTGCCCTAGGATTTGCCACAGGCTGATGCAGTGCTGCGTCCTGATGAACTCCCCAACAGGGAGCCTCTGAGTCCACCGGGCAGCTTATTGCTGACCAGCCTTCCTCAGGATGATGCTTAAGAATTGAAAAAGGTCTGGGGCTCCTGAGTGGCTCAGTTGGTTAAGCATCTGCCTTCTGCTCAGGTCATGATCCCGGGGTCCTGGGATCGAGTCCTGCATCAGGCTCTCTGGTCAGTGGGACAGAGAGCCTGCTTCTCCCTCTACCCCGCCCCCCCACTCATGCTCTTTCTCTCTCTCTCTCTCTCATGCTCTCTTTCAAATAAATTAAATCTTTTAAAAAAAGAAGAATTGGGCGCCTGGGTGGCTCAGTTGGTTAAGCGACTGCCTTCAGCTCGGGTCATGATCCTGGAGCCCCGGGATCCAGTCCCGCATCGGGCTCCCTGCTCAGCGGGGAGTCTGCTTCTCCCTCTGACCCTCCTCCCTCTCGTGCTCTCTGTCTCTCATTCTCTCTCGCAAATAAATAAATAAAATCTTAAAAAAAAACAAAACAAGAATTGAAAAAGGTCTGAGAGATTGTTGTTTGTTGGGGTTCCACTCCAGTCCCCCTGGGGCCTGTGTGATGCAGCTGGTCGTTCTGGGGCCCCTCCACCAGCGTGTGCCGGTCTGTTCCCCCATCTTGGCTCTTCAGTGGAAGGCTTAGAGAGCCGGTTGGACAGTTCGAAGCTCCCTGGTGGCATTTTAATGAAGACTGTTATCTCAAGTGTAACTTTTTTTTTTTTTTAAGATTTTATTTATTTGACAGAGAGAGATACAGCGAGAGAGGGAACACAGCAGTGGGAGTGGGAGAAGGAGAAGCAGGCTTCCCGCAGGACCTGGAATCATGACCTGAGCCGAAGGCAGACGCTTAACGACTGAGCCACCCAGGCGCCCCCTCAGGTGTAACTTTTACTGACTCCTAGGGAAGCCTGCTCACCTCTGCTTGGGGCACCTTTACTCTGGCTTCATAAAATATTGTTTATAAGGCCAGGCTCAAATAAAGTTAGAACAGTACAGCAGGGTGGTGGGGATGGGTTATAGGACTCGAGCCCGTTACACAGGCAGATGCCCTGTCGCCCCTGGATCTGCAAACTGGTGGGTTGCCCCCAAGAGTTATTTTTCTATTCATTTGGGCAGATTTCTCCCCAAGGCAGGCTCTGGCGCTGCCAAACCGTGGCCATAGGGAGAAACGTGGGGCTGACATGTGAGCCCCAAGCCTCAGCGGGGAAGGGGGGGCGGTGTTGTTTCGCCGCCGGGCTTGGAAAAGCAGCCTGACTTTTGGGAGGGAGCCTAATTGATTCTACTGGTGGCAGCACTGTGCTGGAGACCCCTGGAAAGAATGATGTTTGGGGCCAGGGTACCAGCGCCGAAGGCGCACACTTCCTTTAATTAACAGGAGCCCGAAGCCAACAAACACTCCGGCATATGGGAAGTGAGGGCGGCGAACAGGCAAGCCTCCTGACTTCCTCAGGCAGCACCCTGCCAGCCAGGATTATTCTCTGTTCTTGTTTCCTCACAACACCCCCCCCCCCGACCCCCGTGCTTGGTGGAGAGGCCCCCCGCAGGTGCTGGCAGACCCTCAGCCTGGAGGCACCGCCTGAGCTTGTCTCCCGGCCTCTCTGGTGGGGATGTTTTTCCTGAGTGGCTCCTTTGAAGCCTTCAGAAAAGCCAGGGGACCTTCTGCCTCCTTACCTTAAATGGTCATCATCTTCTTCTTTTTTTTAAATGTTTATTTTTATTTATTTATTTATTTTAAGATTTTATTTATTTATTTGACAGAGAGAGAAGAGAGCACAAGCAGGGGGAGCAGCAGAGGGAGAGGGAGAAGCAGACTCCCCGATGAGCAGGGAGCCCGATGCGGGGCTCCATCCCAGGACCCTGGGATCATGACCTGAGCGGAAGGCAGACGCTTACCCTACTGAGCCACCCAGGTGCCCCTTAAATGGTCATCTTCTGCCTCCCTTTTTCGCTGGTTTGGTATCTCAGGGCTGTGGTTATTTCTGCTGATAAACTTCATCCTCTTCTCTCTCCAGATCTCCCGCAATCACCACCTAACCCACCCTGCAGGGTCTGAAATGGTCTCCAGCACCCGTGAAGCCCACCCATGAGAGGAGTGGGGCTGCCCTGTCTGAGGCTTTTCCCACGCACTAGGTGAGTGCCTCTCTTTTCTAGAGCAGTCTTTCCCAGGATATTATGCTCTATGAGTCTCTTTTGATGATTAGCAATTGCAATCATGGCTTGAGAGACAGGGATTCCTTCAGGAAGTGGAATACACCAAGTTATGTGCCAGGGATTGTGCTGGGTGCTGAGGAGTCCAGGTACCTGAGGTCGGACTGCTCTCCAGGTGAGGAGCCAGAGGTAAGGGCTCTGGGCGTCTGTCCAACGAGCTATTGGTACACAGTGCAAAGACCATCCTGACTGTGCACAGACCATCGGAATCAAAGCAGACTTGTTATAAATGCAGATTCCCAGGTCTCATCCCAGGACTTTCCAAATCAGAGTCTCAGGGAGGGGGGGCCCAGGAAGATATACTTTTTTAAAGATTTATTTATTTATTTTAAAGAGAGAAAGAAAGAGAGAGAGAGAGGTGGGGAGGGGCAAAGGAAGAGAGAGAGAGTCTTTTTTTTTTTTTTAAAGATTTTATTTATTTGACAGAGAGAGAGATCACAAGTAGGCAGATAGGCAGGCAGAGGGAGAGGGAGAAGCAGACTCCCTGCTGAGCACAGAGCCCGATGTGGGGCTCCATCCCAGGATCCTGGGATCATGACCTGAGCCGAAGGCAGATGCTTAACCATCTCAGCCACCCAGGCGCCCCAAGAGAGAGAGAGTCTTAAGCAGACTCCACGATGAGTGTGGAGCCTGACTGCGGGGCTCAGTCTCACAACCCTGTGATAACCACCTGAACCGAAAACCACAGTCGGAAGCTCAACCGACTGTGCCACCCAAGCACCCCAGGAAGATGTATTTTTAAGGACTTTCTTAGATAATTCTTATTCACCCTAAATTTTGAGAACCATTGTCCAACTTGAGAGCCACTGTTCTAGAAGTAGTTAGGAAGTAACAGCATTTGAGGTTTTAGAAGGTCTTTTTTTTTAACTTTTAAGTTTTTTTAAGTCTTTAAGTTTTGATTTTCCTTGAAAGACATTATCAAAGGATACCTTATTTTATATATATGTATGTATCCTAGTTTTGTAAAGTAGTAGCTTATAAAATTTGGGTGACCCTTTTTAAAAATTAAAAACAGTTTTAAAAAAATGTTTTAATATAGTCACCATGCTGCATATTACATCCCCAGACTTATTTACCTGATAATTGGGAGTCTGTGCCTTTTGACAATTTTCACCCCTTTTTCCTGCTCTCCTCCCCCTTCCTTTGGCAACCTTCTCTGTATCTGTGAGTTCAGTTTTGTTTTTTCAGATTCTACATATAAGTGAGATCATATAGTATTTGTCTTTTTCTGTGTGATTTATTTCATTTAACATAATGCCTTCAAGGTCCATCCATGTTGTTGCAAACAGCAAGATTTCCTTCTTTTTTTTTTTTTTAAAGATTTTATTTATTTATTTGACAGAGACAACAGTGAGAGAAGGAACACAAGCAGGGGGAGTGGGACAGGGAGAAGCAGGCTTCCCGCTGATCAGAGAGCCCAATGCAGGGCTCGATCCCAGGACCCTGGGATTATGACCTGAGCCGAAGGCAGACGCTTAACGACTGAGCCACCCAGGCGCCCCAAGATTTCCTTCTTTTTATGGTTGAACAATATTCCATTGTGTATATACACTTCATCTTCTTTATCCATTCATCTGTTGGTGGACCACTGAGGTTTTTTCCATGTCTTGCCTCTTGTAAATAATGCTGCAATGAACATGAGGGTACAGATATCTTTTTGAGATGGTAATTTTGTTTTCTTTGGATAAATACCCAGAAGTGGAATTGCTGGATCATATGGTAGTTCTATTTTTAATTTTTTGAGGAAACGCCATCCTGTTTTCCATCCATTGGCTGCACCAATTTATATTCCCACCAACAGGGCACAAGGGTTCTCTTTTCTCCACGTCCTCACCAACATTTGTTATTTCTTGTCTTTTTGTCATCTTGGGATTTGGTTTTGTTTTGTTTTTTGACATTTGTGGGGTTTTTTTCTTTATTTATTTGTCAGAGAGAGAGAGAGCACAAGCAGGGGGAGTGTCAGGAAGAGGGAGAAGCAGCTCAGCAGGGAGCCCAATGCAGGATTCGATGCCAGGATCCTGGGATCACGACCTGAGCCGAAGGCAAATGCTCAACTGATTGAGCCACCCAGGGGCCCAACATTTGTGTTTTGAAGGATGAATAGGATGTCTAAAGTGAGGGATGGGGAAGGAGATACCAAGCAGAAGGAATAAAGTAACAAAAGCCCTATAGGGTACAAAGGAGTGAGTGAGAAGAGATCAGAGCACATGTGGGCAGGAGGGCAGATGTAGGTCAGGCTGGGAAGGCTCTTACATGTCATTTTAGCACATGTATGTTGACCTCCTGACCATCCAGCATCCATTCGCCACTCCTAATAACACCCAAGGTTGGGCACTTGTCATAAGCTAGACCATGCTAGAAATACCAAAATTCTTTCTCCTGGAACTTTGAAGATAGAACGGAGAAAACCAGGAGGAAAAAAGAAAGTTTAGAGAGCATTCATTCCCGCATAGTGCCTGGGCAAAATCTCTTTAATTCATTCCCATTTCCTTGAGTTAGCTACAGTTGGTCTTATTGTTTGCAACCCAAAAACATTGTCTGACATAAATATGAAAGGAATAAAGTGGGAAGTGGAGTCCTTAATACTTCTTCTGTGCCAGGAACTTACTTACATACATTAGTTTGTTTTCTTCTGCTTTCTGTGATTTTGCAGACGTGAAATTTATCTTAGGTGGGGCTGTCGTCACATAATTTTTTCTGCTCTTGGTCTTGGGATTTCTAGACTCAGAGGAGAGGTTCTATTCACCCGAGGCTTTGCAAGTGGCTTTTGTTTGGCTCATGACCAGCAAAAGATGTGGAAAACTTCCTTGCTGAGAGAGAAAGTTCTAAAAAATGACCTGTAGGGATGGATCCAGGATATTTCTATCAAATCACGAGGGCACAAAGAGTGTGTTTACTAATGTTGTAAAAAGAAGAGAAGGGTAGAGAGGCCTGAACAATACCCAGGAGGATAGGCTTCCTTTTCACAAGGATTTCAGTAAATATCTAGGGAAAAAAAAAACCAAAGAGACCAAAAAAAGCTCACAAGGAGCAGGAAGAAAATACTACCTTATGAAGAGAAAGCAAATCAATCAAGGACAAGATGGAAGAATGAGTGCCGTGCTTGAATATGGATGGAAAGATGGAGGTCAGAGTCTGTAAGAAGTTGTTCAGTAACTGGTAGGGACACACACATGTGCACACGCACTGACAGGCAGATGGTTACAGTTAAGAAAGAGGGCAATCTGGGGAGCCGGGGTGGTTCAGTTGGTTGGGCATCTGCCTTTGGCTCAGGTCATGACCCCAGGGTCCTGGGATCGAGCCCCGCGTCGGGCTCCCTGCTCCGCGGGGAGTCGGCTTCTCCCTCTTCCTCTGCTCCTCCACCTGCTTGTGCTCTCTCTCTCTTGCTTGCTCTCAAATAAATAAAATCTTTAAAAAAAAAAGAAAGAGGGCAAATTAATACATCAATTCACTCTCTCCAACACCACTACCCACACAAGAGATAATTTTCCTGCTCTCCTCCCCCTTCCTTTGGCAGACAAGAGATAAGAGATCACACACACACACAAGAGATAATTACAAGTTTATAGAGAATACACGCTCTCATTCAGCAATTATTTGTGGCATGCCTACTGTGTGCCAGACTCTGCAGCAGGCAAGTCTTATTATCTCATTCTACAAAAGAGGTAATTGAGCCTTAGAAACCTTGATAAGTGGTGGAAGTGAATTCAAGCCAAGCTCCTTATACTATGTGTGCCTATTTTGAGCTATTTCGATTTTTCAGTAATGGAACTAGAACTCTGCCCTCTTCTCATGCTCTGGAGTTTAGATTACATCCTGTAGACGACAGATGCTGAATGTTTTTGAGCAGAGGTATTACACCGCAGGTCTTTGGATAGAAAACTCTTGGAAAGTTATCTTGGAGAGAGAACTCTGATCATCAGGTATAAGGCGACTATGATATTCCAGACAAGAAATGACAAAGGCCCAAACTGAGGCAAGTGCACTGGGAATGGAGACTAGGAGAAGAGCTGGGACAATTAGGAGGTCCTCTGCGAGACAGGATGGCTGGACAAGGGGATGGAGATGTGTGGGTGCTTCAAAACAATTCTTTCCCATGGCTTTAGAAAACTGAGTAAGTACTCCTGTCACTGGCCGAGACAGAGAATGCTAGAAGACAGTAACTGCCATCAAGCAAAGTGTCTATGATACTGAACCATTGCTCTTCTCCCTCCCCCGCTGTGGTCTACTGGGCTTTCCCAACTTGGTTTTTGCTATCCTCCCAACAGTATGACAAGGCCTGACATAGTCCAGCCACCCAGAGACATCATCAGCTCTCAGCTTTGGCCAAGAGAAAACAGTGGCTTCATTAAGTGCTTTGCCTACAACAGGATTTCACCATAATGTCTGGGCAGCTTCATGATTCCTGATTCAGACTATTCTCTGAACTGCGGAATCCACTGAAATGTCTCTGGATGAGCATCTCATGCTCTCATGTCCACTACCGTGGAGACTGGGGGTGGGGTGGGGGATGCTGTTCCTTTGCAGATTTTTTCCCAGCTGTGGCTTTCACAGCAAGTCATGTCTGATTTGCAGACTGAAGACTCGAGCTTGTATAGTACTTACTCAGTGGCACTGTTTGGTGTAACCGCAGCCAGGGGACTCTTTGGCTGCTCCTGGAAACCCAGAGCAGTGGCAGAGACTGATTCAATAATTGGGATAAATTTTGACAGCCTTGAATTTGAAAGAGCTGGTACAAATTTGGTCCCAGGAAGAAGAGCGTTGCAATTAGATGTCCTGGTTCTACTGAGTCTGAACAAAGCACCACCTGAGCTGAAGACAAGTACAGAGTTGGGGTTGGCCCAGAAGGTGATAGTGCTCAATGATAGTGGCTTAAAACAATAAATATATGGGGTTTTTTTTCCACGTAGTTTCTGTGGGTCAGGAATGCTGGAACAGCTTAGCTGGGTGGTTCTGGCTCAACGTCTCTTGTGAGGTTGCAGTCAAACCATTGGCGGGGGCTACAGTCATCTGAAGACTCAAATGAGGCTGGAGGATCCACTTCCAAGCTCATTCATATGGCTCTTTGTAGAAAGTGTCAGTTCCATGTCAGAGTACTCCTCTTATTAAAAATGTTTTTATTTGCTAATTTGGATTGGTAGTACATTTCCATAAAGAACAAAACGGGTACAAAGGAAAAAAAAGAAAAATTCTCTCTCCCACCTATCCCCCAGACACCCAATTTCTCACCACCAAGGGACTGTATATTAACAATTTCTTACATATCCTCCTGGACATGTATATATGACACACACACAAGCAAATACATACATATCTAGTTAAGCGTTCTTTCTCTCCTCTGTTGTTACTCAGTTTGCTGTACCTTAATTTTTGTCACTTAACAAAATATCTTGGAGATCTTTCAAAGTATGTACATAAAGAGTATCTTCATTTTTTTATGGCTGTATCATATTCCACTATACAGATATGCTATAATTTACTTAAATAATCCCTTATTGATAGATGTCTGGATTGTTTTCAATCTTTTGATATTAAAGCAATGCTACAATGTATAACCTTATGAACTTGTTATTACCTCCATGCAGGAATAAATCTGTAGGATAAAAAAAAAAGTGTCAATTCCTTGCCATGTGGACCTCTCCATAGGGCTGCTCACGACATGGAAGCTGGCTTTGCCCAGTACACATGACAGAGACAGAGAGAGAGATCACTAGTACAAAAGGAAGCCACAGTGTCTTTTAAACTCGAATCTCAGAAGTGGCATATCATTATGGCTGCCATATTCTATTGGTCACACAGACCAACCCTGGTACAATGGACAGAACCACCCAAGAGTGAATGTCAGAAGCCAGGGGTCACTAGGGTGGCCTCAGAGGATGGCTACCACACTGAAAATTCTGGTGAACACTCCATCCCATAGTGCACCTGTTAAACAGCCAGAAGGAAACACAGCTGCACCCATGATACCTCCTCTTCATTTGGTTTTTGCCACCTTATTACAGTGTAGGAAAGCGTGTGAATGTTGTTGCCTGCATTTTGACCTCCAGCATTTCCACCCCATTCCGCCTTAACAACAGCAGTCCTCTAGACTTCTAGACTCAGACTTGCATCTAGATTTAACACTGTACAGCTCAGCACAGTTCATCAATGTCCGGATTGTTTCATGTGTACTTAGATGGTTTCCTCAACTCGATCGTAGGCTCCTTATGAGAAGGGAACATAGGTCTTCTTTTTATTTGTAAACAGCCGTGGCAGCAAGCCCGATGCAGGACACATGGGAGCTGTTTAATCAAGAGTTATTCACTGTACTGATTGATTCGGATGCCCTTCTCAAAGCCTCCTTTTTATAGTCTGGGAAGTTGAGTCAGCAAGGAAAACACTCGGTCAGATGAGTCATCAGTCAAGTCCAGAGCAGAACTCCATAGGCAGCTGCTCATCCCAGCTGGAGGAGGAAGCCTGGCTCTTAGTCCGAGGCTCAGAGGCTGCCGGCTGCCTCAAGCTGGGGCTAATGATCACGTCTCTCCTGCATTGATCTCTCCAATAACTCATGAGGCTGTTGGAAGCCTCATTTCTGCACAGCCTGGGCTGCTTGTGTGCAGTTTGCCAGGCAGGCACTAACACTCGCAGAGGAAATGGCCACTAACCAGCAGAACTTCCTTTTAAATCTCTCCCTGATTTGTGACATGGCTCTGAAATGGGAGGCCGAGCGGAAGGGCCACTTGCCTCACACGATGTCATCAGCACACACCAGTGAGTCCTATGGATCGGATTCTAGTCGGCTCCTTAGCACTAGATCATTACGACAGTTGGCGATTTGGAAAGGAAGCTGTATTCTGCCCTGTGCTAGCGGGATATATGCGGTGGTGCCAACTGAATGCGCTCTGCGGTTGACATCGCTAAGTGGCAACACCAATGTCTCAGATTAGAATCACAGCGAGGAGAACTCCCCACCACCTGCTTTTCACTTGCCTTGGGTTTACCTGGGGTTAATGGGTCCCTACGAAATGTGTCATTATTCAAAATGGCCTTTGGAAACCACTGCCTTTTGTTCTTTCAGCGAATTCACCTTAGTTCCTGTGTTGTCTGCACCTCAGCTTCTCCTCTCAGTGGTTTTGCATTTGTGGTAACGCTGGGAGAAAGCCTGTGAAAAATGCTTTGTTCTATGACATTGCCCCCTGGCTCCAATGAATTGCTCCGTAAATCACGATATTGTTAAAGTGTCCTAGCAAAACTAAACCACTTTCGGGGGCTCAGAGAGCACAAGGATATTAATCAGAGCCAAACATTGCAGAAGGGACATTTAAAAAAAGAAAAAGCAAGAAAGGAAAAAAACACAGTTTTTAATGTGTGAGGTCTGGAAAAGAGCATACATTGGGACTGGGGCCAAACCAGAATATCTTTACTCCTTCATAAATACTCTGATATGGGAATGCATTATCTCTGAACACTTCAAGCCCATTTAGTTTTATAGCAAAACAATATTGAACACCTGCTGCATCTTAATGAAGTAGTTCAAGCAGCACGGGTGAGAATGGGAGTGGTGGGGGTGGGGATGGGGGCTCCATACATCAGGATGAACTGTTAATCAGCTTCAGCTGGGACCCACAGCTTTTGCAGGGAGGATGACAGGCACAGGCATCTCGCAAATATCCCGAGTGCACCTGTCCTTGACTATAGCACAACAAAGGCAGTAAACCTAGCTCCTTGAGTCCTAGGCGGTAGGTGCACACCTCAGGGAGGGGCAGCAATAGGTTTCTCAGATTACTGCCTGGTACAACTAGTCAGCCGACCAACAGCCTTTATTGAGAGCCTGTAAACCACTCGGCACTAGGGATGATGGAAAAACACAAGCAAAAAAAAAAAAAGTTGGGGGGGTGCAAGTTCTATTCTGGAACTTAAGTCAACAGAATGTTGCTCAAAATAAATGGCACTTGCTTGTCTTTTTGCTGCTTGGATTTCTTGTGACAGCATTTGGTTTCTTCTTTCTCTTTTTCCAATTTTATTGAGATATAATTGACATACCACATCATGTAAGTTGAAGGTGTACAGCGTGATGACTTGAAACACAATACAATGTGAAATGTTTACCACAATAAGGTTAGTTACCACAGCCTTCACATTCCATCATGGCCACTTTGGTGGTGTTGTTATGGTGAGAACATTAAAATGCTCTACTGTCAGAACAACTTTCAATAAACAGCACAGTACTATGAACCATAGTCACCACGCAGTAACTTAGATCCCCAGAATTTATTTATCTTGTAACTGAAAATTTCCCTTTGACCAGCATCTCCTCGCTTCCCTCACCCTTCAGCCTCGGACAACCACCATTCTACTCTCTGCTTCTGTGAGTTTGGCTTTTTTAGACTCTGCATGTAAGTGAGATTATGCTGTCTGTATCTTTCTCTGTCTGATTCCTTTCATTTGGCATCATGTCCTGAAGGTCCATCCATGATGTCACAAATACCAGGCTCTCCTATTTTTTAGGACTGAATAATATTCCATTATCACATATTCACAATATCACACATTCTTTATCCATTCATCATGGATTCTTAGGTTGCTTCCAACATAGGTTGGCTATTGTGCATAATGCTGCAGTGAATATGGGGGTACAGAAATTTCTTCAAGATAGTGATTTCATTTCCTTTGGACTTATACCCAGAAGTGGGATTACTGGATCATAGGGTAGTCCTATTTTTAATTTTTTGAGGAACCTCTGTACTATTTTCCACAGTGGCTGTACCAATTTACATTCCCACCACCAGTGCAAGAGGGTTTCCCTTTACCCCACATCCTTATCATCACTTATCTCTTGTCTTCTTGATGATGGCCATTCTAACAGGTGTGAGATGACATTTCTTTCACATTTCTTTGTGGTTTCAATTTGCACTTTAGGGTTTGGTTTCTAATGGCATCTGACTTCAAGTAGGTGGCTTGTGCCCTGAAGCGATTTATCATCTAATGATAAGTGACAAGCACCAACAAATTACTATCCCTAAACATGTATTAGAGACAAACTTTTTAAATCTCAGACCTCCAAAACAGAATCTAATACATGGGGAAAGGGACAGTTTTCCACTGATGAATTGCAAAGAAAACATTGCAACAAAGGTCAACCTCTTCAAATCCCTTCTTAACTCTTCACCCTCTTCTTCAATCCCCAGGCACACAAAGAAAATAAAGGTCATTTGAATGCCACCGACCTTTTAATATTTTGGCATATAATGATTTTGATTAAGCAGACAGACTCTGAGGTCAGCAGGCCTGGCCTGAGTGTGAATCATGGCTCTCTGTGCCTCTGGTCAATTACATTAACTACTGCGGTCTCAGTTTCTTCACCTGTAAAATGAAAATAATAATAGCACTAACCTTATATAATTGTTGTGAGAATGAATTAAGGCAATCCACATAAGGGGCTCAGAATATTACCAAGTAGTAAATGCTCAATAATGCTATTAATATAAGCATTAGCATATATACATATATTATTACCATACTATTTATGTATACATACAGTCACACACACTCCACTCTTCATGCGCGTGTGTATGTGTATGGAGTTTCAAACATTTATTTCTTAGACCCTCCATTTTTCAATGTGTTTAGGTATAGCCATAAAATGTAATACACAATCAAATTATTTATAGATTTCAGTAACTTTCAAGTCTATCTGCTTACTGATGTCCTTTGACTCTATAAATCATTTTTCACAATGTACGTAAGAAAAACAAGATTCACCAGCTATGACACACTCTTTTTTAAAAAGGGACATACTTCCCATACTATTTTGGTAATTTTTTAACTTACAATGCATTCTGAACATTTTAACACATCATTAGCCTCCCAAAACAACATTTTTAATGGCTGCTACTTTTCTTAAAAAAAAAAAGATTTTATTGCTCTTTTCCAGCTGGAACCATGGAGGGTACAGAAGAGAAGAAAATGAAGGTTCCTGCTGTGCCAGAAACCCTTAAGAAGAAGCGAAGGAATTTCGTAGAGTTGAAGATCAAGCGTCTGAGGAAGAAGTTTGCTCAAAAGATGCTTCGAAAGGCAAGAAGGAAGCTTATCTACGAAAAAGCTAAGCATTACCACAAGGAATATAGGCAGATGTACAGAACTGAGATTTGAATGGCGAGGAAGGCAAGAAAAGCTGGCAATTTCTACATACCTGCGGAACCCACATTGGCATTTGTCATCAGGATCAGAGGTATCTATGGTGTGAGCCCAAAGTTTCGAAAGGTGTTGCAGCTTCTTCGCCTTTGCCAGATCTTCAATGGCACCTTTGTTAAGCTCAACGAGGCTTCAGTTAACATGCTAAGGATTGTGGAACCGTATATAGCATGGGGGTACCCAAACCTGAAGTCAGTGAATGAATTGATCTACAAGCGTGGTTATGGCAAAATCAACAAGAAGCGAATTGCCCTGACAGATAACAGATTGATTGCCCTATCTCTTAGTAAATATGGCATCATCTGCATGGAGGATCTGATTCACGAGATCTATACTGTTGGAAAACGTTTCAAAGAAGCAAACAACTTTTTATGGCCCTTCAAATTATCTTCTCCACGAGGGGGAATGAAGAAAAAGACCACCCACTTTGTATAAGGTGGAGATGCTGGTCCTTTACTAGTCTTCTCTCTTGGATCTATAAATTGCTTGTAGAAGAATTCTCCAATCCCCTTTCTGGGGTTGGGGAGAGGGATAGAGTGTGTGAGCTTGGCTGCCAGCGCTCTGGGAAAGGAAATTGAAAGGGGTCTGAGAGTCTTACCATTCAGTTGCTATGTCAACTAGGGAAGACCAGATCAATAGGCTTATTAGAAGGATGAACTAAGGTATCTACCATGATTATTTTTGTAATCTCATCAGTTAATAAATGACTACTCTCAAATGGAAAAAAAAAGATTTTATTTATTTTTTTGTCAGAAAGAGAGAGCACAAGCAGGGGGAGTGGCAGGCAGAGAGAGAAGCAGGCTCCCCGCTGAGCAAGGAGCCCAATGTGGAACTTGATCTCAGGACCCTGGGATCATGACCTGAGCCGAAGGCAGATGCTTAACCAACTGAGCCACCCAGGTGTCTCCAGTATTTGACATTATAAATATCCAGTGAGGAACCACCCTGTAGAGCTTTCTTATACACATTTTTGGTTGTTGCCTTAGGATGAATTCCCAGAACTAGAACCACTGAATCAAAAGAAATGCAATTAAAACATTCTAAAAAGAATATAAACACATTACAGAAAATAGGGCAAGGAAAAAAAATACAATTCTACCACATTAATACAATTGCTAATATAATTTGGGTGATTAAGATATTGTGATGTTTTCCTTTTTACTTAGAAGAATAGAAGCTTCAAGTAAAAGATGGGCAGATGTTTATTATTTCTGCTCTCTTCTGAAACCCACTAAAGTGCCAATAAATAACTAAAAGAAAAGCATAAACCCATAATGAAAAAGAGAATGGAAGAGGAGATGACAACAGCCAAAAGATGTAGTAAAAATTTTGAGAACTGAAAAGCAGACCAGATGAGTGATAACTGACTTAGTAGATCATAGGAAATGAAAATCCATGCCATGACTTAAATCTATGACTGGCTTTACAAGAAGCAGCCAGACCCTCCAGATCCTGCCTTGACCCTGAAAGGAGACAGAAGATTTACCCTCTAAAGAGGCTGAGCCAGGTAGGTCTGGATCAGGCACATCAGACACTGTGTGTGTGTGTGGGGGGGGGGTAACGGTGAGGCATTTCAGTGAAAGTTGACATAGCAACTGAATGGTAAGACTCTCAGACCCCTTTCAATTTCCTTTCCCAGAGTGCTGGCAGCCAAGCTCACACACTCTATCCCTCTCCCCAACCCCAGAGAGGGGATTGGAGAATTCTTCTACAAGCAATTTATAGATCCAAGAGAGAAAACTAGGAAAGGACCCCAAAGAGGTCAGTTCTCTGAATAAACTATGGTGAAGTTCAACAACTGACAAGGGCCCCCCTCTGCCCCTGCCCCATGCAGAAAAGGATCACTAGACATCTGACAAAAGCCACTAACATGAAACACACCAAAACAAAACTACCCAAAATGAGGAACTCCAAAAACACAGGGCAGGAAGCAGAAGAAAATCTCTGAAAAAGAGATAACATTACACACATGAAATAAGAACAAGAGGCTATAAAAAAATTAGAAAGCAGGAAAATGCTCTGAATCGTTAAATATGAGAAAAAATATCAAATTTTCTTTTGAAAGATAAAGTTGAAGATATCTCCCAGGAAGTGGAACAACAACAACAAGTTATAGAAGGTGTAAAGTTTAGGAAATTTTGAGACAGAGTTTCTAGAAAGAGAGAACCAAGAAAACAGATGGGAGGAAATCGCTCAGGAATTAATAATACTGGGTCGGACCTAAAGGAGAGTGACACATAGTACAGTGAATAAGAAAAGGCATACCTAGCATACATCATTCTGAAATTTCATTTCATCACAAATAAAAAGAACATAAAAGTTTCTAAAAAGAAATCTAAAAAGAAAAACAAGTCACTTAAAAAGACTGAGACTCAGAAGAACAATTGAAAACAATGGAGAAATTCTGAGGGAATGATTTTAAACCATAATTCTATACCCAGCCAAACTATACATAAAGTGTACTTTTAAAAACACAGTTTCAGACATGTGAAGTCTCAAAAAATGTATCTTCTTTGCTCAGAAAGCTACTGGTGGATGTGCTTTGCTAAAACTAGGAGAGTAAAGAAAAGGAGGAGAAATGGCAATGAAAAAGCTGACTGCTGGGGCACCTGGGTGGCTCAGTCAGTTAAGCCTCTGACTCGATTTCGGCTCAGGTCATGATCTCAGGGTCGAGATATCAAGCCCTGTGTTAGGCTCTGTGCTGGGTGTGGAGCCTCCTTAAGAATGTAAAAATAAAAAATTAAATAAATAAATAAATAAATGCAATTTGAAAAAAAAAAGGTTCTCTCTCCCTCTCCCTCTGCCCTTCCCCTCTCTCTCTTAAGAAAAAAAAAAAGCTGACTGCTGTAATGTGGAAATCTGAAAATAATTCAGTGGCTAATGAAGACATAAGCTTATTTTTTCCTCTCACATAAGAGTCTGAGGTAAACATTCCAGGTCTGCAGGGCAACTCTGCTCCATTTAGTCATTTGAATCTGTAACCAGATTCCTTCTGTCTTGTTTCTCTGCCACCCCTCAGAACAATGGTTCTTGAAGTGTAATCTCCTGACTAGCATCATTTGAGAGCTCATTAGAAATGCCAATTCTCAGTCCCAACACCAGGTCTAATGGATCAGAAACTCTAGGGGTAGAGCCCGGAAATCTTTTTTAACAGGCCTTCCAGGTAATTCTGATAAGGTTTGAAAACTATTTTAGGGCATTATCCTTTTCTGTATCATCAAAGTTTGACTGCAGCTACTTCCATGTTCCAGGTCACCTAAGGGAAAAGGTGTGAAGGTTTTTATGGGAAGACCAGGAAATGGCATATATTGCTTCCACTTGCATTCACTTGGCAAAACCTGATTATGTGGTAACACTTAGCTTCAAAGGTGAGTTGGGAAATGTAGTCTTCAGCTGGGTAGTCACATATTAGCTACAATTCTATTACTATGGAAGAAGGAAAGAATGAATTTGAGAAGATAACCAGCAGTTTCTACCATATATATAATCCAGGCAACATGAACTGGAATGAGGAAACTGAGGCACATAGCAGTTAAGCAACTTGCATAAGATCACACAACAAGAATTGGACTTGGTATTTAAATTCAGGTAATTTCTGTCCAGAGTCCATGTTCTCAGTTATTATTACGCTACATAGTCTCACTTTCTGTGGTAGGAAGTCAAAAGACAATACGTAAAATCAATAAACAGAGAAATACAGGATAAGCATGTTATTAATAATTAAGGACATATGGGGTGCCTGGGCGGCTCAGTCATTAAACCTCTGCCTTCGGCTCAGGTCATGATCCCAGGGTCCTGGAATCGAGCCCCACGTCGAGCCCCACATCAGGCTCCCTGCTCTGCGGGAAGCCTACTTCTCCCCCTCCTAGTCCCCTGTTTGTGTTCCCTCTCTCACTGTCTCTTTCTCTCTGTCAAATAAATAAATAAATAATCTTTAAAAAATAAATAAATAAAAATAAATAAGGACATAAATACCAAGACAAAACAGATAAGCATTTATAGTGATTGCTTCCAGTCGGGGAGTAACTGGGAGTGGTCAAGGAATCGCTCAGCGGTAGGGTCTGCTTGAAGATTTTCTCCTTCTGCCCCTCCCCCCACTCTCTCTCTCTCAAATAAATAAATAAATCTTTAAAATAAAATAAACATCACTTTGACCAAAATAAATTTTTAAAAAAGAGAGATGACAGAAAGAATGTGCCTGGCTAAGTAAACTTAGAGAATGGAGTGAGACCCAGAAGAGAAGGTCAAGAGAACCTGAGTGGGTAATTATGCAAGGGAAGCAACTGGGGAAATTATACAAAAAGAGAGAGAGAGAAATTTCCACAAGAAGTGGAAAGAAAAGGGTAGTATTCTTGGAGAAATTACAAGCCAAAAGTAAGAGAGCCAGAGAGAATGAGTAGGGAAGAGATCGAATGAGACTGGGCAGAGACATCACTCCTGAACGTTTGTCCATGGAAGTTCTGTGGATTGAATCCAGGGAAGCTACTGAGTTAGCACTCCAGTGGCTTTATGCAGAGCTGTTTTGACCTGGGCTAACTCGAGACTCCTTCATCAGCTAAAATAAACAGCTCTGGCCTTAAAACTGAAGGTAGAAGGAATGATGAACTGCAAAGCCATACTGAGATGACTGATTAAAACCTAATTATGTGTCGGGAGCGCCTGGGTGGCTCAGTCGTTAGGCGTCTGCCTTCGGCTCAGGTCATGATCCCGGGGTCCTGGGATCGAGCCCCACGTCGGGCTCCCTGCTCCGCGGGGAGCCTGCTTCTTCCTCTCCCACTTTCCCTGCTTGTGTTCCTGCTCTCGTTGTCTCTCTCTGTCAAATAAATAAATAAAATCTTTAAAAAAAAAAAAAAAACCTAATTATGTGTCAACCTAAGCCAAACAAAAATCAGTAATAAAACTTCACTTGTTTATCTAATTTGTGGCTTTGGGGCAAGTCACTTAATTTCTCTGAGCCTCAGTTTTTTCTGTTGTGAAAAATTAACATATAACAAATCCTGCATATATATAGTACATCATACCTTTCAGAGCTACTTTTCATTTTCCATTTCCCCAAGCTAGTTTTTTTAGGAGATAAAATTGAGGTTCAGGGAAATGAAGCGAGTTAACATATAATTACACAACTGGTTAATAGTGGGACACATAGTTCACTATTGCTTGTAAACACTGCCTCAGTTAAGAGTCACAGAAACTCTGTGGGAAAAAAAAAACAACAACACCCAATTTATAGAGAAGAAAATCAGGATATATCTCACATCACCTGGCTGGCTGGCATCGGAACCAGGAATGAAACCCAAAAGCATGGGTAGAGAGAAGCAGCTCAGAAGCATACCAGGGATAGCTCCTCCCCGACTGCGTAGGGACACAGGTACCCTCCTTCCCAGGAAGTCCAGATTCCGAACTGTCTCCTGTTTTCAGAAACATCCATTTGTCCAGTTTTTTTCATTCAGAAAATGTGATCATAGAAATAATAACCCTGAGGCTTACTACTGCACTATCACTGTGGTGAGCCCAGTTCACCGATTCAGGAGGAGAGACAGAGGCTAGGAGGGGAGAAAGCGGAGTCAAGCTGTTGTGGGAGGGCCCGTGGTTGCCCAGATCTCAGGTCACAGCTTCCCTCCCAGAGCAGCCCTGGGCTCCACTCCCATCCCTGCTGATGGAGTTTAGGGTTCTAAGCCCACAGGCAAGAAAGAATTTTTGAGACATCTTTGGTGAAAAAGTGGTTTTATGAAAGCCCGGGGACAGGACCCGCGGGCAGGAAGAGCGGCATCAAGGTCACGAGGAGTGGCCCATTGTATACTTCCAAGTTGGGAGCAGGTAGGGGTAGGGTAAGTCTCAAAGGAATTTTGGAAGCAAGGATTCCAGGACCTTGAGGGGCTAGCTGTTGTTAGGAAAAGGTCACTTATTACTGCCTAATAAAACCGTCTTCGCGAGAACCCTTCAGATGTATATCAGTGGGTCACATGCTTGGGGGATGATTGCCAACATGTATCTTGGGGGTGTGGGGGGTAGAGATAAAGGAAGTTTCCAAAGGAATTTTTATATGCTAAAGTAGACTTACAGGATCCTGCGGGTTGGGCTAATGCTCTTAGCAAAGTGTCAACACCGAGGCAGTTGAGTCCCTAGAGGAATGTCACTCTGCCTGTTTCAAGGACTTGTCAGTGGGATATAAGTAGTAAGGAAATTTAATAATTTTTCTTCTGCCTTTGTTTCCCACATCACCCGCCTGCGATGCTCAGGGTGTGGGCCCTGGGCCCATCCAGCCGGCAGAGACACTGAGGCTCCACAGCCTCCTCCGCTAGGGCCCTGGGGAGACCAGAGCCAGGCCTGGCCTTGGCCTCAGGCCCAGTTGGGCTCACTTTCACCTCCCTCCAGGTCGGCACTCTGGCCCCCCACCCCAGCCCACAGCAACTGCAAGAGGAAGGAGCCCAGCTCCAGCCCCCCCAGGAGGCCGGTCAAGCCTGGGAGGACCCCAGGAGGCCCGGGAGGCCTGGTCGGGGTCCCCGAGCGAGCCAGCCGGGGCAGGACAGCTCCTTGCAGGGGCGCGCTCTGCGGAGGTCTGCCCTCCTGGAGGCTGCCCGCCCCCCCAACCCGGGACCCTCCGCAAGGGTAGGAAAAGCTAGGCCGCCATGGCCGCTGCCTTCCCGTGGCGACCGAGGCTCCACGTCCAAAGCCAGCAAAGCAAATATTTACCCTGGCTGCTCAGAGGCCGCGGCCGGGGCTGGGACCCGCACCCCCTTCCGGGCCTAGCCTTGCCACGGCGCTCCCCAAAGCCCGCCCGTCCCCGCCCCCACCGCCTTTTAACGGGGAATGCTGACAAGCTGAATACAGCGGGAATAACAGCCATTTGTTCTGGTTATCGCTGCCGGTATTGAAGCCAGATGCGTGTGTTGCTGACATTGACATGGTACATCTGGCTGGGTTTTTGGTTTCCATCGTGGAGTTTACCACATCCACCCTAGTCCGCTGGAAGAGAGGAGGCGAACATCTGGAAGTCATTGCAGCTGTCACGCTTCAAGGGGATCCTGTACCACAGAGAGGAGAATTCAATACGTAACTGAGCAAAATTATCCAGCTCGTCTTGTCATCCAGATTTCAAACACATGCGGGAAAATGGTAACCGCGTTAGGGCGCCCTCCCTCTCCCTCTGTGATGCCCGCGGGCACTGAGAGCCCAAGGATCCTTCACCCACCACCCCAGGCGCTGGGGTTGTCGCTATTGTAAGACTTGGGCTCACGTTCATTGCTGCGTGCCTGCATCTTTTGTTCATCCTGGGTAGGCTGGCCTAAGACGGCTCTTTCTTTTTTCTTTTGATCTCAGTTTGCTGGAAGTTTTAAATTAAATATTGCTTAGTCCTTCCACTTCTGCTCACAACCCCCCTTCTCATGGCATTCAATGCTCTAGCCCTACCCTACCTATTCAATTTCATCTCCATTCCTTTAAGGCAAATACTACTTCCCATCAGAGCTGAAATAAGTTATGCTTATTCTGACCCCAACCTTGCCTTTTGCCTTGAACCTTCTTTCTTTCCCTGTTCTCTTCATACCAGCCCCAAACTTCTTAACCCTTCAAGGTCTACCTCAAGTTTATTTTCATCAATGAAACCCTTTCTGACCACTCAAGGCTCCAGTGATCTTTCCTTCTGTGTGTTTTAATTAAGGGTAAGACTATGGAGAGGAAATATTGGTTTGCATTTTTCTTAGATCTCCTTCAGCAGCCAGCACTGGATGCTGAAGAATAGTAAGCCCTCCATAAATACCTGTCGAATAAAAGCATGAATCAGTGTTTTCTTATCACCCGTTCTTTCCACTTAACTTCCTTGCCTTCAATTATCCTTTCAATGGCAAGAGTCAATGTCTGTATATAATGTGTCTTGAACTTTTTGGAAAGATGGCTGCAAAAATCTAGTAAATGAGAGTTAATAATACCTGAAGAAATCTATCAAGTGGAGACTCCATTAATGTGGAATTCTGCCTGCTAGTGTGCATTGATAATTGATTTTTAAAAGTGAAGTGCATTGGAAAGAGAGAACAAAGAGCACAAGTCGGGAGATGTGGATCTTATTCCCAAGTTTGCCCCTGACTTGCTTAGTGAGCTTAGGTAGTCGCTTACCTTCTTTATGCCTCCAGTTTCTCTCTGTAAAAAGGGTGGGTTGTGGCCAATGTCCTCTTCCTGGTAATGGACAGAGCGGGGGCCACCTTCCTGAGAAGAGATAGAGTCCTATCAAAGCAGCTTCTTTCTACCACTTTTGGATCTGTTCTGGAGTTAGAAGGCAATGAACTCCATCATTCAATGTTTCACCTGCCCAGCGCCAACATGAATGCATAAATGACATGGAGGAAGAGCAGAGTAAGGAAGGGAGACAAGAATGAGTAGGAGCAAGATTTAGCCCTTGTGAGTGTCCAGCATTTTCTAACTCAAGATAAGCTGTTGCAGCAAGCGTTGGGAAAGACTAGGCATCCCAGCCATAGATGGGTCTTGTCCTTCTTTGTGCACTGCTAAGGATGCAAAATACCCTACTCAAGCCTTGCTATCTGGCATGGATGATAGTTTAGGAGAATAAGTAGGATCTAGAAATAAAGGGGATGGATGGAAGGAGGGGACTACCAAAGAAGAAAGAAACTGTGCCTCCCTGGTAGGGCCACCCAGCCCAGGAGTATGGCTTTTCTTAACATGGAAGTTCCAAGATAAGAAGGGAATGGGAATCAGCAGACCCAGGGTTTCAGTGGATATCGGCAGCTCTGTTCTGCGGGTGGGCAGGTGCATTTTCCTCTCTGACTCTCATCTGTAGAATGAAGCACTTAGGTTAATTGATCTCTAAGGTCTGTTAGCTCTTACATTATATAATTCATTTAGAAACCACCAGCCCAAAGCAGCATATCACTTCTGACTAAACTCTAAATCCCAGCCCTACTCTAACCTGAAGTCATGGGGCTTCTAAGATACCCTCATAGAAGGGAAATCTGGGCATTAAATTCCTGAAATCCTTTCCTCCATTCCTTCAAAAGGAAGAAGAAATTTTCTCCCCTTCTCCCAGCGAGGAAACTGTTGCAAAAGGAAGATTGCAGATTAATGACCAGAAAATCTTCCTCAAATGGAAATGATACTTAATTAAGTTTCATTAAATCGTAACTCCTGGCTTTTGCGTTTGGCTTCTTGCTACTGAGTCCAGAATTGAATAATTCTTCCATCCCTGGGGCTGTTGAATTAAAAAGTGCGTAAGCTCTAGGGGATAATCTTCTCACCTCCACTATATCTTCAGCCACCCTCCTTCCTGTCTGAGCACTCAGAAAAAATCATCACTAGGCATGTTTGACTCCTTCAGGAGAGAGGATGCTCACTTCTAATCTGTCTTAGTTTATGGGCAACTTGACAATTTGACTAACTACTAAAGATCCAGGACTCTATCATCCTCTCATAAAAAGCTAATAAAAAAAGCTATTAATGCAGCCCATTAGTTGGCTGAAAATGAAAGGTTATGCAATCATTGTCTTAGCTGAGAGGAACTAAGCTTTCCAGAAAGAGTTCACTCTACACCCAGAGAGGCATCAAGAGGAAAGTTCATGTCCCTCTGCTCCCATTTACTAGCCTTGGATATTTAAGCATCTTGCCCCTTTCTTCCCTCCCTGAACTATTCTTCTGTCTCAAGTGGACCTCTTGCTTTCTGTATAAAATGCCTCTCTCCAAATTCACTCCTTCTCCACCGACACTTCCTCTCACATTGCTCTGCTCTGCTCTCCTACGGGTGAAGCCCCAGAAACCTTCATTCTCATGGAAAACAAAGCACTGGGCACTGCAGCCTAACCACTCAGGTGGCCTTACATCATCAAGCAACTTGACGGGTTCCAGGAAGACCTTCCCTTCTCAAAAAAAAAAAAAAAAAATGCTCTCCTCGATTCTGCTGTTAGATTCCTTGGGAGCCTTGAAAGAACCTCGACTGGAATTGTGGGTGCCATATTCTCTTCTGTGCAAAGGGCTCTCTCCCTTCTCTAAAATCCTAGCAATCGCATGGGTTCTCTGGTCCTTTTTATATACAGTGACTTCCTCTGTGACCTTGGGCAGATCACCTTTCCTCTCTGGAGTGCAGCTTCCCCCTTTGTCGGACAACTAAGAGAAGAGAAACCCTAACTTGCAGCAGGAAAATCTGGCTAGGCCCAAGGATAAGTTCTGACTGGAAGGATTGGTAGAAGAACAAAGTCTGAACTATCTTTCATTTGATTCCAACTCTGACCACATAGGGTCAAACCACCTTGAGATACATCATCTTTGTGCATCTTGTCTTCCGACATGTGTGTATTGAAGGGATGTTGCAGGGAGCATGTTCTTTGTTGGCCCCACCCACTGGCAGAGCATTGTCCAGAGCATGAAAATTAATATGTAATTGATTTAATCTTGTACTCAACCTACTTTTGATATGACTCAAGGTACCTCTAAAGAAGGATACAGTTTATCAGTTTAAATGGTCTTCATCTGAAGGAATCAGAAGGAATTGATGGTTTCCAGAACAGAATGTTCTGCTTCTGATATTTTAGCAACAAATTTGGCCTTTGTTTTTCTGGCAGTCAAGGCATAAGGGGTCATATGAATGGATTGTTCATGCTTGCTGGACAAACGGTGGGTTCAATAAATGTTTTTTTCATTGATTCAACCACCCCTTAGTTAGGAAGGCAAAATACTGATAGAGAAGTCCTAGAAGAAAGGAGAACAAAGTAGGTGGCTAGAGGGGTTTTCCACAAAGGAGAACCCTAAAAACAAGTTTCAACCTTGTTGCCAAGAGGGGGCCTTCCCCAGAAATTCCCAGGCTACACGCAGGCCAGCAGTATGGCTTCAGGATGTGAGGCATGCCCGTAACTCCAAAGGTTACTGGGTACATGCCCAGTTGCTTCCTTGTAGTAGTTTCATTTCAGGAGGGAAGCTCCATGTTGATCTGTAAGCCGGACATTTCTTTGAGGAAAATGTAGTATTTTCTCTTTTATCCAAACACACACCTTTGGAAGAGGAAAACAAAACAAAACCAAACCAAAAAACCTCTCTACCTGTAGATTCTTAAGCCTGAGTGCTCACTGGCCACAGCTATCCCAGAGAACCCCTCATTATATAAAGCTTCTGCACCTGATTCGGGGATGAATCTGTCCACCGTTGCCCCTCAGAGTCCCAAAGCATGCCCTTGGAATTCATTGTCAAGCCCAAGTTCAGCCCCAGTTGCACTTGCATGAAAGGTTCCTCAGTTTGATTTCTGAAATTCTCTGGGTTTCCCAACAGATGGGGAAGTTCTCTTTATCCTTACTCCTCCTCAGCTGCTACACGCCTGCCCACCTATTCCTTCTCTGCTATTCCTTTCCTTTCTCAGATTCAGGCTTTTTTCCACTACAGGATCCTCGTAGTTATCTCTGCTTGCTCCAGTGGGGGAGTGAAGCAGGTAAGTACCCCCAGCCCTGCAGCCTGGCATCCTTACTCCACTCCACCAGTCCTGTCTTATTTGGAAACCTAATTGCCTTGCTCCTGAGACGAACAAAACTTTCTGAGGTCATTGGGTCCCACCTCTTGCTCCTGGACGGGTAACTCTCTGAATCTTACAAAGACAGGTATTCTACCCTATCTTCTGACAGTCTTGCTGCTGTTTAATCCCTCTTGTAGGTGAGGAGTTCTTCCTTAACAACCGGAGAGTCGCCTGCCCTCATTGAGGCCCCACTTCTTATCTCCTCCATTGTGTCCGGGACAAATGACGGATGAGCGCTTTCTTTCTGTCCTTCACCTCCTCTTCAGCAGAGAAAGTTTCCCCAGAAATAAAACTCTGATTGTTCTACTCCTTCCTTCCCGCCTGCCTCCTCTAAGCACCCTCTAAATCAGACCCAAGGCTCCGGAGGGAGTAATATCCTTTCTCTCGCAGCTGGTCTGAGTTTGGCCGTCTGGGAGACTGGGCTTAGAACAGCTTGAAGTTAGCACAGAGGCGAATGAAGCTTTAAATCTCCAGCACTTAACAGCTTCTCTGCAGCCTCAGAGGTAACCGCATTTGCTTGCTTCCTCTCAGTCTCTCTCTATATCTATGTAATCTCTGTTCACTGGAGCCTGACTCTAGCTCTCTGTCTGCACGGCTCTGGTTGTGCTGAAAGAGGAAAGGTTGGGGAAGAAAAATTAATGGACACAGACCCATAAAAATAACAGGCTCTCTAGAGCACACATGAAGAAATAATTAAACGGATTAAACTTGGTGAGTGGGAAGAGAGGGGCAGAGGGCTTAGCAAGCCGATACTGATGCCTCTGACTTCTACCTTTCAAAGAGGCTGTGGTTCAGTGGAGAGGGATCTGGGTGCCTTTTTCTTCATTCTGGTGGGTTGGATTCAAGCTGAATGTTGTTACATCACTAAGCTCTTTCAAGGCTGGGTCGGTGCCTTGTATTTCTTTGTATTCCCTCCATGGGAGCCTCAAACAGAGCCGCACCCTTGTGAGAAAAGGAAATTTGATATTTATTGAGGGTTCTTTGTATGCCAGGTACCATGTCATATAGTTTACATCCTGGCTGACGATCGATTGAGTGTATTTCAAAATTGAGAAACGAGTGCAATCTCCTTCCTATGAGCAGGGATCAATCCCAAATAATCACCACCTCAAAAGGTGTGATTCTGGGGCCAAAAATTAGCTTGTACCTACCCCTTACCCTGACTGCCTCCTTCCTTTCCTCCCTTCAAACGGTAGACACTTTTGCTATGATGGCAAGGGAAGGAGGGAGGCTGGTATGTAGAGATCATTTAAATATCTGAAAAGGTGTAGGTCAGTGAGCAGTAATGGCCGAGGACAGTAGGAGGGCTGGGGGATGGAGGGAGCTCCCTCCCTGTTTCAGGGTATGTCCTGTTCCTTCCGCCTCATTCTTTTGGGCTCAAATGAACATCCCCTGAAGGGGCACAATCTCCAACTGTTATTTCTTTGCATCGATACTCTATTATCCTTACTTTCTAACTTTTCAACATTTTGAGGATAAATATGTATGATGTTGTGACTTACCATAGGAATTATATATTTGATGTCTTCTCTGTCCCTGGCACAGAGTTCTTAAACCCCAGGGAATTGTGATGAGTGATGAGAGGTGGAAAATGTCTTTTGTTATATTAATGAAGTCATTTTTGGAAAGCCCCACGTCACCTAAGAATGGCGCTGGTAGCCAAAGGAGCCACTCATGTGATGAGAGGGTTGGAACCTTCAGTCTCATTCCCGCCCATGTACACCTGGAGGTCGAGTTCAAACACCAATGGCCAATGATTGAATCAATCAGCCTAGTGATGAAGCCTCTATAAAAACTCAAAAGAACAGTGTTCAGAGAATTTCTGAGCTGTGAACAGCTGGACATGGGAGAGTGGCCAGCCCAGGGAAGGCACAGAAGTTGCATGACCCTTTCCCCATACCTTGCTCTTCCGTCTTTTCCATCTGGTTATTCCTGAGTTATATCCTTTTATAATAAGGGTAAAACCCTTTCTCTGAGTTCTGGACCTGCCATTGGCATCTGAAGGGGAATGCAGGAGGAGAAGGGCAGTCTTGTAGGACTGTGGGATGGGATGCTACCCCTGATATTAAGTTAAATTGTAGGACCCCCCAGCTGGTGTCTGAGAATTTCTTTTCCCCACACACTGGAATTGGGTGCAGAATCATAATATTAAAAGAGAAGATTCAGAATACAGATACCTTCCCTAGGGAAAGCAGAGCTGAGTGAGCACCCAGAATAGTGACTGGCAGCAAGAACACAGAGCATAGAAATGAGGCAGATTGGATTCACCTCCAAATTCCACCATTTCCTATGAGCGGAAACTGGAGCATTACTTTACTTCTCTGGGCTCCTCACTCTTTTTTTTTTTTTTTTTTTAAATAGGCTATATTTTGACCAGTTTGGGGTTAACAGAAAAGTTGAGCAGACAGTACAGAGTTCCCTGATACACTTTCATCTACCACACCCGATTTTCCCTATGATGATTATCACTCTTGGTATTCTAGATCCTTGGGTTTTAACAAATGTATAATGACATGTATCCACCATTGCTCTGTGACACACAATGTCTCACTGCCCTCAAAATCCTCTGTGCTCCCTCTCTTCATCCCTCCTCCCACCCCAACCTCTGGCAACCACCCATCTATTTACCGTCTCCAGTTTTGCCTCTTCCAGAGAATGTCATAGAGTTGGAATCCTACAGTGCATAGCCTTTTCAGATTGGCTTCTTTCCTTTAGCAGTATATATTTAAGTTTCTTTTGTGTCTTTCTGTGGCTTGGTAGCTAATTTCTCTTTATCACTCAATCTCTCAATTTTTTTCTATCAAATCGTAACACATATACATTGAAACCCAGTGAATTTTTACAAGGTGAGTCTCCAAATCAATTATGAAAATTACCAGCAGCCCAGCACCCTAGTTTCGCCTCCCAGTTATTATCACACCCCCTAAAAATTACCACTATGCTGACCTCTAACATCATAAATTAATTCAGCCAGTCTTTGAAGCTCAAATAAATGGAACCATCCAGCACATACTCTTTTGTGTCTGTTTGGCTTTTTTCTTTGATATCTAGGTTCATCTGATATCATAGTAATTTGTTCTTTTTAAATTGCATTGCATAAATATACCACAGTTCATTTGTCCATTTTATTGTTGGTGAGCATTTGTGTTATTTCTAGTTTGGGACTATTACAAATATTGCTGCTATAAATATTCTTATACAGGTCTTTTTGGTGAACATATGCTCACATTTCATTTGGGTATATACCCGAGTGGAATTTATGGGCCACAGGGTATCTGTATTTTTAACTCTAGTAATAATGCCAGTTTGCCAAAGTACTTGTATCAATTTACACTGCTACAGCTTCTCACCTTCACCAATACCAATATTGTCAATATCTTAATTTTAGCCATTTTAGCCACCTGGTGGTTTGAATTTGCATTTCCCTGACTACTAATAAAGCTGAGTACTGTCTCAGGTCAGGTTCCTTGAGAAAGACCAAGATGGAGATTTATACACAGGAAGTTTATTAGAGAACACCTTGATGAGAATGAAGGCGGCAGGATTGACATCCCGTTGCAGTAAGCGTCAGCTGATCCTGTGGGCAGCTCTGGAGCTGGCCTGACCCTTCCAAGCTGTCCCGCCTTGAGGCAAGGGGCCAGGTGTTTATACCCAGTACTGACCAATCACTGGATGTGGGCTCTCCCTGGGAAGGAGTATGACTGTGGGTAAAAGTTCTCTTTTGCCAAAGGCAATGCCCAGAGAAGGACAAAGCCGAGAGCAATACTGCCAGGAGCTGGGGAATGAGTGCTCTAGTCCTAAAAGGGATCTGGGCTGGGGCGCCTGGGTGGTGCAGTCAGATGAGCGTCTGACTCTTGGTTTCAGCTCAGGTCCTGATCTTGGGTTGTGGGATGGAATCCCACATCCGGCTCCATGCTGAGCTTGAGTTGCCCACTCTCTCTGTTACTCCCCCCACCACTCTCTAAAATAAATAAATCTTTTTTTAAAAAGGGAGGTGCTCTGGGCTGCACACTTTAGCCTCTCCTGTAAGTACCTTTTCATATGCTTATTGGCTACTTAGATATCCTCTCCTGTGAATTAGCCATACTGGTCATTCACCAAATTCTTTTTTTCTTGGGTCATCTTTTTTTTTTTTTTTTCTTTTCTTTCTTACTGAATTGTCGGAATTCTTTGTATATTTTGAAGATAAATCCCTTGTCAGATGTATGTAACACAAAACACAAAAACATTAACTTGTCACTCTTTTAATGGTGTTTTTTGAAGAATGGAAATTCTTAATTTTAACAAAGTTTCCTCCTTTTTGACAAGGGTTTCTTGTGTTCTGTTTATAAAACCTTTCCATACCCTAAGGTCACAAAAATATTCATATATATTCTTCTAGAAGCTTTATTGTTCTGCTCTTCACATTTGTCTATGGTCTGCCCAGAATTGATTCTTGTGTATAACGTGTGGTAGGAATCAAATTTATTTTTTCCAGTTGGACATGTAATGAATCTAGTATCATTTATCATCATCATCATTATCACTCTCTCACCACGTTTCAGGGGTACCTTCACCATAAGCCAGATGACTGCATATATTTGGGTCTATTTCTGAATTCTCACCTGTTCTATTGGTCTGTGTGTCTATCTTTTAATAATTTAATTATTGTAGATCTATAATGAGTTTTTATATCTAATAATACAACTCATCCAAACTTGTTCCTTTTCTTCAAGATTGTTTTTGCTGTGCATAGGCCCATTTCCATGTAGATTATGAATAAGCTTCTCAGTTTCCACCAACAGCACAACTCTGCCTGGATTTCTATAGGAATTGCATTGAGTCTATTGATAATTTTGGGAGAATTGACTCTGTACAGGACAGAGTTTTCCAGTCCCTGAACATGGTATGTTCTATGGTATGTTTAATGATCTTTTCTTGAATATCTCTCAGTAATGTTTTATAATTTTTAGTGAACAGTTCTTGCATATCTTTTGTTAGATTTTATTCCTAAACATTTTAGTTTTTATGTTATTATAAATGGTATCATTTAGAAATGTCATTTACTAAGTGGTTTACAATTGATTTTTGCACATTGCTCTTATATCTAGTGACATTGCTGAACTCGCTTACTAATTCCAAGTTTATTTGAGGGTTCTTTCAGTGTTTCTAAGTACATGGAATCTGTGAGCAATGAGTTCCATTTTTTCCTCGCTAATCTTTTTACTTTTGTTTCTCTTTATTTCCTTTAAAAGTGAAAATTGAAGCATCTATAAAACATTTAATATGGATATATAGCTCCAGGTTGAGTGAATAAATGAATGAATATACATATGAATGGTCTATGCCTAGGCAAAACCCCATTATTTATCAGTGTATAATTCATTTATCCATATGGATTCCTAAGCTGGAGTAGGGATGGTCAGAATAAAATAAAAAGAACAGGACATGGGGGAAGAGATTAAAAAGCAAGATGAGGGGCGCCTGGCTGGTTCAGTTGGTGGAGCATATGACTCTTGATCTCGGGATCGTGAGTTCAAGCCCCACATTGGGTGTAGAGATTACTTTAAAAAATTTTTTTAAATAATAAAAATAAAAAGCAAGATGAAAGGCCATACCATTCATTCATTTAAACAAATATTTATTAAGTAACTACCTAGTGCCAAACTCCTTCTAAGGCAGAATTTGCCTCTCGTGGAATTTACATGTGACCAACTAAAAAATGAAAAATGAGATAATTTAATTTTATGATTTGTCTTTGAAGGAAAGGGGTAGCCCTAGATCTTGAGCACATCTATGCACTTTAACAGGGTTTGACTACCTCAGGAGTCAGCGGGGCACTGGCCCCCAGGCTTTCAGGAGCATCTGGCCTTGAGACTGACTTGGCCTTATATGCGTTTTTGAAACTCTACCTCTTTGGAATCTGCTGGAATGTCAGTGAGGGTTGCTCCAACCTCCAGATGGGAGTTCTTTCTTTTCTGCCTCCAGTGGCTCTGGAGGCTGGAGCTCAGAGTTGACCCATCCAGAGCAGACCTCAGATGCTCTGATCAGTGTTATGCAGGAAAAGAGGAGGCCCCTGGAATGGAAGGAGTTAATGAACAAACCCTGGATGATCTCCTCTTCCTGTGTTGAGACGTCTTCTAACTCTCAGTGAGCTCTCTGGGGTCTTAGGTCCTACCAGTCCTACTGGGAGACAGCCCTACTCTCCAAGACAGACCTAAACACTAGCCCCAGAGATGTCTTTTCCATTTCTCACTTATAAAATATTCCTGGTAGCCAGACCTGATTAATCAGATTTTATGAGGCCCCCACTATGACATTAACTTTGAACTCTACCCACATTTATGAATTCCTTATTTATTGATTCCTTATTTACAAAGCACTTTCATTCACCTGGTCTTGTAAAATCACAATCCCAATATACAGATGAGGAAACAAGGTCTGGAAAGGCCCACTGGCCTTCCTACGGTCCCACCTCTGGTGACCAGGCAGAATGGGCCTTCTGACTCTACATGCAGAGTTCTTTAAAGTGGGAAGGTGGGATGACAAGAAGATAAACTTGGCAGGCATGTTTGCAAATGGCAAGACTTCCTGGCACCCCATGGAGATCTCCTCCAGCTATGAATAAAGCCACTTTCTAAGGCTCTAGTTCTTCTCTTAGGGGACAGGATCTCAACCTCCAGCCAGGCTCTTAGCCTTTCTATTTCTTCTGCTTTTCCACCAGATAGTTGGAAGCCAAGAGTGAAATCTGGAGGCGTTTCAGCGCTGAGGTGCTCATCATGGTGATGAATGGCTGTCTACTTCATCTCCTAGGCTGGATAAGGAGCCAGCTGCCAAGGCAAGCCCAGCGGTAGGCACCCCTTCCCAGCTAGCAGCAGAGATCAGAGCACCCTTTGCCCAGGGTGCAAGGCAGTCTGTCTGCAATGAAGCATCCGGCTTGAACTAATGAGCTGTTGGCGTGGATGGCCAATTATTTTAGCTTTTTTAAAAACCTGCCAAACTCTCTTTTTTCACCATGGCATTCCCTTAATGGTCCAGGCCTGAAATCAAATCCTCTGTGTAGAGGGCAGGGCCCTGCCCTAGGACACTCCCTATCCCTTTCATTGCCTTGGGCCATGGGCCCAGGGGTAGAGTGGAGCCAGGATGTTTTCCCCTGGAGCCTAACTCAGACAGACCTTGGCCACCTCAACTCCCCACATGACAGAGGCCAGAGTCCTCAGGAGGGGCTTGGATGGCTTGCTCCATTCCAGGAGGCCCCAGAGTATTCCTGGACCAGAACAAAGGCCAAAGTCTGCCACCCGAGTCCCAGTGTACTCAGAGCTCCTGGCTCCAGGGCAGCCCGAGCTGTCTAGGGGGCCCAGAGGCCTTCAGGATGGGTGTGTTCCTGGCACAACTCCAGCTCCTTCTGGATTTACACTCTGTTCTGTTCTCCCACTCCCCACCAACGGGTGTTCTAGTGGCTCTTTCCCCAGCCATAAGCCGCTCTCAAGAGAGAGCCCGAGAAGCCCGCGAATCCCACCTAAAGTACTCCTATCAAAAGGGACATCACTCTGAGAGGGATGCCAGGGAGAAACAATTGTTCCATAACGGCGCACTCTCCAAAATGGCACCATTTTACAGTTCTTGTAGTTAACTGCTAGACGTGACGGCTGTTGGGACAAGGCCGAGCACATGCGGGAGGAAGCCGTGTGAGGCCGGACTGTGTGAGGCCGAGGAGCGTTGGTCCAAGGCTAGCCCCTTATGACGGAGCGCGCTCTCCACAGGCCGGACATCCTCCCCACTTGCTGGCCTGCGCACACCACGAGCGACCTCGAGGGACGGAGAGGGCCCCCCCCTGCTTCCCGGGAATAGCCTCCCGTGCCCCTTTCCTTCAGAATGAGGCAAGGGGATAGTGAGAGCGACCCCGCCCGGAGCACGGGGCCAAAGGGCCCAAGGAATGGCGGTTCCTCTCTCCCACTCTGCTTTCTTCTTCCCTTTCTCCACCCCAGCTCACACCCCGGTTTTCCTCGGCTGCTTTCCCCCCTTGTCGTCCCCTTTTCTGCTCTCCCTTCTTTCCTCTTTCTCTTCCCGTCCCACCCCCGCCCCCCTTCTGCCGCCGTTGTCTTCAGCCTGGGGGAGCTCTCAGGGCTGAGCCAGGCGGGGGCCGTCCCAGAGCCCCCCGGCTTCTCGCTGCTCCTCGCTGCTGCCGACCGCCCCCAGCTTGCGCTCGGCAGGGCCCCGGGGCGCGCGGCTGCCACAGCAGGCCAGCCTGGGATGCCCCGACGAGTCACTCTCTGTCTCGGTGACTCAGACAAGCTCTTCCAAGCCTCTGTTGGCTCCTTCGTCAAGTTACGTTTCAGTCTTGTTGGGACGGCGCGCTCAGCGCAGTGGGGCGCGCAGCGAGCTCGCCTTACGTGTCCGCAGCCCTGAGGGTGCGGATGAAGACTCAGGTGTGGCTGCTTCCCGCAGGGAGCTCTCCGTCTAGAAAGGGAGGGAACACAGCAATTCGGAGTAGAAATGGAAATCAGGAAGGCATGATTAAGAACTCTGCGGGGTGAGGGAGAAACTCCCTCTCCTGGGGCGATGAGGACAGGAGTTAGAGGGGCCACAGTGAAGGACAACATTCCCTGTGGAGGAAGCAAAAGGTCCAGAAACAGGAAAGTTGGTGGCTCATTCAGGGAGATTTGTGCACTAGATCGCATCCCCCTTGCCTCCTCAAGGACATCCTTGCAGCAGTTCCCCCTTCCTGTCCTGCTTCATTCATGCGTTTCCTTTACTGTGTCATTCCTGTCCACATACCAACATACTATTATTTCATCTGTCTTAAAACAGATAAACCTCCTTGACCCCACTGCTCTGCTCCCCTTTGGAGCAAAGTTCCTGGAAGGCTAGGTATGCTCATTGTCCCCAGTTCTTCTCCTCTCAACCTATTCATTCAGGCTTCCATCCCTACCAATGAGACTATTCTTGCCAAGGTCACCAATGGCCCCGACATTGTTCAATCCAGTGTTTATCTTTCTCGACCCTCAAGGGCATTTGACATAATCATCCCCTTCACCTGGAGGTACTCACTTAGCTTCCAGATACCACCCTCTCTTGCTTTTCCTCCTACCTCATTAGATGCTCCTTGTCATCAGCCTTTTCTACTTCCTCCCCAGCTCCCTGACGTCCCTCCGTTCAAGTACCCCAGGGCTCTGACTTGGACTGCCTTGCCCCCCCTCCTTTTTTTTTGAAGCTAGTGTTTGTTTATTGTAACATTGAAAATATTTTAACTGTGGTAAAATATATATAGCATAAAATTTGCAATCTTAGTCATTTTTAAGGGTACAGTTAAGTACATTCACACTCACATTATCATGTAAGCAATCTCTAGAACTCTAGAGAATCTCTAGAACTATTTTTTTCGTCTTGCAAATCTGAAACTCTATACCCCTTAAACAACAACCCTCCATTCCCCTCCCTACCTAGCCACTGGCAACCCACCATTCCACTTTCTGTCTCTAGGGATTGGACTAATTTAGGTACTTCATATAAGTGGAATTGTGCAGTATTTGTCTTTTTGGGACTGGCTTATTTTACTTATTTTTACTTACTTTATTTTATTTATTTCGCATAATGTCCTATAGGTTCATCCATGTTGTAACATGTAACAGGATCTCCTTCCCTTTTTAGGCTGAATAATATTCCACTGTATGTATATTCCACATTTTATTTATCCATTCATTCGTCGATGGACACTTGGGTTGTTCCCCCCTCCTGACTATTAGAAATAATGCTACTATGAACACGGGTGTGCAAATATCTCTTCCAGACCCTGCTTTCAATTCTTTTGGGTGTATATCCAGAAGTGGGGTGGCTGATCAAATGGTGCACCTCTTCCCTTTTCTCTTCACACCACTGTGATCTCATCCAGTCTCATGACTTAAAATGTGTTTGCTGATGGCTTCCAAATTTACCTCTCCAGCTCAGACCTCTCCCCTGAACCCTTGACTTAAATACCCAACAGTGTACTTCTGTCCCCATCTGGATATCCAATAGGCATCGAGAACTTATTTCCCCAAACCTAATCCTCTACCAGTCTTCTCCATCTCATTTAATGACAACTCCAGCCTTCTATCTGTTCCATCAAAAAACTTAGAGTCTTCTTGACTCACGCTCCCCATCACATATCACATCCTGTTGGCTCCCCTTCAAAATAAATTCAGATTCTGACCACTTCCCATACCTTCACTGCTACCATCATGGTCTAAGCCATCATCTCTCACCTGGATTATTAGCAGGCAATGACCTGCTAACAGGTCTCCCTACTCCCATACTTGCCCCTCTTCTAAGTCTATTCCCCAGGCAACAACCAAAATGATCTTTAAAGATTTGTAAGTCAGATTACATCCCTCCTATCCTTTAAACCCTCCAAAGGCTTCCCACCTCCCTCAGGGAAATGCCAAAGGGCTTTAACGACCAAGAACTCAAAATGGTCTGGCTCCCATTAGCCCTGTGTAAGCTTACTAGCCTCCCCTTGGGTATTAGTTATCTATGAATGCATAATAAATTACCCCCAAACTTAGTGGCTTAAGAGAAGAATCATGTATTATCTCAGTTTCCAGTCAGGAGGCAGGATGTGGCGTAGGTGCATCTGAGGGCTCTGGGTCTCTCACAGGACTGCAATCAAAGTGTTGCCTGGAACTGTGGCCATCTCAAAGCTCACCTAGGGGCGAATCCACTTCCAAGCTCACTCACCCTGTTGTCGGCAGGACTCCGTTCCTTGCGGGCCACGTGACTGAGGGCCTCAGCTGCTCAGACTGTTGGCCTCCGGCCTCCCCCTCTTCTGTGTCAGGCAGGCCTCTCCATAAGGCAACTCACAACATGGCAGGTGCAAGCAAATGAGACAGTAGGAGGAGGCACGCAAGGCAGAAGCCAGAGTCTTGGTAACCTATTCCCAGAAATGACGGCCCACCTGTTTTGCTGTATTATGTTTGTTGGAAGCAAATCACTAGGTCCAGCCCACACTCAAGGGCAGTGGATTATACAAAAGCATGGATCCCAGGAGGCAGAGATCACTGGGAGCCACCGTGAAAGCTTGCCCACCACATGCTGCTTCTTCATCCACACCGGCCTCCTTGTTTTTCAACCCACGAGACAGGCCTTTGTCCCAGCTGGTCCTCAGCCCGGAAGGCACTTCCCACAGGGCTCACTCACCCCCCTCAAGTCTTCGCTCGGATGTCACCTCTTCCGTGAGGCTTTGTCTGACTGCCCAATTTAAAATTGCAGTTCTCCACAGCCCCTCTTCCCTCTCTCTACTTTATTTTTCTCCACAGCACTTAGCACCTTCTGACACCCTCTGCTTTGCTGTTTGTTTGTCTGCCTCCATTAGAATACAAGCTCCTGAGGCCAGGCAGTTTTGTCCACGCATTTCACTGTTGTCTTCCCAGTACCTAGAACAATGTCTGGTACATAGTAGGTGCTCAATAAGTGCATGAATCCTGTAGACCTATAATTTTCCAACTTCTCAGCATGTAGCCCTGTCTTAAAAAACATTATAGGGGACTCCAGTATATCAGACACAGAAAAGCACAGCGGGTCTGTTGGACCGAGGCAGGAGGGACGCACGTCTGCCCACCCCCACCCATGCCGTTCCTCCCCTTTGGTCTTGTTGAGCGGGCTCGCAGGCCCCCAGGCTTCTCTCGGAGCACTGTGAGGAGTTATGTTCAAAGCTGAGAAGGAAAGAGCTTGCTGCTCCAGCCCCTCGTGTGGTTCCTGGGTCCTGCTAGAAACCAGCCCGGTGTTTGAGGCCGCAGGAAAGGAGGCCTGCAGCCTCACTCCTGTTCCTGCCACGGCCTCCACTGAGCTCCGTGTGTGCACCTAGTTCTCTCAGATTCCAAACTTTGTTCTATTTCTGGCCTCTGACAAGCGAGAAAACATTCAGACTCCCAGAGAGTCATTGTTGGAAAAGACTCTGGGTACTGCTTAACACAACTTTCTGCCCTTTGGTTTACAGTCATCAACCCACTCAACAAACATTGAGTACCTGCTGTGTACATGCCAGGCACTTTCTTCCCGTAGCATATGGGGAGACGCCCGGCTCAAAATTCCCTCTGTTTGAACACCTCCAGATCTGGGGGCACCCCTGCCTCCCAGGCCACACGTTACCCCACCCAATGACACCAGCAGCAACACTGAGCTGCTTTTTACTGAGCCCTGCCTCTGTTTTCTTATAACTCCCACTGTTGGCCTTAATTTTCCCCTCTGGCTCCACACCAAATAAATCTCTCTCTCTTCCAAATGATAGCTTTTAAGTACTTGAAAACAGTAATCAAGTCCCACAGAGAGCTCTCCAAGACTTGTGGCCACTTTGGGGGGACTGTGTTTTGTGGCTGCCCCTAACGAGTAGGGATTTTGGGCCCAGGCTGCCCTGGGTGGCTCCGGATCACGTAGCAGGGCCGCAGTGCTGGGAACTCCCTCTCCGAGTCTGCCAGCCCGGCCGCCCCACCCCAGCGGGAGGGAATTCCAAGTGCTTTTGCTGGAGGGGTGAAGGGTGCAAACCAGAGTCAAGCCCTGGGCTTGGGTTTCCTGCTCCTACCAAACTCCCCTTCCTAGAGGGGCGTCTCATCCTCCAGATGCAGCGCTTTGTTTTTATTTTATTTTTATTTTTACTTTTTAAAATTTAAATTCAATTAGCCAACATACAGTACATCATTAGTTTCTGATGTAGTGTTCAATGATTCATCCGTTGCGTATAACACCCAGGGCTCATCACAGCACGTGCCCTCCTTAATGCCCATCACCCAGTTACCCCATCTACCCCACCATCTCCCCTCCAGCAGCCCTCAGTTTCTTTCGCAGTACTTTGGCCTGCTCATCTGATTTCAAAGCAGCCAAACCCAGGTTCTCTGTGAGCCGTGGGACGCTATGAGGAAGGAGCCAGTGACTTGGGAAAGCAAAACTGCTGTGGGGGGAGGCAGCAACAAGGAATTAAATGATTTTTTTGAGTGTCCTTTGTTTCAACAAAATGTAGTTTTCCGAGTAATTGTTTGCCTGACGCAATAGGGCCTGCTGGGCCTCAGGGTGTAAATCTTCCCGACAAGGGGTCACTTTTCTGTTTTTTCCTGCAAGGCCGAGGCCTAGCAATTTCTATGGGCCAGCCCAGCGGGTCTTGAATTCATTAGTTTGGGCCACTTGGCTGAGTTGTCTCCAGCAGCGCTGCCGGAGCTGTGGGCTGCTTGGCATAATCCTGTCTGCCCTTTCTCGCAGGACGCCAGGCCTGCCCAGGAGAGGAGGAGAGGAAGGCCAGGGGGGTGGAGGAGGAAAAGGAGAGGGAGCAGGCAGTATGGAAGGGCAGCCGGGATGGGAGGGAAAGGAAAGGAATAGAAGAGAGGAGAGGAAAAGTGAGAGAACCTTAACTATTTGCTGGCTAGCCGCAAAGCCTCAGAAAAAAAGAGAAGACGCTTCAGAAAATCATCTCCGTCTCAGAAAAGGAGCCAGGATATGGGAGTGACATGTGGGGTCTACCTGCACGGCTGGACAAGGAAGCATGTTCTTGAAAAACATCTTGGGGCACCTGGGGTGGCTCAGTTGTTGAGCGTCTGCCTTTGGCTCAGGTCATGATCCCAGGATCCTGGGATCGAGCCCCGCGTCGGGCTCCCTGCTCCGCAGGAAGCCTGCTTCTCCCTCTCCCACTCCCCCTGTTTGTGTTCCCTCTCTCACTGTGTCTCTCTCTGTCAAATAAATAAATTAAATCTTTAAAAAAAAATCTTGATTCCTGGCTGCAGAGAGAGGAGGGGAAATAAAAGGTCCATTTTCGAGGATCTGAAAAGTCTCTATGACATTGCCCCTGCCTCTCTCCCCTTTCTCTTTTTCCCCCCTGCACTTATTCCCATTTAAAATATAAAGACATTTTTAAAAAGCATTCTTGTGCTTCCTTTTCCCTCTTTCTACTTCCTTCATCTTTCACTCCCCACCAATTCCCCTGCCCAGCTCAAATTCCATCCCAACCCCACTTCTTTACATTCACAAGTACCTGAGTAAATGTGACTCTTCACGTGCCTCAAACACTGTCCTTTCTCAGGACCACCTTAATCTCTTTCCCCATAAATCTCCTGATTAAATGAGGTAGAGTGTTGGCATCCTTAGGGACATCCAGGCATCTTAAGTGAACAGAGAAGACCAAAGGTCTGTCCTTCCAAGTTCACCAGAATGTCACCTTGTTGCCGACAGGAATACATTGGGTGTCTGGATTAAGCACCCACCACACGGCATCACCCAGACTTTGCCAATCAATCCACATCTACCCTCTATTGACTTCCAATAAAGAAGGGTCATTGTGGTCCACAAAGGCCCTTAATCCACCACCCCAAGTAAAAACTTTGGGCGGAACTATCCAGCGGGTCCTGGTTCCTTCCTGCCAGGTTTGTAAAACCTAGTACCTTAACCATCTCTTGCCTGCCTAGTAAAACATGCCCTGGGGAACTATCTTTAAACGCCACCATTTGTACTTATGTGTGGATTTAAAACCCTGTGTTAGGTTAACCTACAAATATTTGCCTTTCAGGCTTCCCTAATTGCGGGATTAAAGGCTTTAAAATTACTGCAGGCAGCACCCACCCAGGGAAAGGTGTTTAAGGGGGCAAAGTGCTCTTTTCCCTGGTCCTGATGTAGACTGTAGACTTCTTTCCCTCTGAGGCCAGCCTAGAGCCCAATCCCTGGAAGCCAAGTTAAGAGGGCCACAGCCCTGGGGTAGAGAAAGCTATGAGATACCACCAGTGGTGAGTGGGGGCACTTGTGAAATCTCCCTCCTCCCCCGCCCCCTCCCCCGCCCCCCCCAAAGGTCTGGAGAGACCGAACTCAGTGTGCTCATTACAATTAGGTTAACTTAGACACATTCCTGCCCGGACACAGAATCCTGGGCTGGAGTTCGTGGGAGCCCCATGATTGTGGGGTTCTCTGTGCTGGAAACAGCAAGAAGCCCCACCCCTTTATTCTAGGGCTCCGATCAGGACGGCAGCACGGCCTGGTGTGGATATTTGTCTTGGTCTCTGATGTATATCTTGCCTGAGTTCTTCGGGGAATGATGTTATCGCACCAACATCATCATCGCATTTTTTTTCTTCGAATTGTCCAGATGTGCATGACACTGTGCTAGGCCGATGAAGCTGGATCATTCTGCAGGGTCTGAAGCTTTCTCTGCAACATGGAGAGCCCCGGCCCATTATGCGCTCATACCCTCATAACGTTGTGCTCTACAGCCCGCCTTTCCTCGTGGAGCCAGTCTAGGGGAAGCAAAGGTCTCTTCTCTAAAAAGCTGCAGAGGTCTTTGGGGGGATCTTGTGCAGGCTAAACCAGAACCCTTATTTGCTTTGGTTGGTGGTCTCTGCCACAGAGCTAATGAGCTGCAAATACTCCCCTTCAAAAGGAAGGGCTGAGCCTTTGAAGCCTGCAGGGACCCGCCCAGAATACCACAGCCTCCAGCTGCAGGCAGCCTTTCCCGGCACAGCCCTGGAGAGCAACTCGACGGGAATCCGGGAGTGCGTCCCACCAGCCTCCCCTCCCGGGCACACCCAGCCTGGGCCTCCCTGGTGGAAAAGGGGAACGGTTTTGCTTTGCACCCTGCATTTTGGGCACAACACAAAGAGCATAACGAGGACCATTTGTTGAGTAATTAAATATATGCCAGCCCCTGTGCGAAGCACTGTACATGTGTCATTTTCTCTGTTTTTCTCAGACCTTAAACATACAGAAACAAGGGCACAGAGATGTTCTGTCATTAGACCAAAGTCACACAGTTGGTAGGTGGCAGATCCAGGACTTGACCCTAGGTCTAGTTGACTTCCAAGACCATACATCTCAACATATGGTAAATTGGTTTTACTTCAGTTGGTTTTATTTCTATAAAACCCTGGAAATGAGCCTTGATCTACATGTGTCTGGGGCCCATGTGCTTAAGACCAAATAGAAATTGGTCTACACCCAAAAGAAATCACACTATCGGGCCAGTGATCATCTCTGAGAGAACATGAAAAAAAGTCTTCTCATTTAGATCTCTTCTTCCCCCACCTTCATGGAAAAAAGAGAGAACATGGAAAAAAGTCTTCTCATTTAGATCTCTTCTTCCCCCACCTTCAGCCAAGGCATCTGTTTGGTGGGAAGATTTCTGAGTATACATACTGTCAACTTCTAGCGAAATTCGGAACAGTAAGGACTGTGGGTGGCATTTGGACAGCTAGAGAGGATTTCTACTTCCTAATGATTTCTGAGAACTAGCTATAGGTCACCGACTTGGTCCCCACACAAGAGCAGCTGGTGTTAGTCCAGAAGGCAGACAGTTCAGCAGAAGTGAAGAAAAGCAAGTTCTAGAAGCAGACTGAGAGCAACAGTAACCTAACAAAATGGTATTGAGGATGTACCAAATGCTCAAAGCTCACAGCAATGGGTGAGCATTAAGTGTGTGTGTGTGCGCGCACGCGTGTGTTTGTGTGTGTGTTGGGCAGGGGTGTTGGGGAAGGGGAAAACCTGAGAAATATAAGACCCTCAAGGCTTTTGCAAACTGACTGAGGAGAAAAAACCAATATCATATATAAAATCACAGCCAAAAGGGTTTGTGTTACAGTGCACATACATACTAAATTATTCAGAACAGACCATAACTGCAAGAGAAGGCCCGATCAGCAGGACTTAGATGAGTAAGAAGGGTCTTCATGGGGTTTGAAGAAAACTTTAGCTGGCTCTTGCAGGCTGAGGAAGATGCAATCAGGTGCTGAGCAGGGCATTCCTGCTGAGGAGCATCCATATGAAGACTATAAATAAAAACTCAAATCAAGTCTGCATTGTACTTTAAATCACAAGCTGTTAGGGCTCACGGGGTCTTTGGAGGCCATGTAGTTAAGCCCTTCCCTTTGCAGACAAAAAAACAGAGGCTGAGAGAAATCAAGTTGCAGTGGATGAACCCTGTAACCTTCTTGGGCTTTAGTGGATATTGGTCTCCATGGAAGTGGGATTGCTTTGTAGACAAGATCTCAGTTAACCCAATAACATCCTTGGGAACCAGCCAGAGATGGAGATAGTGGCCAGAGCCGTGGTGGTGATTTGATCCTTCATATCATAGCGAGCTGGAAAATAACCAGGTCCCCCACGTTTGCTCTGTCAGACTCTCCAGCTGCAAAGCAATTGGAAAGGGGCACTGTTTGAAAGGTGGGGGATGAGGAGACACCTCAGCCTCCCAACTGGCCTCCCGGCACCCACTCTTGCTCCTTTCAATGTTTTCAACACACTGCAACCAAGTATAATTGTATACAATGAAATTCACCCATTTTAAGTGTAAAGTTTGATGAAAATTGAGTAACCGGACATAGTCCTGTAAACACGACCACTCTCAAGACATAGATTTTTCCAGCACCATAAAAACTCTCCTGCAACCACCACCGTTGATACCCTCCCCCCCCCCCCGACACTCACCCCAGGAAACCACAATCTGTTTTCTGTCACTACAGTTTCACCTTTTCTAAAATTCCATATAAATGGAACGAGGCAGCACATAGTCTTTTGTTTTGACTTATTTCACTTACCGTCATGTTTCTGAGATCTGTCCATGTTGCATGGATTCATGTTTCATCCTTTCTGGTGCTGAGTAGCACATGGGTATTCCACAATCTGCTTACCCACTCACCAGTAGATGGACATTTGATTTCTTCCCGTTTTAATTATTTTTGAATAGAGCTTCTGTGAGCCTTCAGGTACAAGTCTTTGTGTGGACATATGTGTTCTCTTCTCTTGGGTAAGTATCTGGGAGTGGGATTGCCAGTTCATATGGTGAGTGTTTAATTTCATAAGACACTGCCAAGATGTCTTCTGAAGTGGCTGTACGATTTTGCATTCCCTCTGACAATGTGGAAGAGTTCTGGTTGCTCCACATCCTCACCACCACTTCATTTTATTGGTGTTTTTAACCTGACCTATTTTGGTTGGTGTGCAGGAGTATCTTGTTGGAGCTTACTATGAAGTTACATCATAACTAGTGACACATCTTTTCATATATTTGCTGGACGTTCTTATATCTTCTTTTGAAAAGGATGTGTTCAAATTGCCCATTTTTTACTGGTTGCTTGTCTTCTGATTGAGTTATAAGAGTTCTCTGTATATTCTGAGTACAAATATATTCTGTATATTAGGAATACAAATCCTATTCATAAGTATGCTTTGGAAGTATTTTTTCTCAGTCAGTGACCTGCTTTTTGTTTTCTTACTTGTGTCTTTTGAAAGGCCAAAGGTTTTAATTTCATTTTTTAAAAGATTTTATTTTTAAGTAATCTCTACACCCAATGTGGGTGCTCGAACTCACAACCCCAAGATCAAGATGCTCTACCAACTGAGCCAGCCAGGTGCCCCAAAATGTTTTAATTTTAGTGAAGCGAATTTTATCAACTGATGCATGCTTTCTGGATCTTTGTGAAATATTTATTTAACCTAATGCAACGAAGATCTTCTTTTATATTTTCTTCTAGTTGTCATTTCATGTTTAGCCCTGTGATTCATTTTGAGTTAATATTTCTGCATGGTTAAAGGTAAGGAACAAGGCTTAATTTTTTAAATACAGATATTTGGTGATCCCAGCACCATATATTGAAAGGACTATTTTTTCCAAGTGTCTTGCCTTGCCACCTTTGTCAAAAGTCAGTTGATGATCCTTAAGCAGTGGAACTATTCTTCATGATACTTAGTGTTGGATATCGGCCACACATTTGTCAAAACCTATAGAATGTACAACACCAAGAGTGAAACCTAATGTAAACTAAGGGCTTTGGATGACAATGATGAGATCAATATAGGTTCATCAGTTATAACAAATGTACCTCTCTCGTGTGGGATGTTGATAGTAGGTCAGGTTGTGTATGTGTCAGAGTAGGATGTGTATGGGAACTTTTTTTTTCTATCCACTCACTTTCGCTGTGAACCTAAAACTGCTCTAAAAAATAGTCTATTAAAAAGAAAAAATAGTCTATTTTTATTTTTATTTTTTTTAAGATTTATTTTTCAGAGAGAGAGAGAGCCTGAGCAGGAGGGGCAGAGGGAAAGGGAGAGAGAATCCCAAGCAGACCCTGTGCTGAGTGCAGGGAGTGCACCATGGGGCTGATCCCAGGACCCCAAGATCATGACCTGAGCCAAAGCCAAGAGTTGGACACTTAACCAACTGCGCCACCCAGGCGCCCTTAGTCTATATTTTTTTTTAAATCAGTTGACTATATAAGTGTGGGTCTATTTCTGACTCTCTAGTCTGTTCCATTGATCTGTCTATATTTATTTCAATACCATACATCTTGATCACTATAAGTTATGACAAGTTTTAAAATCAGGTAATGTAGGTGATCCAACTTTATCCTTCTTTTTCAAAATTATTTTGGCTATTCTATGGATTTTGTCTTTATATAAATTTTAGATCAGCATGTCAATTTCTTCAAAAATACCTTCTAGGATTTTCATTAAGATTGCATTGAATCTATAGGTCAGTTTGGGGAGAATTACCATCTTAATTATACTGACTATTCCAATGCATTAACATGTAATCCATTAACATGGAATTAATTTAATTAAGTCTTCCTTTGCAATGTTTTCTAGTTTTCGGCATACAGATCTTACACATCTTTTATTAAATCTATTCCTAAGTATGGAGACTTAAAAAAATTATTTTCTAAATGTTCATTGCTAATATATAAAAATAAGATTAGGGGCACCTGGGTGGCTCAGTCGGTTAATCATTCGACTCTTGATTTCAGCTCGGGTCTTGATCTCAGGGTCATGAGTTTGGGCCACTGCACTGGGTTCCACGCTGGGTGTGGAGCCTTCTTAAAAAAAAAAAAAAAAGATTAATTTCTCTATATTGACCTTATATCCTGAGATATTTTTAAGTTTATTAATTCTAGCAGCTCTTTTTAGAATCTTTGGGATTTTCCTCATATGCAATTATGTTATCTGCAAATAAGGACAGTTTTACTTCTTCCTGTCCAATATATACGCATTTATTTTTTTCCTTGACGTTTTACACTGGCTAAAACCTCCGGTACAATGCTGAATACAAGTGGTGGGAGAAGGTATCTTTGCCTTGTTCCTAATCTAAGGGAGAAATCACTGGGCCTTTCACCTTAGAGTAAAATGTAGGTTTTAGAAGATCCCCTTATGAGAAAGTTCCCTCCTATTCCGAATTTGCTGAGTGTTTTGTTTGTTTGTTTTTGTTTTTTTTTTTTTTTTTTATGGAAGGGTGTCTAATTTGACAAAAGCTTTTCTGCATCTGTTGAAATGATCATATTGTTTTCCTCCTTTATTCTGTTAATTTGTTGAATTACATTGATTGATTTTGAAATGTTAAGCCAGTCTTGCATTCCTGGAATAAATCCCACTTGGTCATGATGTATTACCTTTTTTATATGTCACTGGTTTCTATTTGCTAATATTTTATGAAGGATTTTTATGTCTCTATTCATGAGGGATATTGGTCTATAGTTCTTTTTTTTGTAATGTCTTTATCTGGTTTTGGAATCAGGGTTATACCAGCCTCATAAAATAAGTTGGGAAGTGTTACCTCCTCCTCTATTTTCTTAAAGAATTTTTGTGAGGTTAGTGTGATTTTTTTTTTCCTTAAATGTTTAATAGAATTCACCAGTGAAGCCATCTGGACCTGAAGTTATCTTTGTGGATAACGTTTTAACTATGAATTCAATTTCTGTATTTTATATAGGTCTATTAAAGTTTTCTACTTCTTTCTAAATCACTTTTGGCAATTTTGGTCCTTCAAGGAATGTGTCCATTTCATATAGGTAGTCACATTTACCAGCTCAAAGTTGGCCACAATATACCTTTATTATTCTTTTCATGACTGTAGGATCTACAGTAATGTTTTCTCTTTCATTCCTCATATTGTTAATTTTTGCCTTGTCTCTTTTTGTCTTGATCTGTCTGATGAGAGCCCTACAAATTTTATTGACCATTTCAAAGAACCAGCTTTTTAATTTTTATTTTCTTCATTGTTTGTTCATTTTCTATTTCACTGAGTTCTGGTCTTTATTATTTCCTTCTTTCTATTTACAGTGGGTTTAATTTCTCATTTTCTAACATCTAAAGTGATAAACTTAGGTAATTGATTTTAGAGTTTTTTTTTTTCTGATATAAGCATTAAACCTATACATTTCCCTCTATGCACTGCTCTAGGTCCATCCCATAATTTTTTTAATAAATTTTTAATTTTAGAATATTTTTAGATTTACAGAAAAGTGGTGAATATAGGACAGAGTTTCCATATACCCTTCACCCTGTTTCCCCTATTGTTGACATTTCACATTGCTATGGTACATGTCACAACTAAGATATCAACATTAATATATTACTATTAACTGAATCAATACCTTTTTTGGATTTCATAAGTTTTTCCCTAATGTCCTTTTCATTTTCCAGAATCCTATCCAGATATTCCATTATATTTAGTCATCAGGTCTCTTTAGTGCCCTCTTGACTGTGACCGTTTCTCAGATTCTTTGTTATTGATGACCTTGACTGTTTGAGGAATACCAGTAAGGTATCTTGTAGACTGTCTCTCAGTTTGTCTCTCTCAGGTTAGACTGGTGTTATGGGTTTTGAGGAGAAAGACCGTGAAGGTGAAGTGCCATTCTCATCATATCATATAAAGAGTATGTATCAGCATGGCTTATCAATGACAATGTTAATCTTGATCAGTTGTCTGGAGTTGTGTTTGTCACATTTTTCCACTGTAAAGTTACTTCCCATCCTCCTCTCCCCCAATCCCTTTCCATACTTTATTCCACAGCTCATACTCAAGAAGCATTCACATAATTTATCTGGAATTCTTCTGTCCTGAAGACTTGTCTCTTCTCTCACATTTTGTTTATTCAGTCATTGATTGATATCAATATAGATTCATGGATATTTATTTCATATTTTGGGCTACAATCCAATACTGTATTATTGGTTTTGTAACTCAAATTGTCCCAACTGTGGTCATGGAGCTTTTTTAGGTTGCTCCTGTATCCCTTCAACATGCCCCTATCCTTTTGATTTTTGAGCATTTCCTTACTCTCTTTCACAAGATGTTCTAGGTTCATCTTGTATATCCCCTGTTGCAGTCCTACAATCAGCACTGCTTTAGCAGCATCCCACAAATTTTGATGTGTTATATTTTCATTATCATTTAATTCAAAATATCTTCTAATCTCCGCTATGACTTCTTCTTTAATTGATGGATTATTTAGAGGTGTGGTACCCAATTGCCAAATATATGGAGTTTTCCTAAGTATCTTACTGATTTCTAATTTAATTCCACCATAATCAGAGAAATATTCTCTATGATGTCAATTTTTTTTTTTTTTTGGTTGTTAAATGATCCTTTATTGAAAGATTCTCCTTTGTAGTTCTGAACTAGCTGGGCATGCCACTGCACCACTATTGATGTCATCTGTGAGGTCATGAGGGCAGCACCCATTAACATTGCAGCCCATAGACGAGGCAGTCCTCAGAATGTCTTTAAAGCTTCCAGAGAGTTCTCTGGCTAAAGATCAGCGCCACATCTGACAATGTTGACAATCTCATCAAAAGTGACATTTCCACTGTGCTTAATGTTTTTCTGCTTCCTTCTGTCTCTTGATGGTTCCTTGAGGGCTTTGTTAATCAGGGCAGAGGCAGAAGGTACCACTTCAGTCTGGGCTCTCTGTTCTGAATGGTCAGTTTCACTGTAAACCTCAGACCCTTCCAATGTCATCACCAACCTTTTTTGGAGATAGACCCAGGGGGCTGATGTTGGGGGCCAGGGTAGACATGGCACTCACTTCCCTATGAGTGCACCTCAGGTATATGATTTTGATCTGGTTGGGGTTGAACTTAGGTGGCATGGTGGAGGCGGCTGGTGTTAGATGAACCCAGATTTGGGAGAACCGAAGACAGTTGCACCCTCACCTCCTCCCAGCCAAAAGCCAAAAAGCTATGATGTCAATCTTTTTAAATTTAAGACTTGCTTTATGGCCCAGCTTATGATCTATCCTGGTAAACACACCATGTGCCCTTGAAAAAAAAAATGTGTGTTTTGTCATCATTCAGGTATCATAGTCTATAAATAACAATTCAGCCAAAGTGATTGACACTGTTGTTCAAAATCAGTTTTTTGTTGATTTTTTTTTTTTGGTCTCATTTTATCAATTGCTGGGGAGAGATGATAAAATCACGAATGATTGTGGAATTGTCTCTTTAATTCCATCAATTTGTTTCATATATTTTGAAGCTTTGTTATTAGGCATATACATATTTGCAAGTAAAGTCATGGTGAAATGACCCTTTTTATCATTGTGAAATGTTTCCCTTTGGCTCTAGTAATACTCTTTGTCTTGAAGTCTCCTTTTTCTGATATTAATATAGCCACTTCAGCTTTCCTATACTTAGTGTTCACATTGTATTTTTTTCATCTATTTACTTTCAATATGTCTGTGTCTTTATATTGTGTCTCTTGTAGACAACATATAGTTGGATCTTGCTTTCTTCAATAAGACAATCTCTATCTTTTAAATGAAGTATTTTAATCCATTAGTATTTAATGTAATTATTGGTATGGTTGGATTTGGAGCTGCCATTTAGATTTGTTTTTTATATTTTTCCTCTGGTTTTTGTTATGTTTTCTTTTGTTCTACTGTTCCTCCATTCCTATTTTTTTATTGTTTCAACTTTTTCTTAAGATTTAGGTTTAATTTTCCCGTTGGCTTTTTAGCTTTTCTTCTTTGCATTATTTTTACTGGTTGCCCTAAGAATTACAATACACATCCCTAATTTTTTACAAAATGCTTGAAGTAAACATGGCTCTATTTCACACAAATTATAAAAACCTTGCAAGGGGCACTTAGGTGGCTCAATCAGTTAGGCGACCAATTCACGGTTTCAGCTCAGGTCATGATCTTGGGGTCGTAGGGTTGGGCTCCAGACTTGGTGCAGAGTCTGCTTGGGATTATCTCCCTCTCCCTCTCCCTTTGCCCCTCCCCCTGCTCACGTGCTCTCTTTCTCTCTCTCTCTCTCTCAAATAAATAAATAAAATCTTAAAAAAAATAAAAATCTCATTACTGTCTTGATCCATATTCCTTCACCCTATCTTATCCTTTATGTTGTAGTTGATATGTAGAAAGAGATTTCCTTTAATATTTCTTTTTTTTTAAGATTTATTTATTTATTTGAGAGAGAGAGTACACTCACGTGTGTGACCTGGGGTGAGGGGCAGAGGGAGGGAGAGAGAATCCACAAGCAGACTGACTCCCTGCTGAGTGTGGAGCCCAGACCTGGTGTTTGATCCCAGGACTCTGAGATCATGACCTGAGCTGAAACAAAAAGCCAGCTGTTCAACCGGCTAAGACACCCAGGCGCCCCAGTATTTTTTTTTTTTAAGATTTATTTATTTGAGAGAGGGAGTGTGTGTGCAGGGGGGAGAGGCAGAGGGGGAGAGAATCTCAAGCAGACTCCATGCTGATTGTGGAGCCTGACACAGGGCTCCATCTCACAACCCCAAAATCACAACCCTGAGATTACAACCTGAGCCGAAACCAAGAGCCAGTAGCTTAACCTACTGAGCTACCCAGGTGCTCCTTCCTTTAGTATTTCTTGTAGTACATGTTTGCTTATGGTGAATTCTCTTTCATTTGAAAATATCTTTATTTAACCTTGACCCTTTTTTAAAAAATAATATAAGTGCTTTATCAATAATCACAGATCATCCTTGTGGGCCAAGTGGTCAACCAGGCATGCAGAACCCAGCCACAAGTTCAGCTCAGCCTCTAAGCCTCTTGCTCTTACTCCAATAGGGTGAGCATGTGGCCTTACACATAGTGCATTTCACGTTGCAGATGATGGAGCATTTCACGTCATCCATGAACTCCAAACACATGTGTGCATTGTCCCTGCAAGCTGGTCCTACCCATCACCTTGGTAACCCTGGCCAGCTTGATGGGCTGCACACAGCTTGTGTCCATGATGGCTGCTCAGCAGCAGTCACGTGGAAAGCTAACCTTGATTCTTGTAGGATATTTTCACTGTAGTGAATTCTGGGTTGACAGTTTTTTTCTTTCTCTACTTTAAAGATATTCTACTCTTCCAACTTCCATGGTTTTTAATGGGAAATGTAACCTAAATTGAATTGTTGTTCCCTTTATGTAATGTACTGTTTTTCTTTTGCTGCCTTCAAGATTTACTCTTTATTTTTGACTTTCCACAGTTTGACTATGATGCATTTTTTTTTATTTTTTTATTTTTTAAAAGATTTTATTTATTTATTTGACAGAGAGAGAGACAGCAAGAGAGGGAACACAAGCAGGGGGAGTGGGAGAGGGAGAAGCAGGCTTCCCGCGGAGCAGGGAGCCCGATGAGGGGCTCGATCCCAGGACCCTGGGATCATGACCTGAGCCGAAGGCAGATGCCAAATGACTGAGCCACCCAGGCGCCCCCTTTTTTTTTTTTTTTTTTTTGCTCTCTGTTCTTCACCTTGGATAATTTCTATTGCTCCATTTTCAAGTCCACTTACTATTTCCTTTGTCATCTTCACTGGATATTAAGTCCATTGATTTCTGATATTGTACTTTTCAGTACTAAAGTTTCAACTTAGATTTTTTTTCCTTTTTCTAACCACTTAGGTTTTTTAAAAAATCATTTTTCTCTTTCTGCTGAGATTTCCTATGTTTTCATTCATCATGGGCATATTTTCTTTTACTTCATTGAGGATAGTTATAGTTGCCATTTTTATGAGACTGACGCACTGCCCACTGCGCTAAGAAGGCACCTATAGTTGCCATTTTTAAATCCTTGTGTGCTAGTTCTAATATCTGGGTCATCTCAGGGTCATTTTCAGATTTTCTTTTCTCTCAAGAATGTGTTCCAAATTCATGGCTTTATGTATGTCAGATAAATTTGGGTTGTATCCTGGTCATTGTAAATGTTTATGGAAATTCTTGATTCTGGTTTTTTGTTTTTTGTTTTTTTCCCTCTGATAAGAACAACTAACTGTTTCTTGGATAGCAGTACCTGTGTTCCTGTGTCTGTTCAAATATTTTTTCTTTAACTGAATTGCTATCAGTCTGTTCTGTGAATGTATGGTACGAGGGGCCACTGAGAGATATGGGTAGTCAGAATTTGGGATCCTCTTCGGCTCTTTCCCTTCTGCGATTCCTCCACTCTCTTCAGCAGCCACAATTTCTCTGGCTTCAATTTCCTGGTTTCCCAACCCAGAGAGATTCCAGTTTTTCCACAAACGCCCTGCCACCTCACTGCACTTGTCCACAGGGGAAAAGCCACAAAAATGAGAACTTACTTTGGAAAAAAACTTCCTTCCTCTGAGAGTGTACTTCCATGAAGAGTCTGTCTGCTTCTGTTGATTCTCTGCTGCCTCACGTAGCTACAGTTTTTGCTACTTGTCCAGATTTTTAGTTGATTTTTATAGGAGAGACAGTCTGGTAAGATCTTACTCTGTCATTACTAGAAGCAGAAACCCCAAGATACTTTAAAGAGCAAATATCATGTCACTCCTTTGCTGAAATCTCAGAAACATCTTCTCATTGCCCGTAGAACTAAGTCCAAAGTACTTACAGTGAGTCTCCTGAGCAGAAAACAGAAGGCACCCTCAACTGGAATTTAAAGACAGTTTAATAAAGAGACTGTTTACAGAAGTTAAAGGAACAAAAAGGGAGATTAAGGCACTTGGGACTAGCAAAAGTGGGAAGTCATTGTGACTGCTAGGCTTTAATGGGCAGAGTGAACAAAGGGTGTTACCAAAACTAATAAAATTGGGGCCATAGAAGTGGGGCCACCCAACAGGAACTGTTGTTATAAGATATAGCAATTGCCAGAACCCAGCACCCAAGCAGGGTGAGAGTAGAATAAATATCATGCCTTCTCTCCCCTATGTTCTCTGATCTCCTACTCATGCTTCTGTTGCCCAGACCCAGCTGGAAGTCAGGGGGCTATGAAGCCCAGGTGATGCAGTTTTTAGTGTTCAGCCTCTGGGCACTGCAGAGCACAGCAGAAAAGGACCTACTCTAGCCCATTCTTACCCCTATTATTTCCTCCAACACAGCCATACTAGACATCTTTCAGTTCCTCAAATAACTCTCTTCCACCCTTTGTCACACAGTGTTCCCTCTATGAATGTTCTTCCCCCCTCCCCCCTCTTTGCCAACTTCACTGCTGTTCAGCCTCCTGTTGTCAGCTTACACCTAAATTCCTCAGGGAGATCTTTTATGACTTCCTAGACTACATAATGACTCCTTTTTGTATATTCCTAAAGCTCCCTGTACTTCTCTCTTGCAACACCATGTTCATTAGTGACTAATTAGTCATGTGTTATAATTTAATTATTTCTCTAACATCTGCCTTCTTTAAGAAACTGTGGGCTCAAGGAGAGCAGGAGTGATTTCTGTTTTGCTCACCAATCTATCTACTGTACTAGCACAGGATCTGGCCCACGTAGTGCTCAATCAGCATATGTGGATTGAGTAATCAACATGTCTCTCTCTGCTGGAATATGAGTGAGCTGACTGTGTACTATTCATTTCTGAATCCCCATCTCCTAGCACAGTGCCTACCATATAATATGTCCTCAATAAATGTGATTGTATATATTAATAAGTAAATAAGACCATTTACATTTTAAACCTATACCACACTTGAAAGTAACGAGTCCTATTAACTGAATGCTCACTGTGAAAAGAAGCCTTATCCTTCATTTGTCCTAAAATTGCCTCTTTCAAGCTTTGGAGGCTGTCCTCCTTCTCCCCAGTTTTCAGATTTTCAGATTAGTCTTTGTCTACCTCTCTACCATGTTTTTGCAGACTTTACTTCTCCTATCTCACACATGTTTGACTTTCTAGACAAAAAGAGCCTCATCTCTGTAGTCTCTTTATATTGGTCAGACTTCAGCCCCTAGAATACTTTATTCCTTTCTTCTAGAATTTCTCAAACTCTGTCATGTATTACTGATCAGCGAAGATCAGAAATGCCCATAGCACTGTGTTCAACTGCTAAGTTCTTGCATCAAAGAAGGATGGGGCTTTCTCTTTCTTTCCAGTCTTTGTCATGATGAGCAATTCAATCAAATCCTTGGAGAGTCAGTTTCTTCATCTATAAAATAGAAGCAATATCTTCTGTGTCAATTACACATCATTGAGTAACAAACCACACAGAAGCTTAGTGGCTTAAAACAACCATTTTATTTGCTCATGATTCTGTGAGTCAGCCATCAGTTTGGATTCAGTTGGTGGTTCTTCTCCTGTTCTTCCTGGGGTCACTCATGTAGCTGCAATCAGCTGGCAGATCAGCTGGAGGCTGGTTGGTGTAGGACCTCAACTGAGACAACCTGTCTCTGTGATATGAAGTCCCATCCTCCATAGACAGGTCCTGGCTTCTTCACATCATGGTAGAAGAGTTCCCAGCAACAAGAGTAGGCAAAACCCCAATATATAAGTACTTAAGAAGCCTATGTTTGCATCACATTTACTAATATTCCATTGGCTGAAGCAAGTCATAAGGCCAAGCCCAGAATCATTGTCAAAAGGGCTACACAAAGACATAGATACAGGAAGAATGACTCATTGGGGACCATTACCATAAGAATCTACCACACTTGGTTACTTCAGAGAGCTAAGTAAGGATCAAACAAAGGAGATTATACTGGCACACCACAATGTCCAGTGCAAGTTATTATTTTATCAATGTATGTAATTCCATCATTTTAATTTTATTTGTGTATCTGGGGGTCTTTCTTTTTTTTACTTTTAAAAAAAATATTTTATTTATTTATTTGAGAGGGAGAGAGAGAGAGCGGGCAATCGAGAGCACAAGAGCAGGGGGAGGGAGAAGCAGACTCCCTTAATGCAGGGCTTAATCCCAGGACACTGGGATTATGACCTGAGCCGAAGGCAGCCACTTAACTAACTGAGCCACCCAGGCATCCCTCTGGGGGTCTTTCAATGCCCCCAATGAAATTCAAGTCCCTTTGGAATGGGGTTAAGGGTTAAATTGTATTGTCCCCAGAAGATATGTTGAAGTTCTAATCCCCCAGTACCTCAGAATGGGAACTTATTTGGAATAGGGTCATTGCAGATGTAATTAGTTAAGGTGAGATCATACTAGAGTAGAGTAGGCCCTTATACTTATGTCAAGATGGACACGTAAAGACACGGAAATAAATACACAAGGAGAGTACCAGGTAAAGACAAAGGTAGAGATTAGAATTATGGTGCCACAAGCCAAAGAACATCTAGGGCTACCAGACACTTGAAAGAGGCAGGAAGAATCCTCCCTGTGGAGGGTTCGGAAGGAACATGGCCCCCTCAGCACCTTGATTTTGGACTTCTGGCCTCCAGAACCTGTGAGATCAAAAAATTCCTATTGTTTTAAGACACCCAGTTTGTGGTACTTTGTTACCACTGTCCTGGGAAACTAATACAGATGGTAAATATCTTTAACCCCCATCAGCTTCATCCAAAGAAGCATGAGATAGAATGAACCAAGAGTCTCTGAGAGTCAAAAGTGCAGGCCACTCATCACTTGCTGAACTTGAACAAGTGCCTAAACCTCTCTGGGCCTTAGTTTCCATATGAATGTTCACAATGAATGTTCAGAGAGAGGTTTGCAGTAGATCCATGTTTGTAAAAGTATGATATGGGTATACCATGGTAAGGTACTTGGGATAATTTTACACGGGTACAAGGGGAAACATTTTTTTTAAAGAAACCTGGTTTTTTAAAGTTATTTATTTGAGAGAGAGAGGAAGGGAGGGAGGGGGGAAGAGCAGAGGGAGAGAGAGAATCCCAAGCAGACTCCTGACTGAGTGTGGAACCTGATGCAAGGCTCAATCTCATGACCCTGAGATCATGACCTGAGCTGAAATCAAGAGTCTGACACAACAGACTGAGCCACCCAGGTGCCCCAAGGGGAAACATTTTTTCATTTTAATGGTTAATACTAATTATGGTTATCTTGAATGCATGCAAGTAAGGCTGGTTTTCCATTTATGTTGGTAATATAAAAACGTGTAGGTTTTTAAAGTCCCAATTTAAATAAAGCTATGAGTAAATAATAGAACAGTTGGCATATGTATTTGTCAGAAACTGTGAAAGTGGTGTGTGAAAGACTGACATTTGGGGAAACACTGAATTACATATTCTCAAAGGATCCTTCCAGATGGAAAACGCTAGGATTTTGTAGATCCATAAAGATGCCCATTAGAGTACAGCACAGATGAGACTCTAGAGGAAGACAGGTGGGCAGTTAATGGAGAGATGAAAAAGGCATAGGCACTTCTGAAAGAACCCAAGAGGGGCAGGGGACCCCTTGGTGCTCTTGAGAAGCATCTGATTCAGGACCTGTTTGCTCCATATCCATCATATATCCTTACCCCAAAGCCACCATCTCACTAGGTGTCTTTGCCAGGATATCTGACCCTTTTTAAGTTTATGTGACTGGAAGTCCCAGGCCCTGAGACACAAACCACCTCCTCACTCAAGAGGCAAATGGTAACAACTATCAGGTTGAGAATCTGGAGAACCTCACAGTTGGACTTGGCTCTGTGCTGTGTTCTGTTTTTCTACTCAGACATAATATGGGGTCACATTTGACTACAAGTGGCTGCTGGCAGCTGAAGAAAGGGCAAGGAGCATAAAGAGGCATGAGTTATAGCCTTGTAGGAGACCCTAGTCCTGGAAGGGACCTTGGAAGTCATCTAGCCTCTAGTGTATCCCTATGGGATGTCACCCAGCTTCTACCGAACACAACCATTGACACGATACCCTTTCCATTGTCAAATGGCACTTAGGGTTAGAAGTGTTCTTCTCTGTGATAGGCTACAGTCTCCCTCCTTATAACTTAGATTAATGGATCTTTGAGTAAGAAGGACCCTCAAACAATCATCTGGTTAGTCCCTGCCTTTTATCAGAACGGGTGTTATTATCCATACTTTTCACAGGAGACAATGGAGACCTAGAGAGGTTAATGGCAGAGAGGAGGCTCCCCTTTTCCAGTTCAGTAATGTCCCATTATGCCACAGTGTTTCGTGTACCTCCCAAAAACCCTATCTCCAAAGAGTCACATTGGGGTTGGGGTTTCAACATGAATTTTGGGCAGACACAATTTAGTTCACAGCAGTAGGACGTTGGAGATAACCTACTCAAACCATTTATCCAGATAAGGAAACTGTGGCCATAAAATGCTGAGGCAACATCTTGCCCACTCACCTCCTGACAAGCCCTCACATAAGGGCTGCCAATGCCACCCTGGAATGGAGCTGGGCTCCAACCAAAAAGCATACATACATCTAGTAGCTCAGTTCTTCCTGCTGGAGACTCATCTCCAAATTTCAAGACCAAAGACCCTCCTTCCAATTTACCTTGTGGTCTGGTAGACCCTGGAAAATGGCCACAGTGGCCAAATGTTGGAAGAACTTGCCATCTTTCCAAGAACCCGTCCATCAATTCTGTACTTACTGAGCCCATCCCAGGATGCAACTGGGTTGTGCTCTCTAAGTGATGACAACAAGCTGGTAAGACAGAGCTAATTTTCGTGCAACTACTAGAGAAAAATTAAGTGCTAACAGCATGTGTGGGACTAACTCCAGGATGTCAAGGGTTCCAAGAAGTGAGGAATCAAGGAGTGGGAGAAGGCTTCATGGAAGTCATGGGACTCCAGTCAGGTCTAGAAGGGTTCATGGGACCTAGACAAGCAGAGAGGAGGAAGGAGGTGGTGGCAGCAAGGGTGGTGGTGGTGGAGGGGGGTGACGGTGCATTATGAATGAAGGACTGAATCCAGGTCAATGCCAGGAATGGGGTTGGGAGGGTGATGAGGGGTCCAACTTTGGTGCTGAGGATGGGTGAGAAAAGTACTGGGAGAGACAATCTCTTTTGCCAAATTAAATTCTTTCATTCTTTCCTCCCTCTCTCCCAGCCCCCCAACAGCCAGGGCAGAAAGGCCCAGAGATTCCCCAACAGGAGCCTTCCCAAGCACATTTACCAGCAGCAGACCTTTTATTTTTCCATTAGACCAGGCAGCTCCTCACATTTTCTTACTGTCCTCCTCACCCAGGTTTTTCCTCCAGTTTTGTAGGGGGGAGCCAGTTTTGTGGGGTGGGGGGAAGCTCCAGCTTACTAACTTGAGCAGAGCCCAAGTTCTTGGGGTCTGAGGTGCAGTGGGGTAAAGGGTTTGGCCAGTAGGTCTTTCCCTCTTGGATTTGACAAGAAATGGGCAGGTCATAGGCAGCTGTGCTGAGTATTTATGTTACACAAAAGGCCGAGTCAGCCCTCCTTCCTGCCAAGGTCAGCAAGCCGCATTCCCCGCGGTTTGGGTGTGTGGGTGTCTTCTGGACCAGCAGGAAAGTCAGCCAAGAGCCCAGGCCTTAGCTTGTGCAGACCCACAGAGGCTGGGGAGTTTCTATTCCCCAAATGCAGCACCAGCTAGCCTTTAGATCTCTTCTTTCATCCCTTGACCTACCACCCTCTTTTCACCAGCATTTTGTTCACCAGGGAATGGGACTTGGGGGGAGGGCATGGAAAAGGGGACCCAGGCCTGGGCTCAGTTAGGGTGAGGGGCGTTGTGAAGAGGACAGGAGGTCCCAGGGGGCAAACTGACCACAGTGATATATTTGCTGACAAAACTTCAGTCAAAGTTCCAGGGGGATGTTGCCTCCCCACCCCCCACCACAGCCATCATCAGCCACACGCACACACATTCTCACTTTATGCTGCTGAAGCCAGACTAAAATGGACATCACTGAAAGGCAGAAACAGGTAGGGACAGGACAATCTGATTGCTGAATATGGGAAGGGAGCAGGGTTGCTCTGACTGTTCCCTTTAGGGATTAGCGGTACTAGATAAGTTTGGGAACCAAGGATTTCTAATGTGCAGATAAACCTCCCATTTTATTTAAAATGTGCAAGGCAGCTATTTCCTTGTGCCCTGGGCTTCCTTTCTGCCTCCACAAATCCTTACCAATCCCTCAGGATGCAGCTCCGGGTCCAGCTTCTCTGGCATCCATCCCTCATGAGCCTGGACCTAATGTTAATTCATGGTCTGCCTGGTACTCAGCTGGGTCTCTCTAAATGAGTCCCCACCCATGGGTTCCTTGGAGAAGCCCAAATGGGGGGATTCTACCACTCTGAATTTCCCTGGATCCCTGAATACCTCAACCAACCCAATTTATTGTGAAGACAAGAGATGCACATAACAGATACAAAAGAGTGGTACAAATAGCAAGGAGAGTGGCAAGAGAAGGACCTGAATGATCCAAGAGGCCATCAGATGTTTTTCTTTAAAGATCTGTTAGAATCAAAGCTCAGGGCCCGCCACAAGGATCAACCTGGCTCACATCCTCTGCAGCCCATTGTGAAGGCAAGCCAGGAATCCCTGAGCTGGGTGTCCCTGCAGGTGGCATTCAAGAGTGTGACCAGCGGGTGGGGCCTGAAAGGCAGAATCTGGTGCTGAGCTCTTTGTAAGTGAGACCCAGGAGTCCCAGTTTAATTAGAATTCCTGCCTGGGATGAAGGCTGACGGCTGCCAGCCCAGGCCTTGAGCCATTGGTCACGGCCCATAAAGGCCACACACGAGTCATGGAGCCAGGGCAGGGCCTGCTTCCCTTGTAGGGGGAGCTTTAGAAGTTTCTGTGATCCCCGCCTGCAACTCTGGGCTCCCCAGGACTCCATCAAAAGGCTCTTCTCTGCAGACCACATGTGTAATGACACCTGATGAGGACCTGGACCTCTCTTGTCCACTCAGTGGGGTCTCTGTTCTCTCCCCACATCTTCCAAGAGGCCATTCCTGTTGCTAGCACACCCCCACCCCTGCCTTTGATCCCAGCTGCAGGGACTGCCATTCCAAGTCCCATGTGTCCAGGACGGCTGCACGGTTGGCACGAGGACCAAGCCAACATGCTCCATGACGGTGAGTAGTTTGAGAAGATTGACATCAGACACACACTTTTAAAACTGTGAAATAGGCTATAAGCTTTATACCAGGTTTTCTAACGATGAAGTTGGTGGTGGCTGGCAGCTCCTCTGCTCTGCAGCGCTCCCAGGGGCTCCCGCGGAGACCATGAACACGAACCTGCAGCCAGGGCGGGGGCAAGGCTGAGGCTCTGTGCAGCTCCAGCCTCTGGGCAGCTGTGCCCCCAAATGAGGAAGCATGTGCCTGCCCTCCAGTCTGCAGAGTGAGACCCGGAAGCAATCAAATACCCACAACAAATGTTCCAGAAGTTGCTTCGGATTCCACCATTAAAGCTTCATCCTTTCAGTTCAACATTCTGGATCCTGCTAAGAAGTTTCCCAGAGAGGGGTAGTCCTTTAACAGATTCTCAGTCATTTACACTTTAGTGTGAATGAGGGATCTGGAACCAGATTAATTTAGAAAATTAAGAAGCAGGAGCCTAGGGTATCAGGGTTCCGAGGGGGAGGAAAGTCGTGAACTGAGCCCAAAACAAACTAAGTCATTTTAAGTCAGGGGAAGTTCTACTCCCTCATCGATGGCACTGTGGTTGAGGGCAAGTCACTGAGGTCAGATTGCTGAGGTTTGACTTCTAGAGCTGCCACTTACCAGCCACTAACAAGCTTCCCTAACCCTAACGAGCTTGGGCAAGTTACTTCACCACTGTGTGCCTCAGTTGCCTCAACTTTAAAAGAAGGAAACTCTTGGCACCATCCTCCTATGTTGTTGCAAGGATTAAGTAAGTCAACACATGTGTAAAGCATTTTGAGAACAGAGTCTAACACAGAAACTGTAAGTAAGCAACATATACGTGTTGCAATTATTATCTACAAAACGAGGGAGGAAGAAGGGTGGTCTTGGCATTCTGTTGGTAAAGTGTGTGGCACTCCTGAAGGCAGGGTTTGAGAATGGTCTCGGCGCCCTCTTGGCGCCCCCCTAACAAAGTCTCTTGGAGTGGGTGAGCAGGTTAAAGTCCAAAGAAATCCTCAGAGAGGCCATCCCAGTGGCCCTGAACTCTCCATCCCTCTGCCTACAAAACCCCACTCTGGGTTACTACCAACTTTCTGACTTGCATGCAAATGTGCTGCCACGCTAATAAATCAATTCCCAACCATTAAGAGCCTGTAATAATCCTTTTCACTCGGTCCTTCAAGCCTGTTTTACTCGGCACCTAATTAACTAATAGCTGAGATTTGGGGTTTCTTTCTCCCGGGAGACTCCTCACTGAATCCTTTCCCCCAGAGTAGCTTCCCTGTTGCCCTTGGTTGTCTTGCTGATAGAGCCTGTCTCACAAGGTGGATTGACCCAGCCAGGAGATGCTCACACAACTAGAATGCGGGAATATGGGGCCACTATACTAGGAGATGAGGGATAAATAAATACATTTAATTTAATTAACTAAACAATCAATCATTACTCAAACATAAAGTCCTCCCGTAAGGTCTGATTTTAATGTTTCTGTTAAGAAAGCTCAATAAATCATAATGTTAATCTATGAGGGAGGCTCTCAGCTCACTCCCTCTTCTCACTTACAGATTTTCAAATATTCATATTCTTCAAGATCTAGCCCTAACTCATCCATTGGCTATTCATCTTTTTCACAAAATTATTTATTGAACACCTACTGCATGCTAGGCCCTGAGCTAGGCATGGAGGTACAAATATGAACCGAGAGCAGAGGTCTCCGAAAAGGGTACACACACCTGGAGAGGGGCCCTGGGTGAATTAGGGGTCAGTAAGAAAATATTACAAGTTCTGTTGGTATTTAATTTTAAGTTTTTTTTTTTTAAAGATTTTATTTATTTATTTGAGAGAAAGAATGAGAGACAGAGAGCACGAGAGGGAAGAGAGTCAGAGGGAGAAGCAGACCCCCCACTGAGCAGGGAGCCCGATATGGGACTCGATCCCGGGACTCCAGGATCATAACCTGAGCTGAAGGCAGTCGCTTAACCAACTGAGCCACCCAGGCGCCCTTAATTTTAAGTTTGCTTTCTGTTGATGAAAGTCTTTATGATGACTATTTAATAACAGGAGTATATGTGTATGATTTTAAAATAAATATCCAAACATCAAGGATACTACTTGAAATTTTTTAGCCATGGGATGCCTGATCGAAAAAGTTTAGAGATGACAGGTATAGCACAGTGGTTCTCAAAAAGATCCATGGGAAGCGGGGAAGAGAATCAGAATGCCCTGGAGAGAAGTTTTTCAAAATACATTCATCTATCCTCCTGCCCGGAACCATCACACGTTCAAGAGAAGACGAGATGGAAACCTGTTACAATTTTTTAAACCTCCAGGGATTTCTGGTACTGCTCCTATCCCCACTCCGAGTCCCAGATGAGAAGGGCCCATCTCTGACTCCTTCCAGCAAGCTCTCCTTAACCCCCTTCCCCAGCCTACACTGCCATGTCCTGGGGTCTCCATGTCTACGCATAGGCTTGGTATCACACTTAGCACTGCTGGGTTTTTCCTCCTGCTGCCTCTTTTCAGAAGGTGGAATGAGGGGCTGGGGGCACCAGAGCCGGGGCAAGGAGAAAATGGGAGTGATGGCCTCCACACAGAACTTCTGGGAGACCGCCTTAAGTTATTCATCCCACAGGCATGGTGGAAGGGAGATTCCTGGGATTTTGTTACCTTGAAAGAGCCTGTGGTCTCACCCTTCTGTGCAGGACAAAAAGAGCTAGGTTGGTCACCACCTGGGCCTCACCACCCTTTCTGTAGACCTCTCTCACCCCGTTCAGCAACCCCTTCTCCCACCAGCACCCACTGTTCTGTTGCCTCTCCTGTCCCCCGAGGAACTTAACACTGAGAGAAATTACAGCCTTAGCCTAATCAGAGGGCTGACTTCAGACGGGGAAGAGAAGTTAGGGAGGGACAGATAGATGGTTGTGAAATAAACACTTAAGCTAAATGTGTCAGCTACGAACTGCCAAGCCCACTCTGGCCTGTCAGCTCAGTCTACCTGCCTCTCGGGGGGTGGGAGGGGGGCCGCGAAGCTAAGCTGCTCTTTGTCCAGGCCTGGCCTATAATGGGACCAGAGTTGGACACCTGACCCCAGGGCATCCCACCCACAGGCCAGCTGGCAACCCTTGAGGCAGCCTGAAGTAAAGAATTCAGCCTATTGGACCAGCTTCCTTCACACGCGATGTAGACAAAAAGGGAAGGTTGGGAAGCTAGTCAGAAATGAGACCCACAGAGAGAAGGGAGCGCACCACCACAGGGAGACCACATGCCTGAGGGAGCACTGTGGGGAGCCACTTCCTAGAGCCTCCAGGCAACTACAGCTGTCTGGTTCTAGTTCTGAGGCAGCATGAGCCAGGTGGTTCTCCAGGTGGTTCCTTGCAAACCATAGAGCCAAGCAAAACCAGACCTTAGCTTAACCGACTTCTTTCCAGATGGTTCCTCAGACATGGAATGGGGGGCAGATATGTGGACAAGGCCACCCCACATCCATTGCCTCAGAGTAGCCAACTTGGCCTGCTCTGGCCCCCCACAGGACATCAGTATCTGTCTCCATGGTCTTCAGGGTAACCCAGACAAGAGAGAGATCTGGGGTTCAGCAAACCATTAGCCCCACTCTGTGAAAAGCAGGCAGCCCCTCAGAGACGAATGTGGGGAAGGCACGGGTGGAAAACTGATTCCACTAGTGACATTTCCTTTCCTCATCTACTAGAACCAAGGCAAGGCTTGAGGCTTGGCTCTCCCCATCTCCACACCCATCTTGGGCTTCACCCTGGATTGTGATCCTTTCTACTTTCAGTTCTGCCCTGGATAGTCACAGTAGTGGGATTTCCTCACTAAAAAAATATTGATTGAGAGATTCCAATTTCCCCTCAGAGATGGTCTAAGACCCAGCCCTCCCTGGAGGTTGCCGAGGCGAGCATCATTCTGAGGCAACATAGATCTTGGGAACTTATCTCTGTCTTCATACGCTTTCTTCTTAGAAAGGCATCTGCTCTCTCACCCTAGAGAACCAGAAGCAGTCAGTCTCATGTCTTAGCCCACTTGGACTCCTTTGGTAAAGCAAAGGGTCTGCGCTAAATGAGGGAACAAGATGTTGAATGGGGCTCTTCCGAGTTTTCAAGGATTACAGCCACGACCTAACATGAGGGCAAGAAAGGCAAACTACAGTTAGGACCTCACATTCTATGTTCAAGGTTACCAATCAGGTCACATAGGACAGGCTGAGAGGAGCCAAAACCAGCTCCTAGTCCATATAAGAAGGGTCCAAGGACAAGAAGCAGGGTCACTGGACTTCAGAATCCTGTAGTAATCATGAAAGGGCTGCCTGTGCCCAAAAAAGGAGTGAGGAGGACTCCAAGAGAAGCACTCATAAAAGTTAGAGATGTCTGAAAGAAGGAAAGACTGTCATCTCATCCCCCCTACTAGATAATGGCTGAGCTATAGAACCCGTTGGATTGCAAGGAGATGAGAAACTGCAGAGAACATTCTGGGAGCCTAGCAGCAGAGTGCAATGGCATTTTGGTTCCCCTCCACCTACAGAGACCAAAAGAGGGTGCTTGGTATTCCTTTATATTTGGAAACCCTTGTGAGCAGACACTCTATTAATTTCCAAGGGCTGCCATAACAAAGAACCACAGAGTGGCTTAAAACAGCAGATATTTGTTGTCTCACAGTTCTGGAGATTAGAAGCCCCAAATCAAGGTGTTGGCAGGGCCATGCTGTCTCTGAAACCTATAGGGGACAATCATTCCTTGGCTCTGCCTAGCTTCTGGTGGTCTGTCAGCATTCCTCAGTCTTCCTTGGCTTGTAGCTATAGCACTTCAGTCTCTTCCTCTGTCACTGAATGGCACTGTCCCTGTGTGTGTGTCTTCACATGGTCATCTTCTTGTAAGGACATCAGTCAGATTAGATTAGGGGTCCACGCTACTCCTGTATGACTTCATCTTAACTAATTACATCTGCAATGACCCTATTTCCAAATATGGTGGCATTCTGAGATGCTAGAGGTTAGGATTCAACATATCTTTGGGGAGGTGCACAATTCAACCCATAACAGATACTGTTGGTATACTGTTTTTGGACCAGATATTTCTGAAAGTGGGAGAGTGGGAGGCTCACTGGGTTGGGCAGTGTCAGCTGGACTTGAAGGGACTGTAGCCTAGAGTGTCTAAAAGGACAGTGGGTAACTCCCATCTATCTATTCTAGTGCTATATGGCTTCCGGAGGATATGAAGGAAACCCAGGGATTCCTGTGGTTGTGCATGAAGGAACGTGTGGTTAGCGGAGAGGCAGGAACCAGGGGCTCCAGGGTAGCCACAGAGCTGAATAATAGGACATCGAAACCAGAAGTGGGGTATGCTCCACTGGACAGCCCAAAGGGAAACTGCTGCCCTCCTGAAAATTATTACTCACCTTGAAGGGGGCCACAGGCTTGGAATACCTCCCCACATTGACACCGGGCTGCTAAGGTAAGGAAATCCCCACTCCCTCTACCCCTCCTTCCAGGCCCCCAATCCCTTCAGGGAGAAAGAACAGAAGGAAGGGTCTCAGAAACAGACTACACCCCCTCCCCCTGCTCTCTAAGCAGCTGGGAGCCAAAAGTCTTGCCAGCCCAGCAGCAGGGAGGAGATAAGTACTGCATTGTGCTTAAGATTGAAGTTTTGAAAAGTAAACAGGATTGAGTCTTAAATGCTGGGACAGGAAAATGCAAATGACTCAAAGTGCCAGAAAAGACAGCACCCACCGAAGGAGTCATTAAGGGATGTGCTAACCAGCAGGCCATAAGGTCTACACTGTATAAATAAGAGCAGTGATGGAGAAAAAGTCGTGCCATTTCAAGATGACACTTCAACAGAGATTCCTCCATCTACCAGCGACAGTGAGTTTCTCTGAACCTGATTTGTAAAAGTATAGCATACAGTCTGCTGCCGCCACCAGATAGACCATGCCCTTCATCATGTGCTTGGGACCTGAGTTCAGACAGCCGTCTTCCTGCAACAGCGATGTGCCAAAATGAGACAGGTCCCAGCCCTCATCACTCCAAAGCCAGACACCAACTGACACTGGGGCAGCACCCAAGAGGTCTTTGTTGGCCTCCATCCTCAGAGGATCTCAATACTCCTTTCCTCAGATTGCAAGTGTCAGAAATCAAGAAATTTATCCAAAGAGGCACGGCTAAATAAGGGCTGCTGGGCTACCAAGAAGCCAGCTCCACCATGTATTTCACAGAACCAGGTGTTATTTTTTCTCTTTTGTTTTAGAGTAGGCTCCATGCCCATTGTGGGGCTCAAACTCAGGACCCTGAGATCAAGAGTCACATGTTCCACTGACTGAGCTAGCCAGGCACCCCCAGAATCAAGCTTTTTAGAATGACATAGACCAGGGAGGAAAAATTGCTATGGGCAAATGACTTCTTCTTGAGCTTATTACTCCTCCAGGGCAGGTATGAAAAAGGCATTCTGAAAGATGTTGCAATAAGGAAATGTGGTGGGAGAAGGAGTAAGAGGAGCTTGCTTACTGCTGGCAGTCAGCAACAGCAAAATAAAAACTGCAGGAGTATGTGGTCAAATGATTCAATTAGAATCAATTCATCAAATATTTATCAAGAACCCAATGTGTAAGGCATAATGTTTGGCACAGTTGAGAATACAAAGATGAGTAAGGTCTCTGCTTTCAAGCTTGAAATCCAGAAAAAGATGCTAGAAAAAGTCTGTAAGTAACTAAAAAAACAGGGCAGGCTATAACATATGTCTAAAAGATAAAAATTAACGGCATGAGATTTTCAAGGGAAGGAGAAATCTGCTTGGGAGAGTCAGGAAATGCTTAAGGGAGGAGATAGTATTTGGACAATGGATAACAAGATTTTTTTTTTCATTCAAGACACATTTATTGAGTCCTACTGTTAGTAGATGCTGAGCTAGGCATTGGGCATTCAGAAATAAAGCATGATCCTTGCTCTTGTAAAGAGCATTCTATTTTGAGATGTTTAAAACCATGATCCTTCCATTCCCATAAATCATGTTGCCTCTGGCTTCTCATTTAATGGCTTTTCATTTTTTAAAAGTGTTTTATTTATTTATTCATGAAAGTCAGAGAGAGAGAGAGAGAGAGGCAGAGGCAGAGGGAGAAGCAGGCTCCCAGCCTAGCAGGGAGCCCAATGCAGGACTCGATCCCAGGACCCTAGGATCATGACCTGAGCCGCAGGCAGACGCTTAACCATCTGAACCACCCAGGCGCCCTGGCTTTTCATTTTTGAAAGAAGTCAAAGATCTACCTTTTAATTGATGATACATGTACGCATTTTTTTTAATTCCAAAAAAATAATCCTTAATGGGGAGAAATTCTAAATTTTCCCTCTAAGATCAGGTACAAGGCATGGATGTCCCCTGTCCCCACTCCTTTTCAACATTGTAATGGAAGTTCTAGCTAATGCAATGCAATAAAATAAGGAAACAAAAGGTGTATACATGGGAAAGAAGAAATAAAAAGGCCTTTGTTCACAGATTACATGATTGTCTATTAAAAATCTGAAAGAGGGTCATTTGGCTGGTTCAGTAGGAAGAGCATGTGACTTTTGATCTTGGGGTCATGAGTTCAAACCCCATGTTGGGTGTAGAGATGACTTAAATAAATAAATAAAAACTCTAAAGGAAAAAACAGAAAATCTGAAAGAACAAACAAAACAACTCTTGAAACTAATAAGTGATTGATTACAGCAAGATTGTAGAATACAAAGCTAATGTACAAAAATCAATTGCTTTCCTATATACCAGCAATGAACAAGTGGAATTTGAAACTGAAAGCAAAATACCATTTATTTACATTGTCACCTCCCAAAATTTAAATACTTAATTATAAATCTAACAGAATACATACAAGATCTATATGAAGAAAACTACAAAACTCTATTGAATAAAATCAAAGAAGAGCTAAATAAATGGAGAGATACTCCGTATTCATGGACAGGAAGACTCAATATTGTCAAGATATCAGTTCTTCTGAACTTGACCTACAGATTCAATGCAATCCCAATCAAAATCCCAGCAAGTTAGGGCCACCTGGCTGGCTCAGTCAGTAAAGCATGTGATTCTTGATCTCAGGGTTGTGAGTACTCCATGTTGAGGGTAGAGTTTACTTAAAAATCCCAACAAATTATTTTATGAATACTGACAAACTAATTCTAAAGTTGATATGGATAAGCAAAAGACTCAGAATGGCCAACACAATATTGAAGGAGAAGAACAAAATTGGAGGACAGACTCTACCCAACTTCAAGACTTACGATTAAATTACAATATCAAGACAGTGTAGTGTCAGTGGGAGAATAGATATATAGATCAATGGAATAGAATGGAAAGCTAAAAATAGACCCACATAGATATAGTCAACTGATCTTTTTTTTTTTTAAGATTTTCTTTATTTATTTGACAGAGAGAGACACAGCGAGAGAAAGAGAGCACAAGCAGGTGGAGGAGCAGAGGGAGAGGGAGAAGCAGGCTTCCCACTGAGCAGGGAGCCCGATGTGGGGCTTGATCCCAGGACCCTGGAATCATGACCTGAGCAGAAGGCAGATGCTTAAGGACTGAGCCACCCAGGCGCCCCGAATCAACTGATCTTTGACAAAGGAGCAAAAGCAATACAATAGAGCAAAGATAGTCTTCAACAAATGGTGCTGAACAACTAGACATCTGCATGTGAAGGAAAAAAAAGAGAGAGAGGATCCAGACACAGAGCTTCTACCCCTCACAAAATTAACTCAAAATAGATTGAAGACCTAAACATGAAACACAAAACTATAAAACAGCTAGAAAACAATATCAGAGTTAATAAACTGGACTCATTAAAATTAAAATTTTCTGCTATGCAAAAGACACTGTCAAGAGCATGAGAAGACAAGACACAGACTGGCAGAAAACATTTGCAAAAGACACATCTGATAAGGGACCATTATCTAAAATTTCCAAAGAATGCTTACAACTCAACAATAAAAAAAAACACAAACAGCCCAATTAAAAATTGAGCCAACCTCAATATCATAAAAGCCATCTATGAAAAACCTACAGCAAATATCATTCTCAATGGGGAAAAACTGAGAGCTTTCACCCTAAGGTCAGGAACGTGGCAGGGATGTCCACTATCATCACTGCTGTTCAACATAGTATTAGAAGTCCTAGCCACAGCAATCAGACAACAAAAAGAAATAAAAGGCATCCAAATCGGCAAAGAAGAAGTCAAACTCTCACTCTTTGCAGATGATATGATACTTTATGTGGAAAACCCAAAAGACTCCACCCCAAAACTGCTAGAACTCATACAGGAATTCAGTAAAGTGGCAGGATAGAAAATCAATGCACAGAAATCAGTGGCATTCCTATACACCAACAACAAGACAGAAGAAAGAGAAATTAAGGAGTCAATACCATTTACAATTGCACCCAAAACCATAAGATACATAGGAATAAATCTAACCAAAGAGGCAAAGGATCTGTACTCAGAAAACTATAAAATACTCATGAAGGAAATTGAGGAAGACACAAAGAAATGGAAAAACGTTCCATGCTCATGGATTGGAAGAACAAATATTGTGAAGATGTCAATGCTACCTAGAGCAATCTACACATTCAGTGCAATTCCCATCAAAATACCATCCACTTTTTTCAAAGAAATGGAACAAATAATCCTAAAATTTGTATGGGACCAGAAAAGACCCCGAATAGCCAGAGGAATGTTGAAAAAGAAAAGCAAAGCTGGTGGCATCACAATTCCGGACTTCCAGCTCTATTATAAAGCTGTCATCATCAAGACAGTATGGTACTGGCACAAAAACAGACACATAGATCAATGGAACAGAATAGAGAGCCCAGAAATGGACCCTCAACTATATGGTCAACTAATCTTTGACAAAGCAGGAAAGAATGTCCAATGGGAAAAAGACAGTCTCTTCAACAAATGGTGTTGGGAAATTGGACAGCCACATGCAGAAGAATGAAACTGGACCATTTTCTTACAGCACACGCAAAAATAGACTCAAAATGGATGAAAGACCTAAATGTGAGACAGGAGCCCATCAAAATCCTAAAGGAGAACACAGGTAGCAACCTCTTCGACCTCAGCCGCAGCAACTTCTTCCTAGAAACATCGCCACAGGCAAGGGAAGCAAGGGCAAAAATGAACTATTGGGACTTCGTCAAGATAAAAAGCTTTTGCACAGCAAAAGAAACAGTCAACAAAACCAAAAGACAACCGACAGAATGGGAGAAGATATTTGCAAATGACATATCAGATAAAGGGCTAGCATCCAAAATCTATAAAGAACTTATCAAACTCAACACCCAAAGAACAAA